>NC_141923.1:4800000-5108269 GCF_057802395.1 Ceratotherium simum simum
AAGTCAGGAGTGCCGTGGGAGGTCCTGAAAGTAAGTTCTGCCCGCAGGTGTCTGAATGTGCGCCTCTAGACAGATGTCTGCGTGTAAACTGCGTGGCCTCAAACAGCTATTTGTGCAGAAGAAACGGTTTTTAATTAGTCTTTTAAGTGGGTTAGTAGTTTCTTCAAATAGTTAAAAAGCATGGAGAGTAGAGCAATGCCCCTAGTTAATTTAATAACGTTTCATTTTAAAAATAAAATATATGCTATCAATTTAAAACCCAGTATGAATCCATATTAAGAAGGAGTAGTTCTGAAACTATTAGTTTATGACCATGGAGCTCTAAGGGGGCTGAGGGGCTTCTCCAAGACAAGTCTATGCCACTCATATCCTTGGATCATAGCCCCTGATGCAGTGTTGCACGTGGTTCATTCATTCAATAGACGTTTGTTAGATGGCCACTGTGTGCAAAGCATGGTGCAAGGGATTCCACGGGGAACAAGGCACTACGCTTGTGCTCAAGCACTCTACATGCGCGGGAGTGGAAACAGAAGAAAACTAGCCATCAGAAGGACATGACATGTGACAAGTCTGCGAGGGCTGAGGTGTGAGTGGTCTGGCTTGGAAGCATGAAAGCCCTGCACAGTAGTATTTTGTTACGGCTGGAGATGAGAGTGAAGGAACAAAGCCTCCCGATTAAGACTCTAGACGGCCTTGCCAAGAATTGGACTTCTTTTTGAATGCAGTTCGGGGAAGGATATTAAACTGAGGAGTCACCTGCTCACGTTTGCACTTTAGAGACATCCGTGGCAGGAATGCTGGGCATGTGGTTGAAGGTAGGAGGCCAGGAGAGCAACCAGGATCTAGTTATGTCCAGGTGTGTGCCGGTGAGGCATCTCTAGGGCAGTAACAGGAGGCAGGATCACAAGCACCCAGGAGGTAGACTTGCTTGAGCGGGAGAGAGCCGGAATGGAGGATAAAAGGCTAATGCCTGTGTTTGTAACTGGGGCAGCACAATGATGAGGAAGGGACACAGGCGGAGAGCGAGTATTCCAGGAAACGTGATTTCGATTTGGGATATGTTGAGTTTGAGCTGCGTCTGCAACATGCCAGGAGAGGTGTCTTAGTTGGCAAATGGAACTACAGATCTGACACTCAGGATAGAGTGTCAGTGCATGTCAGGTTAGGTATTTTTCAGGTCAATGTGAGTTTGAGGGAAAGTGTAGGGCAAGATACCAGAAAAGCTGCTTAGTTACCACCCAGTGACCTCGAAACCATAGTGATCAGAGAAATTGGAGGCAACACCACCACCTGGCGCAGGTGTTCCTCACTAGCCTAACTGGTTTTCATTTGCCCACATTAGAGAGGGCCATCCCATAACCAATATTAACTAACCCACAGTTAGTTATGGAACGTTCACAGAGGACACTGGGTCTGATGCAGGGTCCTGGCCACTGTGGCGTTTACCAGAGCATTCAAGATAGAGGTAGCTCCTGCTCTCAAAATAAGGGATTCAAAATAGAGATATAGAGATTGTGTGTGTGTGTGTACACCTGCACGTGTCCCTGAGAGTTACCTCTTCTGAGATGCCCCACCTTCCACATTCATAAAGGCACTGCCCATATCACAGAAAACCCCTTTTCTTCAGGCCCCCATCCTTCTGGGACACTTTTCTGAGATGGCCCCTAGTATCCTAGAAATGCTTTTTCCGCGTCCGGCTTCTCTGTTCAGTGGATTGCTTCATTTATGCCCCCAAAGTCTCTCTGGAGCATCAGAGAGGTCTCTAGAGGACCTAGGTCTTGGGCTGCACTGCCGCCACCAGCCACAGATGCACAGAGTCCTGCTGCCTCAGGAGCAAAAGTGGTGCATAAAAGTAGGGCAGAGAGAAGATGCGCCCCTTAACCCCGAATCAGCCATGGTGCCCCTTCCTGCATCTACCCTCAGAAGCTCTTCCCCCTTACTTATCACGATCTCCTCTGAGGCTTGTCCAAACCCCGCCCTGCCTGCCAGACTGCAGCTTTGGTCTGCCTGACCCAGAAAGCCCCCTCTCTTGGCTCTCTGGACACCAGCCTGTGGGCTTGGGTTTCTTCATGTCCTTCCTGCCCCACTCGGCTCTCTGGGCATTGAGGCGATCTTGCACGCTCAGATTTTCAGCTGAGCTTCCTGGGGTAGTGATCACATCTTAGGCATTCTGTTTCCCAGGGCCTAGTGTTTGTGGAAGAGACTGATTCCACTGCTTCTGTGGTTTGACGTGACAGCTCAGATTGTTCTCTAACCTCCTGCTGCCTCTCTTTGGCTGTTGTCTCCCCCTAAGCCCAGGTGTGCTTACAAGCCCCCCTACTCTGTCCACATCGCTAGCCCCACCACAATCCCACCCCTGCCCCTCACCTGTTCTAGCGAGGGGCTGCCCATGGCCCGGACTGGACAGTAACTTCTTTAAGGCCTCCCCCGAGGCCTTCCCCACCTTAGAAGTTCAACTCATTTGCTCTCTCTCACCTTTTCCTCGCTTCATTTCCACTGCAAAGTCATTAAACACTCATTTCTTATTGAATTTGGATCTATTTATTCATGTCCTACAAGTTTGCCTGCAGATTTGGTGTAGAAGGGTAGGGGAGTAAGTTTAAGTCAGATTACACTGAAATGAAATATCCATGTGAGGAGTGCTGACCACAGTGCCTGGTCAGTCTAGTCGTCACCAGGTGGACAATGATTTGATGTGAGGTGCTGTTCAGTTCTGAGGATCCAAGGAACCACCCCAAAGTCACCGCCTCAAGGCCCAAGAGCACCAAGAGAGCTCTGTTAGATGAAGAAAAGCCTTTGCTTGGTCTCTGAAGAGATTTAATAAATGCCATGAGCCACTCGGTCTCCACCAGCTGGGAATAAACACCACCCAATCCTGCAGCACATGCCTGGAGAACTTTCTCTATGAAAACCAAAAGGTGAGAAATCTAGTGAGGTTCTAAAACCTTAAAGTTTCATAAACAATCTATGAAAGTTCTAAAAAAAAGTTCTAAAAATATTTTAATAAATTTCATAGCCAAGTATTGAAGAAAAATGTGAAGCAATACAAAATATAATTTCATTTTCATGTAAATAGGGTGAAATACAATCCCTCTCTTTTTTTCCTCCCAAATCCCTAAGTCCAGTGGAGGAGGTAAGACAGGACAGAAATAACTTAACCCGAGGTGGAGAGAGAAGAGCACCCTAAGAGCATTAGAGACCAGGATTAGGAGGTTTCGGAGAGAGGAGGGCACGTTCCAAGGGTGGTAGGCAGCAGAAAGCTTGCTGGAAGGCAATGCTGCAGCGTGCTCAAGTGTTGAATTTGAGTTCTTGTCCTAAGTTCAGGGTTATTGGTTTTAACAGACAGGAAACAGATGGCCCAGTGAAGAAGGCCTAACTGGAAATAAATTAATGAAAGCTCCATGTACGTATAGAGGCATGCAAGGGTCAATGAAATGGATGAGGGAGAGCAAAGCATGCTGCGGCTAGTGGCCTAGGAGCTGTCCCCATTCCTACGCCTAACTGTGCAGAGGGAGGCAGTGGTGCTCCCAGAGCCTGGCAGTCACTGTCAGAACCTGGTGTGCAGGGAGGGGAAGCAAGTACTCTGACCTCTCTCCTCCCCCACCACCCCTCCCTCATCAGTGCCTCCCATTGGCCTCACTACCTGGAGACAGAGGGACAGGGAGGCAGCAGTGTGTTCCCTGGATGTCCTGCTCTGGGGCGTGAAGCAGGACAGAGATGGGTGGGGGTGGCTCTCAAGGGGCCTTAAGTGGAGAATAACTTGGTATCGTGGAGGAATGGGAGATTTGGCATTAGAAGACTGTGTGTAGACTCTGGGTTATGTTGGCTCAAACCCTCTAAACCAATGGTTCTCAAATGGGGGTGACTTTGCCCCCCAGGGGACATCCGGCAATGTCTAGACATTTTTGGTCGTCACAACTGGGTGTGGGGGGTTGCTACTGGCATCTAGTGGTTAGAAGCCAGGGATGCTGGTAAACATCCTGCGTTGCACAGGGCAGCCCCCACAACACAGAATCCTCCCTCCCCAAACGTCAACAGTGCTGAGGTGGAGAAACCCTGGTCCAAACCCACGTAAAACAGATATGATATAACCTTCCCTGCCCCCTCCAGGGTTACTGTGAGCCCCACAGAAGATAATGGCTGTGAAAGCCAGAACTGTGTCTACAGACTTCATTCATGAAGAATTCTCCATCTGGACAGAACTCTCCAGTTTGCTGAATGCACTTTACACACACACGCACACACGTTATCATCGTCTTTCTGCCCTTCACGTGGAGACAGAGAAAACCTCAACTGTGCCTTAGAAAGATGAGAGTAACACCCTGCTCTAGTGAGCAGAATTCCCTTCCAGGTAATGACTCCTCCTGGGAGACCTGAAAAGACTGCCTTTCTGCGTGACCTGCCATCCAAGTTATAACAGAGGTAATGAGACTGCCTTTCTAAAAACAAATTTTAATTGTGGTTGAATACACATAACATAAAATTTACTGTGTTAACCATTTTAAAATGTATAGTTTAGTACTGTTAGATATATTCACGTATTCACATCCAGAGCTTTTTCATCTTGCAAAACTGAAACAGCAGCTTCCCGTTCCCTCCTCCCCCCGCCCCTGGCAAGCACCATTCACTTTCTGTTTCTATGAATTTGACTACTGTGGGTACCTCACGGAAGTGGAATCATACAGTGTTCGTGTTTTTGTCATTGGCTTATTTCACTTAACGTAATGTCCTGAAGGTTCATCCATGTTGTGGCATGTGACAGAATTTCCTTCCTTTTTAAAGCTGAATAATAATTTGTTGTATGGCTAGAACACCTTTTGTTTATTCATTCACCCCTTGATGGACACTTGGATTGCCTCCATCTCTTGGCTATTGTGACTATGCTGTTATGAACATGGATGTATAAATATCTCTTTGAGATGCTGCTTTCAGTTCTTTTGGATATATATCCAGAAGTGGAATTGCTGGATCATATGGCAATTCTATTTTTAATTTTTTGAGGAACGACCATACTGTTTACCATAGAGGCTGCACCATTTTACATTCCCACCAACAGTGCACAGGATTCTGATTTCTCTGCATCCTCGCCAACACTTGTTTTTTTCTTTTTTGATAGTAGCCAACCTAACTGGTGTGAGGTGAGATCTCTTTGTGGTTTTGATTTTCATTTCCCTAATGATTAGTGATGTTGAACATCTTTTTATATTCTTGTTGGCTATTTGTATATCCTCTTTGGAAAAATATCTAGTTAGTCCTTTGCCCATTTTTTAATCAGATTGTTTGTTTTTTTGTTGTTGAATTGTAGGAGTTCCTTATATATTCTGGATATGAACCCCTTATTGGATATATGATTTGCAAATATTTTCTCCCATTCCGTAGGTTGCCTTTTCACTCTGTTAATTATGTCCTTTGATGCACAGAAGTTTTAAATTTTTAAGTAGTCCAATTTATCCATTTTTTCTTTTGTTGCCTGTGCTTTTGTTGTCATATCCAAGAAATCATTGACCAATCCAATGTCATGAAGCTTTTCCTCTATATTTTTTTCTTAGAGTTTTAGCTCTTATATTTAGATCTTTGATCCATTTCGAGTTAATTTTGTAGATGATGTAAGATTCATTCTTTTGCGTGCGGATATCTAGTTTTCCCAAAACCATTTCTTGAAGAGACTGTCCTTTCCCCATGAATGGTCTTGGCACCCTTGTTGTAAACCATTTGACCATATATATGAGTGTTTATTTCTGGGCTCTCTATTCTATTCCATTGTCCTATATGTCTGTCTTTATGCCAGTTCCATACTGTTTTGATTACTGTAGCTTTGTAATATGTTTTGAAATCAGGAAGTGTGAGGCCTTCAACTTTGTTCTTCTTTTTCGGGATTGCTTTGGCTATTCAGGATCCCTTGGAGACTTCATATGAATTTTAAGATGAATTTTTCTATTTCTTCAAAAAATACCTTTGGAATTTTGATAGGGATTGCATTAAATCTGAAGATTGCTTTGGGTAGTTTTGGCATCTTAACAATATTAAGCCTTCCAATCCGTGAACACAGTATGTCTTCAATTTATTTGTGTCTTCTTTAATTTCTTTCATCAGTGTTTTGTAGTTTCTAGTGTATAAGTCTTTTATCTCCTTGGTTAAGTTTATTCTAAAGTATTTTACTCTGTTTGATGCTGTTATAAATGGAATTGTTTTCTTAATTTTCTTTTTGGATTGTTCATTGTCAGTCTATAGAAACACAACTAGTTTTTGTGGGTTGATTTTTGTCTCCTGCAACTTTCTGAATTCATTGATTAGTTCTAACAGATTTGTTTAATGGAATCATTAGGGTTTTCTAAATATAAGATTACGTTGTCTGCAAACAGACATAATTTTACTTCTTCCTTTGAAATTTCCAATTCCAATTTTTTTCTTCTTTTTCTCACCTAATTGCTCTGGCTGGGACTTCAAGTACTATGTTGAATAGAAATGGTGAAAGCAGTCATCCTTGTCTTGTTCCTAATCTTAGAGGAAAAGCTTTCAGTCTTTCACCATTGAGTATGATGTTAGCTGTTGGCTTTTTATATATAGCCGTTATTATGGAGAGATATTTTCTTTCTGTTCTTTGTTGTTGAGTGTTTTTATCATGAAACAGTGTTAAATTTTGTCAAATGCTTTTTCTACATCAATTGAGGTGATCATGTGTTTTTTTTCCCTGTATTCTGTCAAGTCATGTATTACATTGATTGATTTTCATATGTTGAGCCATCTGTGCATTCCAGGAGTAAATCCCAGTTGGTCATGGTGTACAATCTTTTTAATATTTTTCTGTTTGCTAGTATTTTGTTGAGGATTGTTGTATTTATATTCATCAGGGATATTCATCTATATTTTCTTTTATTGTAATGTATTTGTCTGGCTTTGGTGTCACGCTAGTTTCATAGAATGACTTTGGAAGTGTTCCTTCCTCTTCAATTTTTTGGAAGAGTTTGAGGAGGACTGGTGTTAATTCTTCTTTAAGTGTTTGGTAGAATTCACCAATGAAGCCACCTGGTCCTAGGCTTTTCTTTGTTGACAGATTTTTGATTAGTGATTCAATGAGATTGCTTTTTTAGAATGAATGTTATAACTTTTACATCTAAACAAATTTCCCCTGCAGAGCAATAGTCCTTCACTTTGGAGGATTATGTACCTTTTATAACCATGTACTTTTCTCAGAAGATTTTTTTTTTTAATTTTATTTATTTATTTTTTTCCCCCAAAGCCCCAGTAGATAGTTGTATGTCATAGCTGCACATCCTTCCAGTTGCTGCATGTGGGACGCGGCCTCAGCATGGCCAGTGAAGCGGTGCGTCGGTCCGCACCCGGGATCCGAACCCAGGCTGCCAGCCGCGGAGCATGCACACTCAACCGCCAAGCCACGGGGCCAGCCCAGAAGATTTTTAGAACATCTTTTTTGGAATAAGCTCTGAAGTCATTACTTTATTGCCATAGTTTGTTTTCTTCTCAAACAAGAAAAAAATAAGCAAACCCAGACATTAGTCTTGACTTTACCCAACTTGGCAAATAATGACTTTTGGCTTTTCCAGACACAAGTCCACACTCAGAAGACAAAGAAGATTTGCCACCGTTTCAGGTATCTAATAGAATGTGCTGCAGGCTTATGAAACTGAGTTCTGACTCACAGTCAATGGATTTAGGACTAATGACAGATGGGTCCCTTGGTAAGCTCCTACGTAGGGATGTCTACAGTCCCTGGCAGCTGTGAATTCATGGGAAGGACAGAGAATTGGTACAGAGGGTCCTGCATGAATCCAAATTCTGCCACTTGCTGTTTGTGTGTCTTGCAGGGCTGAGTTTCTGTGGTTTCTCAGAACTGTGTTGACCTGTGTATAAAGCAAGGTCAGAAGAAACAGTCAGACCCAGGATTCCACTAGCTCTGGCCCAACCAGTTTCTAGAGTCCTCAGGGGTATCCCTCACGTGAACTTTCGGTGGAGTGAAGCAACACCGGCTTTGAAGTCAGAGCCATCTGCCACTTTTATCCATTCATCCATTCATTCATCCATTCATTCATTCATTTATCCATTCATTCTTTACTGAGCCCCCACTAGCTATGTCTTGTTCACTTAATCACCTTGGGGCTTAGCTTCCTCATCAATTCAGTGGAGGTAAAAATGCACCCCCTCGAAGGGCTTTGTAAGATGAGAAATCATTTAAATAAAGTTCCCAGCACAGAGTCTGGTCAGGACTCACTTCATGGGTCTGCAACCTGTGTGGTTGTATCGGGCCGTCATGCAGAGTGCCCCATATTTTGTTAATGCTCAGACATTATTATCTCGAAATTATTCATCTTTTTGAACAAGGGGCCCCACATTCTCATTTTGCGCTGGGCTCCCCAAGTCATGTCGAGATCCTGTGTCTAGTGCATGGTGGAAGCTGTGGTGGTGTTCCTGCCCTTTCTGTGCTACCTGGTACCTGCCATCCTTTCTCTCTCCTCCCCTCTGGGCCTGATCGCTCCCGGCCACTGTGTTCTACAGCTGCACTTGTGCCATGACATGTGCACACTCAGATGTTGGATGCTGATGGGGTCCTGGAGCCCCCACATCCTCCCTGGTGTGGTGAGGACCCCATCACTCTCTTTGTATTGCTCTGCTTCCAAGTTTCACAGCAGGGCTGCCTCTCTGCCTGCAGCTCCCAGGGTCTCACAAAGGTTTTAGGGGAGAAGCATTTCTGATTGTTACTTTCCTTAGGCCATGGGCCTGAGTCCGGGGGAGCACATCTGAACTGTGGTATGACAGTGGCTGGTATGAAAGTTGGGCCTCCTGCTCATGTGCAAAATGGAAATTATCATAGTCACCCCTCCAGACTGTTGTAGGCTTAAATGATATATGAATATGCCTGGCATGTGGTTAGTAGGTGCTTAAGGAACACTGTAACAATATCAACAAAATCAACTGCCATTTAATCAATAGTTTGTGTGTGTGTACGTGTGTGTACGTGCATGTGTGTATCCGTGACTTACATTGAAAACAAGATAAAAATGTTAAAAGCTAGTTATATTTTAATCCATCAAAGCCATTCTGTAACCATCTCATCAGTTTTTTTCCTTTCAATTTGTATTTGGAAATAATTTCTGATTTATAAAAAGTTGCAAAAATAAAAAAGGTGTAAAGAACATCTGTATACCTTAATTGGATTTACCTGTTGTTAACATTTACCACATTTGCTTTATCTGTCTGTCTATCTATCTATCTATCTACAAACCTAGTTTTTTTCTGAGCCATTTGAGAGAAAGTTGCTTATATTATGGCCCTTTCTCCCTAAATACCTGACTTTGTATTTCCTAAGAATAGAGATATTCTCTCACGTAAGCACAATGCATAAATTTACGTTGATACAGTTCTTTAGTTTACTTCCCATATTCCAGTTTTGTCAGTTGACCTAATAAAACCTTCTACAACATTTTCCCCTCCAGTAGAGGATCCACCCTGCGGTTAGGTATTGCCTTAAATTGTTGTGTCTCTTTAGCCCCTGTCAGTCTGGAATATTTCTACAGCATTTCTTTGTCTTTTCTGATATTGACGTTTTCAAAGAGTACAGCTTCCCTCTCCCTTTTGTAAATAGAACATTCCTCATTTTTGTTGTCTGATGTTTCCTTGATTCACTTGAGGTTATGTATTCTTGTGTTTTTCTCAGAGTAACACGTGTGGAGGCAGCAATGCCCTCAGCTTTTAAATGATGAATCCAGATGCTGGCCTGAGTCAAAGTTATGAAGCGAGAGAAAGTTTTCTTTGGGTGACCCTACCTAAGTAGCCCTAATGTAAACCTGATCTATGAGAAGAATTTGTAACTGTCTCTCTGTGCTTGACCTCTTTTGTTCTGAATGAGCTCTATCCAAGCACGTACACAATATTGCTGAGGGTTCTTTGGTTCCAAGTAACAGGAACCACTCCAAGCCAACTTAAAGTAAAAAATGGAGATTTGTTGGCACGGTCCTGGGGGATGCAAACACCCGGGCTTTGCCAAGGACAGAAATGAGGGCAGGCCCGGGTTCCCCAAGGCAGGAGGTCCGGGCAGTCCTCTTGAGTATGTCCGTCTTTGCAGGATTCAGTTCCAGCTCCTCCACTGGGGTGCTCCCACTTGGGGTCCAGACTCTCTAGAGAGCTGGGGGGGGGGGATGGGAGTTTTGACAGCCCCAGTCCCCTGAATCACATGGAATTATGGAGGGACAGTTCCCCAAAGGAAGAGATGCAGGACAAATGGAAGAACAACAGATACCAGCAGCCACTCTCTCGTTTTCTCGGCCTTTTGAATCCAAGTTATTTCACCCCTCGTGAAGGCACCTGCATAGCCTTTGCTTTCCTGACTCATGAGAGCTGGACTTGTCCTCCGTGGGCCTGCTTTGTTCTCAGAGATGTTTGCTGCCACCTTATCCTGCAGCCACAGCTAATTGGCCCAGAAGTAGGGGACTTACATAAGGGGAGCCAATCTGTGCTAGATGGCAATTTGGGATGTCTCCTGGTGTGAGAAGGTGCACTGAACCATCTAAACTATGAAATTTTGAGAAAATGTGGCAGAAAGTCCGAGGGGCTGAGGTTGAAGAATCAGGAAGGACAGGGAGCCGGGGAGGCCTTGTTGGCCCCATTCAAGTTATGAGGGACAGAAGAGGAAAGATACAGAGACTAGGGGGCAAGGGAGCCAGGTGATAGAGGAACTGGAAAGCCTAGACATGTTGGAAATAGTCCCAGCTGCAGAGGTCCCAGAGCTGGCCTAGATCTACACCTGCCCTCCAGCCCCTGGATCCCAGAGGCCAGGCCCGGTCAGAGCCTCAGTCCCTGGCTTTCCCTGCAATTCATCCTCTGTGTATCCCTACAATGGACCCTCCATTTCTTGGGCTAGGCAGCCTGAGTTTCTATCCTGACAACCAAAAGGCCTAATGGTAGTGCTATGGACTGAAAGTATCCCTCCAAATTCACATATTCAAACTCTGATCCCCAGCATGATGGTATCTGGAGATGGGGCCTTTGAGAGGTAATTAGGTCCCAAGAGTGGAGCCCTCATGATGGGATTAGTGCCCTGATAAGAGACACTAGAAAGCTTTCTCTTTCTCCTCCTTCCCCTCTCTGCCATGTGAGCACACAGAAAACCAGGAAATGGGCTCTCACCAGAGAGCCGATCTCCGGGTGCCTTAGATCTTGGATTTCCCAGCTTCCAGAACTGTGGGAAATAAGTGTTTGTTGCTTAAGCCACCCAGTCTATGGTATCCTGTTATAGCAGCCCGAGCTGCTACAATAACACAGGTGCTTGCGTTAGTGGCCCCAGTTCTACGCTCCTCCCTGTACCTGCATCCTAGACCATGTGATTTTGCAGGACCCTCGCTTTGTGGGCAGAGCATGCTCCATGCCTTGTAACTTTGGTTCAGCCATGGATTTGTGTTGGCCAGTGGGATGAGGGAGAAGTGAAGGTGTTTCAGTTCCAAGCCTAAGCTTCAACAGGCCTGAGGGCTTCCCTTTGCCCCTGTGCTTCTGCCATCACCCTGGGAAGAACGTGCCCAGACCAGCCACTGGTCCTTGGAGGAGGATGATCCTTGGAGCAGGGCCACCCCCATCAAGCCCCACCTGCATTAGCCATCCCCAGGCAGCTGCAGATGTGGAAGTGATCTCCCCTGAGCCTAGCCTGGATCAGCTGACCATCCGGTAACCCTCAGGTAACCCACAGATCCATGAGATCTTTTAAAAGAGGCTTAAGTCACTGAGTTTTGGGGCATTTTTGTTACACAGCACATTTGGCAATAGCTATATGATACAAGATCTAACCAAATTATCAAAGTAAAGATAATAATCTACAAAGTCTGCCTTTTCTCCTATTGTTCATTCATCATTTATTGCACCCCTGCTGTGTGTGCCTGGAGTTGGGATTATAGTAGTAAAGGAGATAGACAAGCCCCTTCCCTTATACGACCCACATTCTAATGGGGGGAAGACAGACAATGAATGAATGAGATCATTTCAGATATTGATATGCTATGAAAAAAACAAAACCAAAGCAAAGTGGGTAATGGTTTAGCTCATGCTGTCCAATACAGTAGCCACTAGCCCACGTGGACATTTAAATTTAAATTAATGAAAATGAAATAAAATTTAAAATTCAATTGTTCAGTCACACTAGCCATATTTCAAGTGCTCGGTAGCCACTTGAAGCAAGTGGCTTCATTGGCCAGTGTAAATACAGAACATTCCCATCATCACAGAAATTCCATGGACAGTGCTAGTTTAGCCTCTATCAAGTGCCTGGTGCAGCGATGGTGGCTACTTTAGCTACAATGATCAGGGAAGGCTTCTCTGAGAAGGTAGAATTTGAACTGAGACCTGATGAAGGAGTCGGCCATATAAGATATTGAGAAAGAGCATTGCAACCAAAGGAATAGCTGGTGTAAAGGCCCTGAGGCGTAAATTGACATCACCAATACAATCTAACTTAGGACATAAATGGATGAGGGTGGGTATGTGTGAGGGTGGAGGTGGTGTGGGCAGAAGAAGCTGGAA
The DNA here is from genome assembly GCF_057802395.1 of Ceratotherium simum simum. Classification (NCBI taxonomy): domain Eukaryota; kingdom Metazoa; phylum Chordata; class Mammalia; order Perissodactyla; family Rhinocerotidae; genus Ceratotherium; species Ceratotherium simum. The sequence continues at coordinate 4,812,523 of NC_141923.1, forward strand.
TGGTAGTTGGCAGTTTTCACAGTGGTCCTGGCTGGGCAGAATGTTGACTTGGGCTCTTTTCTCTATCACAAATTGCAGCTTGGATTGACCTGGATAATTTCATGTTCTCATTACTTTTGGGCTCGTTCTCCTACTGAGACCACACCGACCAGCCTGATAATACAGTGAGTAACTCACAGACTGCTGTTTGAATCAGCTTTGACGTGGTGGGGTAGGCGTGGTCACAGTGGTGTGCCTTTCCTCCTTTCTTCAAAATCTAACTCACTCCAAAAGTAAAATATTCATTGCACAGATTTTAGCAAGCATAGGTAAACGAGAGAAAGAAAAGTTCAAAAAATTTGTAATCCCATCTTCTGAAGACAATTGTTCATGTTTTGTGTATATCTTTCCAGTTTTTTCTATGCATATATATATATTTTTTGTTTTTTTCATTGACACAGATGTGGTCATAGTAAACCTGCAGTTTTATAACTGAATTTCATTTAACATTATACTGTGGGCAAGTCAGGGCACCCCTAAGTTGCCCCTGTGGATATCTCTATGGATGCTCCTACCCAGGAAACTGGTTTTTCTGTTTAATCTTCCTCCCCCTATTAGTGTCACAGCCACCTTCTTCATTCCCCTCCCTCGTTTGAGTCCCTGTTCTCTCTCCTTATTGGACTCCTGAAAGGCCTCCTCCTTGAGACTTTAGGTGTCCTTCAAGCCAACCAACACTGTGTTGCCAAGGACCAGTGAGCACAGGAAGACCTTCCAGTGCCATGTGGGGTCCTTGTCCAGGCACATCTTCCAGCTCTGCTGTCTTCTGACTCTGCTCGAGGTCTCCTCTTTTCGTCTTTGTACTGGTGGACATGGATTCCCTGACTAACCCTTGGTGGCCTCTGAGGGCCTTGCCTCAGACTCTCCCTCTGGATCTTTCCACCACTGGCTGCCTTGGGTGGAACATCTGCCCTTGTTCTGGCCCCGGGGCACAGCCCCAGTCTCCTTGGTCGGTGTCCTGGTTTGGTTGGCTACTCCCTGTAAGAAGGAGTTGGAGCATCAGTAGTCTATTACATGGCCCCCGGATGCCCAGTGATTTCTTACCTGATCAATTCTGCTCACTTTGTTGGTGCCGTTCCCTAAACATGGGCTGGATCAGGTCACATCCTTCCTCAGAGAACTTCAGTGGCACCAGCAAGACAAATCTAGCTCTGCCCTTGCCTCTGCTCCATCCACATCTCTCTCGTCTTCCCCCCAGCCGCACCCAACGTGGTCCCGCCTCTGCTCTTGCCTCCACCTGCGCTGTGCTTCCCCACCTCCGCACCTATTGAAATCCTCCTCATTTTTCAAACTAAGCTCCAAGTCCACCCGTCCCTGATGCCTCTCCCAGTCTCCCTGTTGGAGTCACTGCCTCCTCTGCGTTTCAAGGACACTGTCTCAGGGCCTCTAGGGAAGCATTGTCTTTGTCCCTTCCTGTATTCTTGTGGGCTGCTTCCTGTCTAGCCCCCTTACCTCCTGCCTGGGATCTCTTACATCTCACGCTGGGATTACCACTTTGCCCAGTGCTAGAGCCAGGCTGGATCCACACTCCACCTCCTCCACTTCCTAACCCCCATGCTGCAGTTGCCACATCTGTGAAATGTAAAAAATAGAGTGCCTCCTTTATTTAATTATACCTCCTTCATAGATTGCCATGTGAATGAAAAAGAAAATATGTGACTCTATGAATCTCTCTCCCTCATGAATCTGTAATCTCCTTGGAGCAGGAATCAAGGCAAATTCATTTAGTGTCCCCAGCCCCCCACCCCCAACTGAGCACAGTGCCTGGTATACAGTAATCACTCAATAAACGATCACGGAACTGGGCTGTCAGATGGATTGTACGCTCCTTGCGTGAAGGACCCTTCCTGTGTTCCCACGGTACCTGGCATATTTTAGCCACTCAGGAAATGTGTTTTGGGTTGAACGTGGGAGCGGGTTCCCCTGAACTTGAAAACGTGTCCTCTTTATTTCTCAGGGGTTGGGATGCTGTGGCCAGCGGTGGATTCAGGCTGGTGTCTTTGGACCCTGGAAGAGCAAAGAAAAGTGGCATGAAGGCAAAAAGGGGCCATATGCCCAGCAGATTTTCCCTGAGACACTTGGCATCTATAATTATTCACTGTTTTCAGGGAAAAGATGGCATTGTAATTTATGCGCTTGGCATTCTCCTTCTCATCGTGCGGAAAACCCTTCCGCCCAGCGTCACTCGACGTCCACACACTGCAGGGACGGCTTTCGCCCCAAATATGTGGCTCTTTCTTTCTTCCTTCCTTCCTTCCTTATTGAAGAATAAAGCAGAGCTCTCAAAAGGTCAGTTTAAAGTGACTTACAGGGTTGTTAGAATTATTAAGATTCTGCATGATGCATCGCATGAGATGCCTTTTGTCTATGGTTGGCTCCACCCAGAAAAGGTAACCTCATTTCAAAACACTCTCCAAAGCCATGATCTGCACTCGTGAAAGTGGGGTGAGGCCATGAAAGCAAACGAGATGCTGTCAGTTCAGGCCCAATATCCCAGGCCCCACAGAACGAGGCAGGCCTGTCGTGGTGCAAAATAAATGAGGCTATTTTGGACCTAAACTATGATTAGTTTTTCTGGATGTTGCTGAAGACTATAAAATATTCAACATGCCCACGTACAGACTTGTACGTTGAATAATTTGCAGCTATTACAAATCCATACTAAATTAATTCTATAGGCATTTATTAGGTACCTACTATGCACTTAATGATTACCTAGGAGCTGTGAGGATTATAACAGTCTGAGACAGGTTCTACTTAAAAGGTGGCAGAGAGAATAAGACCCATGTAGAGGAAGCGTGTAAAGGACTTTATACAAGTTGGTCATGCAGACCCCTAGCACTCGGGCGTGGTCCCTGGCATACCGTAGGTGCTCAATGATTGCTCATGGCATGAGTGAATGAGCCGCACTTGCCCTTTACACAGCACCTCCATGTGGTTTTCTCATTTCGGGGAGTCAACAGGGCAGGTGTATTAGCATCCTAGGACTGCCGTAACAAAGTACCACACAACGAGTGCCTTAAACAACAGAAAGTTACTGCCTCACAATTCTGGAGCCTAGAAGTCTGACGCAGCTGTGTCAGCAGGGTTGCTTCCATCTGAGGCCCTGAGGGAAGGGTCTGTCCCAGGCCTCACTCCTTGGCTTGTAGAGGGCCGTCTTCTCCCTGTGTCTTCACATTGTCTTCCCCCTGTGTGTGACTGTGTCCCAATTTCTCCTTTTTATGAGGACACCAATCATATTGGATTAGGGCCCCCTGCCCAATGACCTCACTTTAACTTGATCACTTCTGTAAAGACCCTGTCTCCAAATAGGTCACAATCTGAGGTACTGGGGGCTAGGACTCCAACATATCTCTTTTGGGGGGACACAATTCAATCCATAACAGCAAGAGAGGTGACCTTGTGACCATGGGGTCAGAGAGAGTTAACAGCTTCTCTAGGTCACACGACTAGGATGGGCCCACATCACAGTCTTTTGCTTCAGGACCCTGCACTTTCCCCACTGTCCCATGAGGTCCCTCCATGCAGAGGAAGAAGGGGACAGTAATTGCTGTGAAATGCAGAGCAGAGAGAAGGCCAGGCCTGGAGGGAACATGAACCCTTGTGGAGAGGAGGCCCCGGGCAGTGGGGTCAACATGAAATTCCCAAGATTGCTTCGAGGCGAGCTCATGTTGAAACTGAGATTGTTGGAATGGTTTCTTTCAGGTAGGAAATGCTTTGCAATCAGGTTCTAAAATGTGTGACGTGGGGGTTGTGGGAGAAGAACTGGGCGGTTAAACTAAGGGGAGGAAAAGTGGGGAGGGATTGACTAGGAGTGGGGAGGGATTGACTAGGAGTCCACAGGTGGAGGTGGGGGTAGTTTATGAGAAAACAGGTCACTCCCTGCATCTCAAGTGCTGTGAGTCTTGGAGAGTTCAAAGGCACAGATCTGGGCTGCTGAGAGATGTTTTCTGGAAGGCAATAAGTAGGAGAGAGGAAGGACTTTTCCTGCACCATGAGAGCGCTGGGGAGGAATGAATATGAGCCTTTCCTCTAGGAGAGCAGTCTAAGCTAAGAGAGAGCCAGGTGTGCCCAGCATCCAGAGTAGCATCTGGGCATCTTGGGAGAGGCCTCCTGTCCACCGCTGTCCTGGAGTCTGGGCGGGGGGAGCCCGAGGAGCGCTGCCTCCCTGTCTCTCCGCCCACCAGCAAGCAGAGCACTGCAAGCAGAAGGTGATGACGGATTGCATCTTCTCTGCAAAGTGCTCGGGCCTGATTAGGAAAGCCGACTGAGTTTAGAGGCAGGCAGTGTTCTGAGCACCATTTGGTGAAGCCCTAGTGTGGCACGCTCAGCTCCCACCACCAGCCCTCACCTGGATCCGCCTCCCCGCTGGTGTTCCAGCCAGGCCACCACATCATTAAGTACAGGGACTGAGCGTCTCAGGGGCCTCCACAAAAGTCTGGGACTGGAAAAACACTTACAGGCTACGCTAATGTTATATTAATTTCATTAATTGATTACATCGAGTATTAACATAAAGCTATCTTGAAAATGATTGCTGGGTTAGATTGTCCTCCTTTGCAAGGATTTCTGAGGTTACATTACCATTCCGAAACTTGGGCATTTGGGGGTCCATGCCCAGGGCCCTGCACTTTCAAGGGCTCCACACTGGCCCAGCACCTCCAGCAGAGCCATCTGGCTGGGAGGGCCAAGAGCCTGAGCTCACCTGGAGCCCACACCCCCTGCTCTTCTAGACCACACTTGGGACATCTGGGATCCCAGAATTCCTTGCCCCCAAACCCTAAGTCTCTTTCCAGGGTCTCCCCAAGGGCTGATCACACTGCTAGGTGCATGCCCTTAGGCCTGAGGCAGGGTCACTGGGGAGCTGGTTAAGGGGCAGGGTGGTTGGAGCTTGGCTGTGAGGGCCGGGATGTCCATGGCCATGTGTGCAAGGCTCTTACAGATGTGGGTGGGTCTCTATCTGCACTCTTGCCCTTAGCACCCCAAAATGAGGAGTGGGCCTGCACACATACACAGTAGTCATCAGTAAGTCATAGCCAAGAGTCAATGAAATGTGTTACTCACAAACAAAGAATTTCAAAAGCAGATTTTTAAAAATCCTTCAGATGCATCTTATAGCATGGCAGAATTATATTTCAAGTGTAGCTTGTGGTATATTTTAACGTGTCGTATCAATGCACACTGAAATTTCTCAAACTAAGAATCGCTCAGCTTCTAAGGGCCCATCACACCCTCCCCAGAATCCACTCTTTCTCCTCTGACCCCACTGCACCCAGCAGCCAGAAGTACCCATTAAAAACCCAAAACTGTCGTGTCACCTCTCTACTGAAATCCCTTTTGTAGCTCACCAGCACCTTCTGGGTGAAGTTCAGCCTCCTGGCTTGGCTTCCCAGGCCCTTGGTCACCTGGCTTCCTCTGACTTCTTCAGCTTCATCTCTCACCTCCACCCCCCATCCTCCCACCCCAACCCTCACTCCAGCCTTAATAAAACCACTTGCAGTTCTTCCCTGGATTTACCTGCCCCTACCCATGCCAGAGGCCATGGCTTCCTCACCTCCTCTTACTCTCTTTGGCTAATTCTCTTTGGGCTTCTCCTCTATCGCCTGGCAGGGGCCTTTCCTTGGACTCCTTTAGCCCCTGTTCTTCCTTCCACCCCATTGCTGCCTGTCACACTGCAGTGACGACTGTTCTCCATTGACTTGTGACCTTGGTGGGCACAGCTCGGTCTGAATCCTCTCCCTGCCCCAGGCCTAGCTCAGAGCCTGCCCAGAAGTAGACCCTCAGTGGGAGGGTCTGAGTGAAACAAATGCATGAATTCCAACACAACCCAGTTGTTAAAAGACTAGAAACTAGCCTTAAAAAAATGAGCTCAAGTGGGTTACCTTTGGGAGTGAATGGCCTTGGCATAGAGCCCAAGGCTGTTTATAGGCCGTTCGCTGTCACTCTGGGCCGTGCGGTGCAGGACCTGTCACTCAGACAGAGCCGTTCTTGTCCTGCATCTGCTGCAGCTCCAGCAGAGCGGCCTTGGAGCGTGAGGAGTATGCTGTCAGCCCCCTCCTTTCCTGTAATTCCATATCTCTGCTGATTCGACTCTCAAATAGGCCAAGGCCCAGGGCCGCTGCATCTGAATCTCAACTGTGGTCTGTTTCCCTTGCTTACAGAGAGACGTGCCCAAACCGGCCTTCACCTGCATCATGGGGGACATGCCTTCTCCTGTGGGGCAAATCTACCAGCCCCAGGAGCTGCGAGAATTACTTGGGGGATGAATCTGCCCTGAAATATGGCAAAACCGCTCTTACTGGGAACAGTGGGCAGATGAATTTGAACAGTGAAAAGTCAGAGTTATAGATTATTATTATTCAAAGAAATGCATGCTCATGAGTTGTAAATTCATAATACAGACAACAGTGACAACTAGATTCACAAAGAATCATCTGGCAGGCCTCCCTAGAGACTACATTGAAGGAAAATGTAATGATTTACTATTCGTGCTTGAAAGGTATGAGCAGCAGACTGCACTTTCCCAGGGGGCCCCAACAAGGTCTTCCATCTCACACGCTCTTTTTTACCATGTGACAATGACATTCCTCCTGTCCGGAAGTGAGACTTATGTTCACTTCCCTTGAAACTGAGTGGGCCTGTGACTATGGTGGGAGTAATGCTATGTGACTGCAGAGTCTAGGCCATAAAAGCCTTTCTCTTGGGATGTTTGTACACAGAACCCAGCGCCATGCTAGCAGGAAGCCCAGTGCACACGTGGAGGCCACGTGTGGGTATTCTGGCAGCACTCCCAACTGAGACCCCAGCTGTCAGGCAGCACCAAGACCAGCTGTGTGAATAGGAAGCCTTCATATGGCGCTGAGCCCAGTCAGCCCCCAGAACCAAGAAGATAATAATACAATACTTATTGTAAAATGCTTATTGTTGTTTTAAGCCACTAAGTTTTGGAGTGATTCATTGGGCAGCAATAAGTAACTGGAATAGATGGAAATGGTGCAACCAAATGCCCGCAGTTGATTTTGTCCAGTTGTTTACACATGACATGCTTCAACATGCACACGTAATATTGCATATTAAATGCACACATAATATTGCATATTAGATACATAATTACATCTGCCCCACTTAATTATCAGTGATGCTCTCTGAGATGGGTGGATGTGGGGTGCTCTAGAAGTGCAGAACATTGGCGGAGCCCAGGCTCCAAAGACAATGTAGTGTTCTTTAGTGAAGCAGACATTATTAGGCGTGTTTACCCGAGAGAAACAATCTGGGAAATAATAAATCTGCTGATTTCTATTCTTCTCCCTTTGCAGAATGAGTTTTTATTATTTTGATCCTGGCACCAATCAGAAAACCGCAGTGTCTAAATATTGAAATGCTTTGCTTCAAAAAGCTGCTAAGATGTCCTGGCAAAGGTAGCCCTGCAACGTGATTTCCTCTCCAGAGCCCCAGGTTGCAGAGAGAAATCCAAGTGGTGCAGGTCCTCATGTCAAGGGCGATGCGGTGCCACTCTGGTAACCAGACCAGCACCGGGACTCGGGTGCCGTCTGGGTGTGCAGCTATCGCTCACAGCGTCGTTCATCCCTACAACAACCCTCCCAGATGGTGATTATCATCCCCATGCCTTAGACCTGGGCTCCTCTTGGGGGTGGGTTCAGTTTTGTGAGTCCTTTAGCTTTTACATTAGGGAGACTCCCTGAAGGGAAAGAATCCATGTTAGACTACAGGGTGAGGTCCAGGGCCATGGGAGGACCCATGTAAGCCAGGGGCCCTGCAGATAAGCTTGCTAGCTAGCCAGTAAATCCACCTTTGAGCCTGTAAATGATAACACTGGAATTTGAACCCACTTCTATCGGGGGCAAAGTCCGAGGTCTTTCTGTGACGCGACAGTCTTTCTGTATGACAGGGAACAGCAGGCAGCTGAGTCTAAACTCTGGATGTGTCGTTTTCCGAGGAGGCAGGTCTGCAGGACGGACATGGGAGATGTCCTCTGTTCTCAGTGTGCCTGCTACAGGGTGGCTAGCTGCTGCCAGCGTCGCAGCATCTCTGGGGCACGTACCCCATCGTGAGAACCCTCTGGCAGGTTGCCACCACTCGGGGACTGCTCCATCCTACTCACCTCTTACCCCTCCCAGACTGTTCCTCTTCTGCTTTCACAGGTGTGCAAAGGGTGTTCACTCCAGCCTCTAGTTCCCTCCTCCCACCCCTTGAAAGCATGTAAGTGAGGGAGGCAGGGAAAATGTGATGCTTCTGCTATTGACAGGTGGCCTTCTCTTCCTTCTGGAAGTAGAAACAGGCTCCTTCTGGCCTGGCTGAGGCTGTCTGGTCCCCACTGAGCACCCAGGGCGCCAGGCCCATCTTCCTCCCACACGTGACCCTGGTCCATGACTCATGCCTGAAATGCCTCCATTGAAGCAATTCTTCCTTTTATTGTCGAACATTGCCTCCTCCAGCTCCTCCTCTGAGCCACCACCCAGTGAAGAATTCAGAGAAACGTAGTCTGTTTCCACACTGCGCTCAGGGACAATCCTGTCATCACTGTTTTGGTCACCCAGGGCCCAAGCGAGAGGTTTGCAAACATTATCTGTGGGTGTTACAATCTCATCGGCCAGTTTGTTAAAACACAGGTTCCTAAGTCGACTTCTGGGCTTTTACTCAGTGAAAAGCCTTTGATGCAAAAGTGGCCAAAGTTTGAGGACCCCTGGTCTGAGCCGTCACTAAGAGCGTCAAGAACCAGGTGTGGCTTCTTTTGGAGTTCCACTAAAATCACTGCTTCTGGGAGGAAGTGCAAAGCCACCAGGAGCTCCAGAGGGAAATGTACAGGTGGCTCTAACCATGGGCAGCATCCGGCTTGGGGCTTCTTAGAAATGAGTAACTCTGGCTTTTTAAACCAAATTGCAGCTGGGCTCCAAGTGCCCCTGCCCCACCCTCCATCCCCTGGGAACTCTGAGCTTTGCAGAGAGCAGGCATCCTCGGGGGCTGTCAGCATCAGCCTGTCCAGTGATTCAGGATTCAAGAGCAGATAGTCAGGGAAGCAGGTTTTGGACAAGAGAAGAGCAACTTCTCATGCATGTGATGCTTCATTTTATTTTTACAAACAGCTTTATTGAGGTTTAATCGACTGACACAATAAACTGCATGTATTTAAAGTTTACACTTTGATAAGTTTTGACAGACATATCTATGAAACCTTCACCAGGATCAAGAAACAAACAGATCCAGCACCCCCAAAGTAGCCTCCTGTCTGTCTGGAGTCTTCCCTCATGCTTCTCCTGGTTCCCCCCAACCCCAGGCAACCATTGATCTGCTTTCTGTTACTGTATAGTATATAGAATTTCCTAGAATTTTACATAAATGTAATCATACAGTGTGTACTCTTCTTATGTCTGGTTTCTTTTACTCAGCACCATGATTTTGAAATTCATCCATGTCGTAGCATGTATCAATAACTTAACCTTGTATTCTGGAATAAGCCCCACCTGGCCATGGTGTACTATCCTTCTTTGTACGTTATTGGATTCTATTTGCTACAATTTTGTTTGAATTTTGGTGTCTGTGTGCATGGGGAATACTGGTCCGCAGTTTTTTCCTTCCTCCCTCCCTCCTCTCTCTTCTTTCTTCTTCTCTGTCTTTTTTTTTTTGTAATATCTTTGGTTTTAGTATCAAGGTAACACTGCTCTCACGTAAGTTGGGAAAGAGTCACTCTTTTTCAATTTTCTGGGGGAATTTTTGTAGAATGAGTATTATTTCTTTCTTAATGTTTGGTAGAATTCGCTAATGAAGACGTCTCTGCCTGAAGTTTTCTCTGAAGGAAGGTTTTTCACTATAAATGCTGTTTCTTTAATAGATAAAGATAATGGATAGATAATAGATAGATAAATAGATAATAGATAAACCTATTCAGGTTATCTATTTCTTCTTGAGAGAACTTTGATAGTTTGTGTCAATCAAGAAATTTGTACATTTAATCTGAATTGTCTAATTTATCAGCATAAAGTTGTTCATAATAGTCCCTTACTATCTTTTTAGTATTTGTAGAGTCTTCAATGATATCATCTCTCTCGTTCCTGATTTTGCTAATTTATGTCCTCTGTCTTTTTTTTTCCTGATCAGTCTGGTGAGAGCTTTATCCATTTTATTGATCTTTTCAAAGAATCAGCTTTTGGTTTCTTTGATTTTATCATTTTTTTTTCTCAATGATTTCCACTTTAATCATTATTATTTCCTTTCATCTGGGTTAAATTTGCTTTTCTTTCTTTGGTTTCTTAAAGTGGATGCTGAGGTCATCAATTTGAGATCATTCTTCTTTTCTAGTATAGGCGTTTAATGTTATAAATTTCCCCCAAGCACTGTTCTAATGGTATGTTTCTCTGGTCAGGCTGCCATAACAAGATACCACAGACTGGGGGGCTTAAATACAGAAGTTTATTTTCTCACAGTTCTGTAGGCTAGATGCCCAAGATCAAGGTGCCATTGGGGTTGTTTCTGGTGAGGGCTCTCCTCCTGGCTTGTAAGCTGCCACCTACTTGCTGTGTCCTCACACGGCCTCTCCTCTGCACATGTGGAGAGAGAGAGATCTCTGGTGTCTCTTCCTCTTCTTATAAGGACATCGGCCCTATCAGATTAGGGCCCCACACTTATGACATCATTAACCTTGATTACCTCCTTGAAGGCCGTGTCTCCAAATACAGTAACATTGGGGGTTAGGGTTTCAGTATAAGAACTTTGGAGGAATGCAATTCAGTCCATAAAAAATGGCATCCCCCCCAATTCTCATATGTTATGTTTTCATTTTCCTTCAGTTCAAAATGCTTTCTAATTTCCCTTTTTATTTGATCCGTGGTTATTTAGAAGTATGTTATTTAGTTTCCAGATAACTGGAGATTTTCCACATATCTTTCTGTTATTGACTTGTCATTTAATTCCATTGCAGCTGGAGAATATACTTTGAATTACATGAATCCTTTAAAATTTATTGATACTTGTTTTCTGGCCAAGAATATGGTTTATCTTGATAAATGTCCCATGTGCACTTGCAAAGAATGTGTATTTTCCTGTGGTTGGGTGAAATTTTTGATAAATGTCAATTAGGTCAAGGTGGTTGATAATGTCATTCAAGTCTGATGTATTCTTGCTGATTTTCTGTCTACTTGCTCTAACAGTTATTGAAAAAGGGTTGCTGAAATCTCCAACTATAATTGTGGATTTGTCTGTTTCTCCTTGCAGTTCTAGCAGTTTTTGCTTTATGTATTATGAAGCTCTGTTTTTAAGTGCATCAATGTTCAGGATTGTTATGTCATTTTGATGAATTAGCACCTTTATCATTATAAAATGATCTTCTTTTTCACTGAAAATATTCTTTTCTCTGAGATTTACTTTGTCTGATATTAATATAGCCACTTCAGCTTTCTTTTGGCCAGTGTCAGCATGGTATGTCTTTTTCCTTCCTTTTACTTTTAGCCTATTAATGTCTTTGTATTTAAACTGCATTTCTTGCAGGCAGCAAATAGTTGGGTGTTGCTTTTTAATCCAATCTGACAGCCTCTGCCTTTAAATTAGGCTCTTTAGACCATTTACATATAATGTGATTATCGATATGATTAGATTTAATTCTATAATCTTGCTATTTTTTTTCTATTTGTCCATCTGCTCTTTGGTTCTTTTCTCCTCTTTTTCTGCCTTCTATTGTATTGAGTAATTTTTATGATTCCATTCTAATTCCTTGGTTGATTTTTTTAGCTATAAGGTTTTCTTTTGTTATTTTAGTGGCTGCTTTAGGGCTTACTGTATACATATTTAACTTATCACAGTTGACATTCATGTGATGTTGTATCATGTATATTCTCATACGGTATAAGAATCTTATAATAATATACCTCCACATCTCCCCTCTTGGCCTTCATGTTGTTGACATACATTTTATTTATTCATATGTTATAAAATCCCACAACAGATCATTTTAGTTTTGCTTAGATAATAAATTATATTTTAAAGAAATTTAAATAATTAGAAAAAAATCTTAACTATTAACCCATGTGGTTAACATTTCCAGTGCTCTTTATTCCTTTGTGTAGATCCATAGTTTTACCTGATATCATTTTCCTTCTGCATGAATGACATCCTTTAACATGTCCTATAGTGCAGATCAGCTAGTAAATTCTTTAAGCTTGTGCATGTCTGAAAATATCTTTGTTTTGCTTTCATTAAAAAATTATTATTGCTAGGTATAGAATTCTAGGTTGGCAGTTTTTTTCTTTAAAACTGTTGGTCTACTCTCTTCTTGCTTGCATTATTTCTGGCAAGAAGTCTGCTGCCATTCTAATCTTTTTTCCTCCATACGTGATGTGTTTATTTTCCTCTGGTTGCTTTTAAGATTTTCTCTTTATTACTGGTTTTGAGTAATTTGATTATGATATGCCTTGATGAAGTTTTCATCATGTTCTTTGGACTTTGGATTTGTTGAGAATCCCGAATCTGTGGGTTTTTAGTTATCATCAAATTTGGAAGATTTTGGCCCATTATTTCTTTAAATATTTTTTTGAACCCCTCTCTCCTTTCTTTTGGAGACTCCAATTGTATGTGTGTTAGGCCACTTGAAGTTGTCCCACAGCTCATTGATATTCTTTTACTAAAAAAATTTGTTTTTTATCTCAGTGTTTTATTTTGGAGAATTTCTATCACTATGTCTTTGAATTAACTAATCTTTTCTTTTTTAATGTCAATTTGCCGTTAATTTTCATCCAGTGTTCTTTTCATTTCACACATGAGTGTTTTCATCTCTAAAAAGTTGATTTGGGTCTTTTTTTATGTCTTTCATGTCTATACATAACATTTGAACATATGGAATACAGTTTTAATGTCTTTGTCTGCTAATTGTAACATCTATCTCAGTTCTGAGTTGATTGACTGAGTATTCTTCTCCTTATGTTTTCTAGCTTTTTTGCATGTCTGTAATTTTTTTGTTTGTTTTGTAGGATTTATTTATTTATTTATTGTTTTTTTGGGGGGGTTTGTTTTTGTTTTGGAAATTTTTGATTGGATGCCAGATATTGTCCATTTTATCTTGCTGGGTGCTAGATATTTTGTATTGCTATAACTATTCTTGAGCTTTGTTTTGGAATACAATTAAGTTACTTAGATGCAGTTTGATCCTTTCTGGACTTGCTTTTATGATATGTTAGGTGGGTGCATAGTAGCTTTTATTCTAGGACTAACTATTTCCCACTACTGAGGCAAGGCCTTCCTGAGTACTTTACCCAATGCCCCATGAATTATGAGTTTTCCAGTCTGGCTGGTTAAAACAGATACTATTCCCAGCCCTATGTGAATGCTGGGCACTGCCACCACTAATCCTGTCAGAAAGTTCTTTCCCCAGCCTTGGGTTGGCTCCTCAGAGGCATGTGCTGATCAATTATCTGCTGAATGCTTGAGGGGCACTCTGTAGATCTCCGGGTTCTGTCTCTGTGCAGCTCTCTCTTCTTTGGTATTCTGTCCTAGGAGTTCTAGCCATCTTGGTCTCCCTGGACTCTCAATTCTGTCTCTTTAACTCAAGGAGTCTGCCAAGTTCCACCAGGCACCCCTTTCTGTACCATGGCTTGGAAACCCTCTCAAGGAAGTAAACTGGGGTAATTGTGGGGTTCACTCCATTTGTTTCCACATTCTCAAGGATTATTGTATTTCGTTGCCTGATATCCAATGAAATGAGAACTCATTTCACATATTTGCCCAGTTTATTTTGGTTGTTTCAGGCAGGAGGTTAAATCCAGTCTCTATTACTCCATCTTGTTTGGGAGGGAAAGTTTCCATCTTCTTTTAAAATTGAAAATACTCTTCCAGTTATAAAATTAGTTCACACTCACTGTAAAAAAAAAATCAGAAAATTAACAAAATATAAAGAAGAAAATAAAAATCATTCCTAATATCATCACTTCTTTCATCTTTTTTTCTGTGCATATGTGTGCATGTAGCAGGGTCACAAAATCACTCAAAATACCTCAGAATTGGAAAGAAAAGAGAGTCTTTATTTTCCTACTTAATTAATCTGATCTTTTTTGAGAGATACCATCTGCTAGGTAATAAGAAGGGGGAAAAAGGCCATTCTAGTAACCTTAGTCTAATACAATAATTTAAACAATTCTTTGGGAAACTCATGATTCTTAGGGTGAAATGCTTGGCCAATCATATTTCTTACTGCTCCCATCCTCTACTCCTCTACTCAAGATTGTTGCTGGTGTGTGAGGGGTGGGCTATACAATTTCTGGGTCCTCTTGGTAGCCAGGAAGAAGGGGTCCTCTAGTCCACACATGTTCTCCAGGTTCTCCCTGATTTGGGCTGCAGAATAGTTCGCCTGGCTGCTCCATGGAATGGTGGCTGCTGAGGGGCAGTGATAATAGGAGCCAGATCATGAGGGATCATGTAGGGGCTTGTGGGCCGTTGTAAGGACTTTAGCTTTTGTCCCAAGTGAAATAGAGGAGCCACTGGAGGGTTTCACTGCAGCAGTAAGAGGCAAAAGCCTGACTGAAATGAGTTCAAGAGAAAATGGAAGGAGAGGAATTGGAGACAGCAAGAATCAACACTTTCAAAGAGTCTCACTGAAAAGAGAAGGGAAATGGAATGAGGAATTGAGAGTTTTTTTTAATGGGAAATAATGGGATTTACCCAATAGAGAGGGAAAATGAGGGATGGTAGAAAGTTGCTGAAGGTTGGGAGGTCAGCCCTGGGGCAAGCCAGGGTATGAGAAGGCAGGTGGCTGGGCTGATGTGGTGGGAAGACTGTCGATGCTCTCCTCGGATGGCTTCCATTTCTTAGTAACATAGGAAATAAGCTCATCAGCTGGGTGCAATGTTTTGAAATGGGGAAGGAGATGTTGGGGTTTCGAGCAGAATGAGCGGAAATGTAGTAGAATTACCCATCTGTATAAAGGGAGCACTTAAGTTCTGCACTTGAGAATTAAAGTGAGACCAGTCACCACATTGGCAAGTTTTCCTTCAGCCTCGTTCAACTTAACAGGTGCTGGCATGGCTTTTTTTTTTTTTTTTTTTTTTGTGAGGAGATCAGCCCTGTGCCAACATCTACCAATCCTCCTCTGTTTTTTGCTGAGGAAGACTGGCCCTGGGCTAACATCCGTGCCCATCTTCCTCCACTTTATATGGGATGCCGCCATAGCGTGGCTTGCCAAGTGGTGCGTGAGTGCGTGCCCGGGATCTGAACCGGCGAACCCCGGGCCGCCACAGCGGAGTGTGCACACTTAACCACTTGCGCCACCGGGCCGGCCCCGGCATGGCTTTATAATTAACCAGGATGGAGGTTTTCCCAGGTGAATATAATGCAGTGAGAGAGAGGCAAGGGAGCTGAAGATACAGAGGAGACAGGGGCTACCATGATGGACCGTGGGATCCCAGCTGGGGAAGAAGAGGAGTGAGGACATGAGGTAGAGGAGGGGCAATTAAAAAGTGGACAGGCTAATTAATGACTGTAGATCTTGGTGGATTTGAAAGTTGTTGGCATGGGGGCACTAGTGGCGTGAGTTGGAAAGAAGAGAGGTGGTGGTCCGGAGATGGCATGCTTGAAACTGAGGCTATGAAAGGAGCGCAGGTTGAGTGCTGGCAAGCTCTAGAGCAGCGCCATCTGATTAGGGGACGTGCAAACGTGAGCCACAGATACAGTTAAACATTTTCTAGTAGCCACGTTAAAAAAATAAAAAGAAACAGGAAAAATTAATTTAAATAGTATATTTTATTTGACCCAATCTATTCCAAATATAATCATTTCAACATGTAATTAAAATTTGAGAATTATTAATGAAGGAAACATAGGGAAAAAGCTTCTTGACATTGGTCTGGGCAATGATTTTTTGGACATGACCCTAAAAGCATGAGCAACAAAAGCAAAAATAGACAAATGAGATTGCATCGAACTAAAATGCTTCTGCACAGCAAAGGAAACCATCAAAAGAGTAAACAGACAACCTACAGAATGGAAGAAAATATTTGCAAGCCATACATCTGATAAGGGGTTAATATCCAAAATACAGAAGGAACTCAAACAACTCAATATTAAAAAAACCACACAATTAAAAAATAGGCAAAGGACCTGAATAGACATTTCTCAAAAAAAGATGTACAAATGGCCAACAGGTATATAAGAAAATGCTCAACATCGCTAATCTTCAGGTAAATGCAAATCAAGACCACAATAAGGTATCACCTCACACTTGTTAGAATGGCCATTAGCAAAAAGACAAAAGATAAGTGTTGGTGAGGATGTGGAGAAAAGGGAACCCTCGTACACTGTTGGTGAGCATGTAAATTGGTACAGCCACTGTGGAAAACAGTATGGAGGTTCCTCAAAAAACTAAAAATAGAACTACCATATGATCCAGCAATCCCACTTCTGGGTATATATCTAAAGTTAATGAAATCAGGATCTCAAAGAGACATCTGCACTCCCATGTTCATTGCAGCATTATTCACAATAGCCAAGATATGGAATCAACCTACGTGTCTGTCAAAGAATGAATGGATAAAGAAAATGTGATATACATAATGGAATATTATTCAGCCATAAAAAGAAGGAAATCCTGTACTTGTAATAACATGGATGAACCCAAAGGACCTTATGCTAAGTGAAATAAGCTAGGCACAGAAAGACAAATTCTGCATGACCTCACTTATATGTGAAATCTAAAATAGTTGAACTCATAGAAGCAGAGAGTAGAATGGTGGTTACCAGCGGCTGAGGGGATGGGGTGGGGAGAAAATGGGCAGATGTTGGTCAAAGAGTGCAAACTTCCAGTTATAAGAGGAATAAGTTCTGGGGCTCTAATGTACAGTATGGTGACTACAATTAACAATACTGTATTATATACATGAAAGTTGCTAAGGGAGTAGATCTTAAATGTTCTCATCACAAAAAAAAAACTATGTGAGGTGATGGATATGTTAATTAGCTTGCTTGTAGTAATCATTTCACAAAGTATGAATATATGAAAACATCACGTGTTACACTGTAAATACATACAATTTTTATTTGTCAATTATACCTCAATAAAGCTGGAAAAAAATTTTTAAAAAATCTTAGACTAAATGAGGCCTCAAAAAATTATTGAGATATTTTACGTTTTTTTTTCATACTAAATCTTTGAAATCTGGTGTGTATTTCACACTGACAGCCCATCTCAGTTTGGACTAGCAAGATTTCAAGTGGCTTGTGGACACTGTGTATTGGACAGCGCACGTCTAGAGAAGGACCATGGGAAGGGGTGGCCGAGGAGGGTGGAAGACAAGATCATTGGAGGAGTGGAGGTCAAGGGATGGAGAGGTCATTTCTGTGGATATTCAAATCACCAAGAATTAGGACAGGAGTGGTTTAGAGCAAGTGACAATAAGCCAGGAGTGAAAATCTTTCAGGAACAAGTAAGAGGGACTAGGGGTTTGCAGATAACCGCAACCAGGAGCTGGAGGGTTTGGGGAAAGTGGGAGGGATAATAATCTGGAAGTAAACATGAGGAACAAGGAGGATACTACAGAGAGCTGGGTTCCAGACAGAGCCAGAAGATGGAGAGAACTTGCAGGAGAGAGATTCTTTTGCTCATGGTGCATCTTAAGTTCCAGGGGGCATGGTGAAGGCCTTTGGGAGTGGAGGAGGGATGGAGGATGGGGTTGGATTAGGAGATAAGCAGAGCCTTTTGGGGGTTAGGGTCCCCAGGGGTGACCCAGGAGTCCTGAGCGTCTTTGGTGGATGAGGAGAACAGTGGTGTTCTGAGTTAACAACATTCTTTGGCTTGTCTTGTAGCATTTGCCCATTTCCATGGTGTAAATACTCCCACTATGACTCATTTCAAGCTACCAATGGTTTAACAACTGGCTTGCAGAAAGCCTAAAAATTGAACAATCTGCTCTTGCAAGCTAGTACAAGCGGGTTCCAGCAGCAGCCCACTGGGTACAGGGCACCACAGGATAGGCCCTGGTGGTCTCCAGAGCAGATGGCATGGAGGGATGTGAGAGCAGGGGTGGAGGTGGGGGAGGGAGGCACCGAGGTCTTATGACTGCGAACTCTAACCCCCTTTTAACATCTGTCATGGAATATGGAGAAATGGGTTGCATATTTAAATGACTTTTTTTTGTGTGTGTGTGAGGAAGATCAGCCCTGAGCTAACATCCATGCCAATCCTCCTCTTTGTGCTGAGGAAGACTGGCCCTGAGCTAACATCCATGCTGATCTTCCTCCACTTTATATGGGATGCCACCACAGCATGGCCTGACAAGCAGTGCATCAGTGTGCGCCTGGGATCCGAACCCGGGCCACCAGCAGCAGAGCACGCGCACTTAACCGCTACGCCAGGGGCTGGCTCCTTAAATGACTTTTAATATGCATTCTTCTATATCTTTGTGATGAGTCATTCAGACCCCTCTTCCAGGAAGGATCTGTCACCCCAGCTGCTGGGAGTGCCCTCAGCTGTCAGCCCTTCAGGGATTGCTCAGCTGCAAAGAGCCACCTTGCCCAGGTCATGCCCCTTCCCAGGACAGCCTCATCCAATGACACATCCATGGCCGGGTGTAAGGGTCAGCCAACTGTGTTGAACTCAGGACAACTCACGCTGGGCCACTCCGGGTAAGGCGCCCATAACGCTGCGATCTCCAGGGCTGTCTCTGGGTCTGCCTCGAAGTTGTCCTACTCCTTCTGCCCTGTCCTACTCCCTCTACAGGTGTTGATCTTGAGGCCAGCCCCCAACAAACATCCCGTTGCTCAATAACTCCATCTCAGACTCTGCTTCCCAAAGAACCCAACCTGCAACACTCACCACCAGGGAGACGAATTCCTTTGAATCTTAGCTGGTTTGTTAGAGTGGAAAGGTTCCTCTCTTTGATAATGGGTCAGGCTGAACCTTTTTTTACAGGCATTGACTGAATTGTTTCCTTTATGGATTGCCTTTTTGAATTACTTCCTTTGCCTGTTTTTCTATTGAAGCGTTTGTCTTTTTCTTATCGGTAAGAGTGTGTATATGTATTACCGTCATAAAGATTTTAATCTTTGCTTTTCGTATATGGTTCTCAGGTTTCCCAGTCTGTGGTGTGTGTTTCTTTTGTGGTTAAGAGCACGCTCGGTCACACTGTCCTACCACTTCCTAACTGTGTGACTTTGGGTACCTTCCTTCACCTACCAGAGTCTTTGTTTTTTCATCTATAATTGCAGGTAATCTTAATACTTTTGTAGGCTTGTTGTGGGGACTGAGTGAGTTAATAAAGTGCTTATAACAGTGCCTGCAATACAGTGAATATGAGATATTTGCTTTTTTTATTCATATCTATATTATTTTTTCTTATTGGCCGTACAGAGATTACATTTCTATGTAGTGAAAACTATCCTTTGTGGGTTTTGCCTTTGGAGTGATATTCAGGAAGAACTTTTGTATTTCAAAATTATATAAATATTTACCACCATTTTCTTTTAGTAATTTTATGTTTTCATTAAAAAAAAATATATATATATATATTTGAATCTTATATGCATCCAGAATTCAGAATTTATTTTGATATGAGGTTTAAGGTTGTAAAGCAGACATATTTCTTGAGTGCTCAATATTCCTTTAAGGAACTGTATTAGTCAGCGTTCTCCAGAGAAATGGAACCAATAGAATATTTATGTATATAAAAGGAGATTTATTATGAGGAACTGGCTCACGTGATTATGGAGGCTGAGAAATCCCATGATCTGCTGCCTACAAGCTGGAAACCCAGGAAAGCTGGCGGTGCAATTCGGTCAGAGTCTGAGGACCTGAGACCCAAAGGAGCCAATGGTATAAATCCCAGTCTGAGGGCAGGAGAAGATGAGATGACACGTCCCAGCTCAGTCAGGCAGGAAGAAAGGGAGAAATTCCTCTTTCTTCCACCTTTTGTTCTATTCAGGCCCTCAAAGGATTGGGTGATGCCCAGCCACATTACGGAGGGCAACTTACTTTACCGAGTCCACTGATTCAGTTGCTAACCTCATCCAGAAACACCCCGACAGACACACTCAGAAATAGTGTTTAATCTGGGCACCCTGTGGCCACTCAAGTGACACATGAAATTAACCATCATAAGTCCACCCTTTGTCAACTTGGCTCCCATACAAATCTCCTAAAACCATACTTATCTCCAAATAAACAATATCAAGGTCGTCATTCTGCCTCACACGATACAACTATTCTGTGAACAACAGAGAACTCCTTCCCCGGAAGAGGAGGTAAAGTCCTTGAGTGATGTTTACTCTTCCCCTGGAGTCCTGTAACTTAAATGTTATGATGTAAAATTTACAGTACTTAAATGCTATGAAATAAAGTCAATACATCTTACATTACGTGATAAGGGAATCAGAGAGGAAAGAAAACACACACACAC
Source organism: Ceratotherium simum simum (assembly GCF_057802395.1). Taxonomy (NCBI): domain Eukaryota; kingdom Metazoa; phylum Chordata; class Mammalia; order Perissodactyla; family Rhinocerotidae; genus Ceratotherium; species Ceratotherium simum. The sequence goes on from NC_141923.1 coordinate 4,832,943, forward strand.
GTATTCATAGCAAAGTAAGGAGGAAATACGACAATTACAGTCCTTGTTTCTGTAACTGGTCATGGGGTCATAGCTGGTGTTTATAATGACCTTCTTCCACTACCCATTCTGTATTCCCTTTGCCTTCAGCAAGCACCTTAGCTGGTCATGGTATTTATAATGACCTTCTTCCACTACCCATTCTGTATTCCCTTTGCCTTCAGCAAGCACCTTAGCTGGTCATGGTTCTTTATAGGATGAGGTGACCCAAACTTTCATTCCTGAAGGGTCTGGGCCATTAGTAGTCCTGCCTGGATTGGATTGTTGTAGTTTTCCATGAACACTAATCACAGGACATGGTAATACTAGGAGACACCTAAGGGATCTCCTCTATTCCAGACATACTCTTCCCTACCTCCATCGGGAGTAGTAGTCTAATTTCCCCTTGAGGTCAGGATCAATCACCCCAGCCAACACTGTAACTCCCTCCTTTGCCTGTTGTTTCAGAGGCATGAGGAACCCAAAGTGTCTGGGTGGCAGTCTTAACTTCCAGTTCAGTGGAATCATTATCATGTCTCCCGGTGGAAACATTCCTCTCTCTGGACGTAAGACCTCTAGGCCAGCAGAGCATAAAGCTGAGTGAACAAGAAGCAAAACTTTTGCTAGTGGGTCACTAGGGGTAATAGTGAGTGGTGCCCCTCCCATTTCCAGCCCTTGATTCCTGGACCTGTGAATCTTGGCTATTGGGGAAACATCACCGTATATTGGATGCTGATTCAGAGCATATACAACCTTCTGGAGAACCTTGCTCCAGCCCTGCAAGGCATTGCCACCTAGCTGCACTGTAACTAAGTCTTCAAAGGACCATTCCTCCCCACTATCAAGCCAGCTGCTTCAGGATGGAGGGCAACACGGTAAGGCGAGTGAATTCCATGGGCATGGGCCCATTGCTGCACTTCTTTTGCTATGAAGTGAGTTCCCTGATCAGAAGCGACGATGTGTGGAGTGCCATCACAGTAGATAAGGCATTCCGAAAGTCCACAGATGGTTTTGGCAGAAGCATTGTGTGCAAAGAAGGCAAATCCATATCCAGAGTGCTGTTCTAGTAAGAACAAAAAACTGCCTCTTCCACAGTGAAAGTGATCCAGTGTAATCAACCTGCCACCAGGTAGCAGCTGGCTGATTACCCCTGATGGCACCATATCAGGGCCTCAATGTTGGTCTCTGTTGCTGGCAGAGTGGGCACTCTGCCAGACTGTAGCCAGATCAGCTTTGGTGAGAGGAAGTCCATGTTGTTGAGTCCATGCACAACTTCCATCCCTGCCATTGTGCACATAAGGCTGGATGTGCATGGCAGCGCTCCATCATCCAATGGAAGTGGTATATATGTGGTCAGGTCTGAGCACAGGGCTTGAGCCCTGAGGGCACAAGCAAGTTACATGGAGAAGTGGCCACTCATTCATGAGCCCATTGGGTGATGACAGGGCTGTTTGGGGAAAGAGACCACTATTTGAATATTAAAATCTACCCACTTGGTTATTAAAATTCTGCTCTGCTAAAGTCATCCTTTGGTGAGCATTCACAAGAAACACAAATATCTTCATGTTTTTTGCCCATTCAGAGAGGTCTATCCATATACCTCTTCCTCAAATATCTTTGTCACCAATTTTCCAATCACGTTCTTCCAAGTTCCTGACCATCCAGCCAAACCATTCGCTACAGTCCATTTCTCCTTCCAAGCAAAGTGAACAAGCAGGTGCACTGCTCGAAGTTCTGCCCACTAGGAGGATTTCCTTCACCACTGTCCTTCAGGGATGTCCCAGAGAGGGGCTGGTAGTGCTGCAGCTGTCCACTTTTGGGTGGTGCCTGCATATTGTGCAGAGCCATCTGTAAATCAAGTCTTCTCTTCCCCTGTTAACTGGTGTATGGAACTCCGATGAGGCCACAGGTGCAGGCTGGGAGAGGGAAGGCAGTTTAGCAGGGTGGGGACGATGGGTATCTGGGCCACTTCTCCATGTAACTTACTTGTGCCTTCAGGGCCTGCTCAGACCTGACCACATATACACCACTTCCATTTGATGATGGAGCACTGCTGTGCACGCCCAACTTTATGACTTGTGGGGTCAGTTAACACCCAGTTCATGGGCAGCTCAGGTCACATGTAGCTTGGTGGCCTGTAGTCAAGCGTTCAGTCTCTACTAAGATCCATGATCTGTTTCTCAAAAGGAGAGTAGTTATCTGTAGATGATGGCAGAGCCTTGCTCCAAAATCCTAAAGGTCTGCACTACTCTTCACCTATAGGGACCTGCCAAAAGCTCTAAACAGCATCCCGTTCCGCCTTTGATGTTTCAAGCACCATTGGAGCTGCTGGATCCTATGGCCCAAGTGGCAGAGCAGCTTGCACAGCAGCCTGGACCCATTGCAGGGCCTTCTCTTGTTCCGGGCCCCACTCAAAACTAGCAGCAGTGACCCAAAAAGGTCACTTGGTGAGTGGGCCGGAGTAACACACTCAAATGAGGGCCATGTTGCCAAATGAGGACTATGTTGCCTCCAAAATTCAGAGGCCCACTAGCCATTGTGCCTCTTTCTTGATTGAAGGTGGGTCTAGATGCAACATCTTATCCTTCATCTCAGAGGGGATATCTCAACACGCCCTACTCCACTGGATCCCTAGAAATTTCACTGAGGCAGATGGTCCCTGAACTGTAGTCAGATTTATTTCCCACCCTTTGACATGCAGATGTCTTACCAATAAGTCTAGAGTAGTTGTTACTTCTTGCTCACTAGGTCCATTATGCATTTGTCATCAATATATTGGATCAGTGTGACATCTTGTGGAAGGAAAAAGATCCCTGTGAGCTAAATTATTACATAAGGCAGGAGAGTTGATATACCCCTGAGGTAGGACATTGAAGGTGTTGCTGGCCTTGCCAGCTGAAAGCAAATGGCTTCTTCTGGACCTTATGGACAGGGATGGAGAGAGAGGCATCTGCCAGGTCAATAGCTGCATACTGGGTACCAGGGGATGTGTTAATGTGCACAAACAATGAAACCACATCTGGTACAGCAGCTGCAATTGGAGTCACCAGCTGGTTCTCAAGATCCATCTGTCTTCTGCACCGGTCAAATAGGTGAGTTGAATGGGGCTGTGGGGTGGTGGTGGGAATCACCACTCTGCATCTTTCAAGTCCTTGATGGTGGCACTGATCTTTGCAGTCCCTCCAGGGATGCAGTATTACTTTTGGTTTACTGTTTTCCTAGGTAGAGGCAGTTCTAGTGGCTTCCACTTGGCCTTTCCCATCATAACATCCCTCAATCTGCAGGTCAGGGGACCAGTGTTGGAATCTGCCAGCTGCTAAGTATGTCCTTTCCAATTATCATTCTGAAACTGGGAAAATTACTACAGGATGGGTTTAGGGACCCACTGTACCCACTGTGAGATGGACCTGAGCTAAAATTCCATTGACCACAGACCTCCATAAGCTGCTACTCTGACTAGTGGACCACAGTGGCGTTTGGGGTCTCCTGGAATCAGTATCAGTCCAGGGCCAGTGTCCAGTAGTCCTCAAAAGATCCCCAATGTACGGTTACCCTGGGATAAGGCTGTAGGTCCCTTTGGGGAATGCTGGGAGAAAGATTAGCAGTATAAATTTTCGATGATGCTGGCGCTCCCCTCACAAATTTATTCCTCACAGTACTGTGAAAGATGTGTCTTCTGGACCCTCCCAGGGTGGGTGAGTAGATCTTAAATGATGTCACTCTAATATTCCAATCTCCCTAAGCCTTTGAACCCCTTTCTGTACATTAAACCAAATCATGGTTTAGTTTGCTCATGTTGGGCAACTTTTTCGTCCATTTTTCAGCCAACCAACCAAACTGTTAGTGTCCTTTCTAACTCCCTGAGCTGCAACATTAAATGCAGAATCTCTGCTTAGTGAGCACATGTCAAAAAATTCGGCCTGACCAACTTTACATCCCTTCCACCATACCCCACACCCTTAATATCCATTCCCACACAGGTGCCCTGGATTTCTGTCTGCGTAAATTAGAAAACTCAGGTGGTTCTCTTGGAGTGTGGCATACCTCCTCGTGGGCCACACTTAGTACCTCACCTTTAGGGGTCAGTGGGACTAAAGTCTAATTATAGTTCTAGAAGCAAAGAGTGATGGTGGGGGTGGGTCCTGAGGAGAATCAGCACTGTCTTGCATGACACCTGCCTCAGGGGAGGCCATTACAGATGCCTCAGGTGATGCAGGCTCCTCATCTAAATCCCCTCAGGTGGGGGCGGAAAGTCCAATGCCACTATGGCTGGAGAGGCTGACACCACTGGGGTGGCGAGACCCCTTCCACTGGTAAAGATGTCTCATCAGAATTTAGGGGCTCAATATCCCCAGCTTCATCAGGGTCTCTTTACATGTCCTCATCCCAACTTACAGGATCCCATTCTTTCCCAATCAATGCCCTCACTTTGACAGTAGACACCTTTCAAGGCTGGGAGTTCAACTTGTGATGTAATTCAGCCAGTCACAGCGTGAGAGTCTGTGTCTGATTTTCAGCAATTTCAGCCCTGTGGCTATGGGAGATAAAGATCTTCAGGGCACACAGAAGCTCTCAGGTCATTTATGCTGGGAATTCAGATCCCTGAGCTCATCCTTTGCTTTCACCACTTTTTCGAGTGACATTATGAACAAACAACCAGTCATTATATTTGTTAGTTTTCCAAAAATGTTGAAATATCATATACAGCATCTAGGTGATACAGCAGCTAGGGCTCCTTGGTTCTTTTTTTTTTTTTTAAAGAAAGGCAGACTGCCACATGCAGGCCTCATTTGGACTTGTTTGGAGTCTTGGAAGCTTGACTCCCTAAGTTCTCCTGCAAACGGACCTTGAGAGCTTGTTTGAAGGTTCTAGCAGAAGAGCGTAGCTACTCTTATACCCTTGACTGAAGAATGGTCCTCCTTTATCCGGGAAGGGCCTCCTCTTCGACCAAGCATGCAGCTTCCAGAGGGATGCACATGGAGTGGTGAGGCAAGAAGGGGACACCCGCCTAGCCAGCCAGATCAGCCAAATCAACCCTGGCAATCAATGGGGTGACAGATGTCACAGCCAGATCGCTCTCACATCCATAGCTCTTTGGTTCTGATAAGTGGTTGATTAGGAGTACCCAATGCAGTATCTCTATAAACAGTTCATGCCATGGACTATCAGTGCTCTCTTTATTACTAGCAATAGATTCATTAGCATCTTTAAATCTAATCAGATTAGAGAGCCAATTCTAGGCACCCCAGAACCAATTCAGAAGACTCATCCTTAAAATTCTGTTCCCCTAGAGCCATTCTCCTTACCAAAATCTGTGTTCCGGGGTTCTCCAGAGAAGCAGAACCAATAGAAGATATGTATCTATATGCTATTCACATATATGAACTTGGGAGGGACACAATTCAGTCCATAACAGGTTGAATTTTGTCCCCTGCAAAGTTCACGTGCTGAAGTCCTAACCCCCAGCACCTCAGAATGTGACCTTATTTGGAAATAGGGTCTTTGCAGATGTAATTAAGTTAAGAGGAGGTCATTAGGGTGGGCCCTGATCTAAGATGACTGATGTCTTTATAGGAAGGGGAAGTCTGAGCACAGACGTGCACACAGGGAGAACACCACGCGAAGACTGGAGTTCTGCTGCCACAAGCCAAGGAGCCACCAGAAGCTGGGAGAGAGGCCTGGGACAGGGCCCTGCTGACACCTTGACATAGGACTTCAACCTCCAGGACTGTGAGGGATACATTTCTATTCTAAACCACCGTATTAGTTTTTTGGGGCTACCATAACAAATTACCACTGACTAGGGGGCTTCAAAAACAGACGTTTATTTTCTCACAATTCTGGAGGCTGGAAGTCCAAGTTCAAGGTGTTGGCAGGGTTGGTCTCTCCCTGGCTCGTAGACGGCCGTCTTCTCCCTGTGTCCTAGCATCGTCTTCTCTCTGTGCTGGAGCATCACTGGTGTCTCTTTTGTATCGAATCTCCTCTTCTTGTCAGGACACCAGTTAGATTGGATTAGGGCCCACCCACATGACCTCATTTAACCTTACTCACCCCTTTAAAGGCCCTATCTCCAAACACAGTCACCTTCTGAGGTCCTGGGGGTAAGGGCTTCAACATATGAATTTGGGGACGGGGGGCACAGTCGAGTCCATAACAGCACTCAGTTTGTGGTTCTTGTTTCAACAGCCCTAGGAAACTAACACCATCTCTAACTTATTTGTTTCTAAATGGCTATCCACTTGTCCTAGCTCTGCACAGTCCCAGTAATGTCCTCTCTGGTCTTGCCCTTTACTCAGAACCTCAAGGTGGCTGTCCAGCCTGTTGCTCCATTGCCATGCCCCCCCCCCCGCCCCCCGCCGTCCCAGCTTCTCGCCTCACCCCTGCCACATGCCAGCATCTCCCGGGCTGGTCTATTCACAGGCACGTGCACATTCCCATTTCTGGGCACTGTATGCTTCCATCATGAGAGCAGCATTTATTGAGCACCTGGGGATCCAGCAGTGAGCACGACAGACCTGTCTCTGCCCTGGCAGAGCTCACAGTGAGAAAGCAAAGTCAGACAAGTGAAGGATAGATTGCAAACAGTGTGGTAATTACTGCCTGTGGGCACCGCCTAGGACTGACACCCAGTCCACACTCCCTCTGTATCCTGTGCCCTGCAACCACCCAGGGGCACCTTTTCCTAATTGGCTCAGAGACTCCTTGTAGGCCAGTGAGGAGGGGGTGGGGCGGGCACTCTGGAAGCTGGGGGAGGCTCCCCAGGAGTGGCCATCAGGCTGGGTCTTGGGGAGGTTCTCACCGTGGGAAGACTGTCCGGTGGTGGTATGTGGCTGGAGCACTGATGTGGGGATTTGGGAAGGAGGGGTGGTGGCAGAGCTGGGAGGCATAGGGACGGGTCAGGGGCTGCAGAAAGGTCGAGAGAGAGACCGTACAGAACAGGCATGAGCTGAAGCAGCCATGAGAATAGGGAGGACCGTGTGGGAGCAGGAGGAATGGAGGGCTGTGTCTAGCAGGGGTGACTGGGCGCAGGTACCCCACAGGCGACCCCATGAGCCCACCCAGGGCAGGCCCGCCAAAGGGTGGGGCAGAGGGGGTTTCGACTCGGATAGCAGTTCCACCCAGTCTGTTGTAAATTCAATATTCCATAATATGAAAGATGGATAGGACCAAAATCTTAAAGTAAAATTGCACGGAAAGGACAAATTGTAGCCAGCATGTATGTGAAGGTGTGGAGCCCCTGGCTTGCTGTGTTGACCTGGGCTGTGACCGGATGGTCGGAAGGGACTGCTCCTGCCCTCGATCTGCCCACGCTCACTCCCTGGACCCTCTCCACAGCCAATCCCCCGAGCACCCAGGTCCCCTGGCTCTTGTGCCGGGCTTTTCCCAGGGGTGGCTCCACCTCCTGCTGCCCCTTTTGGGTCACTGTGACCTGAGGATGTGCATCTGTTAAGCTTAGTCACCGGCCTCCTGTGGGATGAGTGAATCCCTTGGCTGACCGTGACCTCCAGCCCCTGTGAGGCTGGCACTGGCCAGGCCGTGGGTCAGACAGAGCCAACTCCTGGAATTTCAGGCAGCGTCCCACCTCTAGAACTTGAGAAGGAAGTGACTTTCTCGGGAAACCCGTATAGAAGGTTAAGTCGCTTGACCCCTGTGAGAAGAGTGGGGGGATGTTGGGGGCTGCAGACTCCCAGGAACTGGACACTTCTCTCTGATCCTGTCCTCACTGGTATTCCCAGCCCTTCCCAGACGAGCTTCCTAGATGAGCTTTGGAAGACCTAGAAGGGAGAAAGGCAAGTAGCCCCTCCAGCCCCTTCTAAGCCAGAACCTCCTGAAGCTTCATTCCCAGCCTAGCTGCTCCCATCCTGCCTGGACCTCCCTGCCTTAATATCATCAACCAGCACACAGGATCAAGATCCTCTTCCCTGTGTGTGTATGGGGGGTGGTTAACATAGCACTCAGATAAGCACTCACACCTAAAGGCCTTAGAACTCTCTAGACCAGCACCATCCAACAGAAATAGAATGCAAGCCACGTATGTAATTTAAAATGTTCTAGCAGCCACATCGAAAAAGTAAAAAGAAACAGGCGACATTAATTTTAATATATATTTTGATTCAACCCAATACATCCAAAACATCGTTGTAACATGCAATCAGTATAAAACTTACTAATGAGATATTCTGCATTCATTTTTTTCCTACGAAGTCTTTACATTCAGGGTGTGTTTTGCATCAATAGCACAGCTCAGCTCAGACTGGCTCAGTAGCCACATGTGGACAGTGTAGTTCTGGCCATCCTGGGAGGGGAAGGGGCTTACTCAGATCACCCGGGAGGCAGTAGGCAGCCAACTCGAAACCAGAACCAGCCTTCCTGGCCCCGCAAGTGGCGCCCAGGGATTCCCAGCATCTCACGGGCTTGTTCAAAGAGGCCGGAAGGAAATGTGGCAATGTGGCCGTGAGACTTCCTGCGGGGAGGTGCAGAGCCCAGCTGCTCCCTCTCCCCCGCCCTGCACATCTCCCTCCCGCAGCCACTGAGGAAGGCACAATGGAAGCTTCTGGCAAACACCTGCTGAGTCTCTAAGACCCAGCCCCAGCTTCTGCCCCGCTGTGAAGCCCCCCTGTTTGCCACCCCTCCCCAATGGAGGGGCGCCTCCCATTGGTGACCCTGGGCACCATGCTTAGAATGGCTTTCCTTCTAGTTGGTTCAGTCATCCATTCCCTCCTCCCTCCCTGCCTTCATCCCTCCCTGCCTTCCTTCTGCAAATATTAAGTGAGGGCCCAATGGCAGTGGGGTTCAGCAGTGCAGAAAACACTCAAAGGGGCCTGTCCTCATGGCTTATATTCTAGGGAAAGGGGATGGAGGCAACAAGAGAAATGACCAATGTTGTTTCACATATCCAGGAGCAACATTAAGCAGGGGAGGGGGTCTGAAGCCTGGGAGGGGGAAGGGGGCTTGAAATTCCCAACGGCTTGGCCAGGTCAGCCTCACGGGTAGGAGACATTCAGTCAAAGACCTTTCCCCCCTCCTGCTGTGTCACAGGTGAGACCGGTATTGGTGGCTTGCCTGCCCGCCAGATGACCAGACTGGGCTCTGCATGCAGGCAAGGGCCAGGCCATTTCCTTGTCCAAGTGGTGGAGTGAGGGGACCAGGATGGACGGGTGGCACCCGGGAACATGGTCTGTGGGATTCCAGGCTGATCAATCTGGAGAAAGGACGTCTGGGAGGTCAAGCTCGTGGGTCCCCCTTTGACGCAGCAAATGAAGATGACAACAAGAGCTGGGGGACATTTCTTGGGGCCTGCGGTCTGCCGCTCCTCCCTCTATCAGTGGATGTCCAGAGCCCTAGGCCGACTGGCCTCCAGCCCAGCTTCCCCGGGGGATGCGAGAGCCCTGCTTCCTTTGAATTGCTGGCATCTTTTTGGTTGGCTGCATACACATTTTATGTTATTTGTTTTATTTTACACCCGTCTTGGGTGCCCAGGGACAGGTCCTGATGATGGAAATCTAATGACTGGATGAGCCGTTAAGCGGCAGGTGGAGCTGACACACTGGGGTGCCTGTCCTAGGCCCACTCCTGGCGCCCAAGCCCAATCGCAGGTGGGCACACAAAGTGGCTCCAGGTTCTTGGTGCTAAAGAAAATATAATACAACAAAATATAAAATAAAATAAAATGACAATTAAACAAAACCAGGCATGGCCTCCCAGACAGATAGCCTGTGCCTGGGGAGGAGCACCCAGTATAACCATGGAAAGCACAAGCCCACTATTGGAGACTGACAAGGCTGCTGGGCCCTATGCCATGGGGGTGTGTTAGTTGACCTCTCTGAACCTTGGTCTCTTCTTCTGTACAACGGGGTGATAACACTGGCCTTATAGGGTGGTTTTAAGGATTGAGTGGGTTCCCAGCATTCTCGCAGGCAGCGTGCCCCTGCTATTCCTAGTGAGGCAAAGGCTAAGCAAGAGGGATCTGGGCCCCCCATCCTTTCAGCTATAGCAGTTCTGCTTCTGCCCCCTTGGTGTGTGGGTCCCACCTGAGGTGTTTGTCGGGGAGGAGATCTTCTGGATCCCAGCTCATCTCTGAGCCTACATCCTCCCCAACGCCTCCCACAGGGGAACAAATGGTGACCGGATTGGTGAGTGAGTCGGTCACTCACCAGTGAGTAGCTGGTTGTGCCACATTTTGCGGTGGGCGTGGTCATCTGCACTGTCCCTGCATAAGAGGCAGCACCTCTCCCCGCTCTCTTCCTAGATCCCTGTGCTGACTGGTGGGAAGAGGGACAGGTCCTGTGAGCTGGCCTGGTCTCTCCCACATGTCAGCTCAGCCTGGGCTGCTGTCCCTCCCAAGGGCTCTAGGCAGGACCTAGGTGGCTGGGCCAGTTCAGCTGTCCGTACTGGGGCAGGTCATCCTTTCTCTTCTCACTCACCCTCTGGTGCAGCCTCAGCTGGTCCAAACAGTCCAAACACTGGCACCTGGTGTTGGCCAGTGGGGCTGCTGTCAGATGATGGGGTCAAGGAGACCTCACTTCAGCAAAGGCAGTGCTCAGGTGTGGGCCGGGCATCAATGAGTGGCACTTTTTGTCACAGCAGCTTATGTTTTATTGCCACACACCTTTCTCATCCAGGACAGTGGTCTGTGACACCCAAGAACATGAGATTTGGGGCTTTTGGAATCTAAGTTTAGGTGTTACGGAACCAAGTGGGCTCGCCTCCTGGTGAGTTAAATAAGACTCTACACCTTAAATAAGACACTTATATAAGACAGTGAAAGTTGTCTCACTAAGGTGTATTTGCAGCAAATAGGAGGCCATGAGGAATCATTTCCAAAGTCATGGTGTCCCCGAACAAAGGGAAGCAGGAATTTTTTTTTGGATGGGGCTTGAATATTCAAAAGAGAGAGGCGGGTATTCACTTGCACAGGCTCAGTTGGAGAACATGCTTCCACATAATGAGGCCTAAGCTCCTCCTGGAGAGATCTTTGCATTAAAAAATAAGGCAAAGGTCACAGGTGTAGTTCTTGTGGTGAGGCTTGGTCAGTTTCAGGGTGGTTGGTGGTTACATCTCCTTAACATACAAAAGGAAAAAACAACTTGGAAAAACAGTTAAATGCTTCCAAACCCACCCTTGAGTTTCTCAAGGTGCCTAGTCGGTGACATAGAGTACTGGGGATTGGCCTCCCCCACTTAAGTCCTCCCTTCTTCTGTTTGGTGCACGTCTCTCGCCAGCGAGCATGCTATTTTGGGGGTCCTCTGCCCCCACCAGTGCCCCAGCACACCCTCTCGGCTCCTTCTCCCCATCCTCAATCCTTGGTCCCTGTCTTTATCCACGCTCACTCCTTGGAGGGCTCATCTACATGCCAACAACAGCGCCCAAGCTTAATCTCTCCAGCTGTTACTCACCGTGGCCGGTGATGTCGCAAACCTCACAGCCCAGACTCAGCCCTGTCTTCCGCCCCTGCCCTCCCCTTGTCTCCTGCCACCTCCTCCTCTCTGACAATGAACGGCAGTGAATAACAACTCCCCCCTTCCACGTGCACAGGCCCAAACCGCAGAGTCACACCCGCCTCCTCTCACGTCCCGTATGGAAGCTGCCGGGAAATCTCGTTGGATCCACTTTCAAACTATATCCAGAGTCTGACCGCTTCTCATCACCTCCGGGCCGTCCTCTCTCGCCTGGACGCCTGCAGCAGCCCCTCCCTGGGGTTGCGGCCTCCACATTGGCCCCCCTACACTCATGTCTTAACTGTTGGAGTGGTTCTTGTTAAGTTGCACGTCAGAGCACATTCCTCCTATATCAAAACCCTTCAGTGGCTCCCCCCTTCACTCAAAGTAATAGCCAAAATCCTTGAAATGACCTGCAAATCTCTGTCACCCTGGGCTCCAGCCACGCTGGCCTCCAGCCCCTTGCCCCACTCTGAGGGCTCCCATGTCAGCGTTTGCTGTTCCTGCCAACACTGCCTACCCGCCTCCTGCAAGTCTGTGCTCCAACCTCAGTTTTCCAGCGAGCCCTGCGCCACGAGCTGGCCCTAACACAATGGAGTTGACGGGTTAATCACGGTTACTGTCTGTTTGTGCGTTCCACAGCGGGTGGGGACCTTTATCGGCCTTGTTTGCAGATGCAGGTCCAGCACCAACAACTGTCCCTGGCACATGGTGGGCCCTCAGTACATAGTTGCTGACCCAGGAGTCACTAGGCCCCTGGGTGAATTTCAGGGATGCAGGCTGTGAGTGCAGCCCCAGTGGGTGGTGGGTGTTGAGCTAACGACCAGGTAAAGAGGGCTTTGACTTCATCTTGTTGAAGGTCTGAGACAGAGGAATTAAAAAGGCCGAAAGCTGGGAGCCGTGGCTCTGGGTCAGGTGCCCCGAGAGGCAGAGGAGGGCCAAGCAAAAGGGGAGAAGGCCTCGGAAGGAGGCTCACCCACAAACTGTCGTCCAGACACTGGGAGGAGGACCTCAGCCACTCGGGAGGACCTGGTCTAAGTTTAAAAACAGGAGTTGTTCCTGTAGGGAAAACAGGGATGAGGAACAGAGGGGCGAGACTCTGTTCCCTCCAACTCCGCTCGTCCACCAGCAGGCACAGGGGAAGCAGGAGACCCAGTGAGCTGTGGGCCCCAGGGGGCCTGGAAACAGCAGGGGGAGGAGCAGCAGGGAAGCCAGGGCTGCAGGAAGAAGAGGGGGAGGGGGAGGGGGAGGGGGAGGCTTCCGCTGCCCCTGGGAAAGCCAGGAGCTGAGGATCAGCGGGACCGTGGGGTGTAGCCAATACGTGACGGAGGGTCACTTCCAATGAGGGTGAGCCTGGGGAGCTGGGGGATCTCTGCCTGGGAACAGCCTCACCCACAAAGGAATATTCTAGAAGAGGAGGTGACAGCAACTCCAGGCCCGGGACAGAACAGGGGCATAGCAGGCCATTGGCTCAGGGACCGTGAGGTCTAGAACTTTCCTTGGAGACTTTCCTGTTGTATGTATATATGTATGTGGCACTCTACACATGGGGTGGGGGGTGTTGAAGGGGAAATAAAAACAGAGTTTTTAAACACCTAGGATTCTAAGAGGAAGGAGGCTTCTTTAGTTGTATGAGTCAGAGAATCTGACTCAGCCTTGCTTGAGTGAAAAGGGAATCTACTGGTTCACAAAAGCTGGAGAAGTCTAGATCTGGCTTCAGGTGCAGCTTGATTGGGGCTCCAGGGAGGTCAGCAGGAATCTTAGGTGGGCTTCTTTAGGCCACTTAAGTGTGGCCCTGTAGCTTCAGACTCTTACAAACTGAAGCCCAGGGTCCTAAGCCCCTTCCTGAGCTAATAGACTGTTTCACATTGTTGTCCCTGGGTCATTACCCCCTTGTAGTCCGGGAGTGGCCCCAATACAAGCATGGCTGAGAGGGGCAGGGTTCCTCAAGGGAAAGTGGGGTCCAGTTGCTGGGAGGACAGACACCAGGGCATAAAAGCAGCAGACACCCCCCTCAGAGGACTTGAGGTAAAACTGGGCATGAGGTACCACCCCACTGTGGCAAAATCCTCAAGTCTGCAAGAAGGATGGATGTTTTGGATCCTTTTTCTGAGAGCAGCAGCCACATGAAGGAGGCTCCTCTTGGAGAATGTGTGAAGCAGAGAGACGCCTACAGCTTGCCTCCTGGTGGGATATTTTTTCTGAGTTTAAGCTCACAAGGTGCGAACTAAGAACACCCAGCGTCTTGGTGTCGATGAGCCCAGGAGTTCCCTTCTCCGGGCTTCCTGTTTCCGCCCAGCTCACTCTCATCCTTCCCCTGCTCTGGGTGGGCAGAGGGGAGACGCTGCCTTTCCTCGGGCTTATCTGGGGTATGAGGGCCTGTCCTTATCATCCTGGCCACTTGGGGAACTGTGGGGAGTGTGTGACTCTTGAGGTTGGATTAATTTCTCCTGTGGAAGTGCTGCTGGGGGTCCACGCGGTTAGTGGATGGTAACCCAGTCCCCGCCCCTCTGGCCTCACCCCACACACGGAGCCTGATGAATGAGTGTCTGTGCTGAAGAGGGGGGTGGGCTTTCATTTCAATGGAGCTTTAATTTCTGTGGCGGAATTTTTGACTTTTAACTTCTTCATAGTAACTGACTAATGGGAGGGGCTTCACAGGGGTTCATATGCATCGCTTTGGCATTGGGACAATTTGGGCTGGGCTGTCCCCTGACTCTCCCGTGAGCTTGCCTAGCCCCAGCGCTGAGCATTATTCAAATGGCAAACTGAATGCAGGGGGTGGGTAAGATTGGGAACTGGTTTTTGGGGTGGCTTGGAGTTAAGATAATGGTTGTCCTATTTTGATCCATTTCAGAGGCTTTTTGGGGACAACAGATGCCTAAGACTTTGGGTAAATATGGGGGGGGTGGATAAGAAGATGAGAACGGGTCCTCTCAGGAGAGGGTCAGCTACACCCCTAGTTGAATCCGTGCTCTTCAAATAAACACAGAGGGTGGTCAGAATGCCTTAAAAATGAGAAAATGTTTCTGATTTCTGGCCCAGCACATAAGAAGCTTGAAGTTGCCACTCTGTCCTAATAACAAGTAAAAAGCTGCAAAAACTGCAAAAGCAACAACTCCTAGATCTGTAAGAGAAGTGAGGTCCCAGGGCAAACCGCTGCCCCCAAAGTTGGAGAGACTGACAGGTGAATGCAGAGAATCACAAGTTACTGGAGCAGAAAACCTGAACTGTAATTGACGAATTGCTGGAGGCTCAGTATGGAAAAGTCTGAGAGTTCCAACTCCGGGGGACTCAGTCATAGGAGGACCCCCACACTTTTGTGAGTTTTACCTCCAGGAGCTTGACTGGGTTCTTACAGGAAATGTCTTTATAGGAAATGTGGGAGAAAAATCCTCTTGTGCTTCTGGCAGGAGGAGGGCAAAAGGAATCATCTGGAAATACACAAGTGCACTTTGTTCTTCTTAATAACGACTGCCCTCAGGGGAAACTAGTTAACCACAGGCTAACCTGCTGGGGATTTATCAGAGCCTAACTGACCTGGGGGAAGGAAAATGCCCAACTCCAGCCCACTCCAGCCACCCTGTCCCACCTAAGGGCAGGTGGAGGGGGAAAACTGAGAAGCACCTGTGAAGTTCCCGGTCCAGAGGCACTGGCACTCTAACAGACTGAGACCTGCTCTTAGGTCTACAGACTCTTCTCTTCTGCTCACCTCACGGTCATGTTATTGAAGGCCTCCTTACAGCAGTTCCTTTTACCCAGTACATCACTTCCTGCTATAAAGAAAAATTACAAGACATACTAAAAGGCAAACAACACAGTTTTAAGAGACAGAGTAAACATCAGAACCAGACTCAGATATGGCAGGGGTGTTGGAATTATCAGACAGGGAATTTAAAACAACGAATATGCTAGGGATCTCATGGATAAAGTAGACAGCATGCAAGAACAGATGTGCAATGTAAGCAGAGATGTGGAAATCCTGAGAAAGAACCAAAAAGAAATGCTAGAGATCAAACACACTGTAACAGAAATGAAGATAGCCTTTGATGGGCTTATTCGTAGACTGGACATGGCTGAGGAAAGAATCTCTGAGCTAGAGGTATATCAATAGAAACCTCAGAAATCAAAATGCAAAGAGAATAAGGACTAAAAAAAAGAACAGAATATCCAAGGACTGTGGGACAACTACTACAGGTGTAACATACGTGTAATGGGAATACGAGAAGGAGAAGAAAGAGAGAAAGGAACAGAAGAAATATTTGAAACAATAATCACTGAGAATTTCCCCAAATTAATGTTAGACATCAAACCATGGATCCAGGAAGCTCAGAGAGTACCATGCAGGATAAATGCCTAAAAAACCATACAGGCATTTCATTTTCAAAATACAGATAATCAAAAATAAAGAAAAAATCTGGAGAGAAGCCAGAGGAAAAAAACACCTTACCTGTGTGAATGTAAGAATTACATTAAACTTCTCTCTCTTTAGAAACCAACTTCATCTTCAGCAAGAAAGAAGAGAGTGGAGTGAAATATGTAAAGTGTTGAGAGAAAAAAGCTACCAATCTAGAATTCTGTACCCGGTGAAATTATCCTTCAAAAGTGAAGGAGAAAACAAGACTTTCTCAGACAAACAAAACTGAAGAAATTTGTTGTCAGTAACCTGCTCTGCAAGAAATATTAAAAGAAGTCCTTTAGAGAGAAGGAAAATAATATAGGTCAGAAACTTGGATCAACATAAAGTGAGGAAGAGCATAGGAGAAGGAATAAGTGAAGGTAAAATAAAACTTTTTACTTTTTTAAATTCTTAATTGACGTAACAGATAACAATTTGTTCAAAATAATAATAGCAACAATATGTTTGACTATATATCTATATCTATATATATGTATAAAATGTATAAACAAAAGGAACAAGAGCTGTGGTACAAGGGACAGGAGGGACAAATTAGGGTTATTTTTTTATTATAGGTTCTTGCACTACCTGCGAAGTGGTATGGTGTTATTTAAAAGTAGACTTGGATTAGTTGTAAATGTATCTTGCAAACATTAGGGCAACCACTAAAACAGTAAAAAAACCAAAAGTACAATTGATACACTAAGAGAGGACAGAAAATAGAATCATATAAAGTGCTCAAATAAACTACATAAGGCAGAAAAAAAGTAAAAGGAAAAAAATAGGAACAAAGAATAAGGGCCAAAAATAGAAAATAGTAATGAATATGGTAGATAATAGTCCAACTATATCAATAATCACTTTGAATATCAATGGTCTAAATGCACCAAATAAAAGACAAAGATTGTCAGAGTGGATCAAAAGACAAGACCCAACCATACATTGTCACCAAGAAATCCACTTTAAATATAAAAACACAGAGATTAAAAGTAAATGGATAGAGAAAGATATACCATGTTAACACTAGTCAAAAGAAATGAGGAGTAGCTATATTAATTTTGAATAGAGTAGACTTCATGGATAAAGGGGGCATTATATAATGATAAAGGGGTCAATTCTCCAAGAAGACATAACAATCCTTAATGTATACGTGCCTAACAACAGAGTGTCAAAATATGGGAGGTAAAACTGATATTAGGAGAAATAGATGAATCCACTAGTTGGAGACTTCAACACCCTTCCATCAGAAATGGACAGATTCAGCAGGCACAAAATCAGTAAGGACATAGTTGAACTCAACAACAATCAATCAGCTGGATAGAATGGACACCTTTAGACTGCTTCATTCAACAGCAGAAAAATACACATCCTTCTCAAGCTCACATGGAACAATTCACCAAGATAGACAACATTCTAGGCCAGAAAACATACCTTAACAAATGTAAAATAATAGAAATCATACAATGTCTGCTCTTGGCCCACAATGGAATTAAAACAGAAATCAGTAACAGAAAGACAGCTGGAAAATCCCAAAATACTTGGAGATTAAACAACACACTTGTAAATAACATATGGGTCAAAGAAGAAATCTCAAGATAAATTTAAAAAATATTTTGAACTAAATGAAAATGAAAACACAACTTATCAAAACTTGTGGGTTGCAGCAAAGCAGTGCTTAGAGGGAACTTTATAGCATTGAATGTATACATTAGAAAAAAAGAAAGATCTAAAATCAATCATCTAAGCTTCCCCATAAGAAACTAGAAAAAGAGGAGCAAATTAAATCCAAAATAAGCAGAAAAAAATAAATAATAAAAATTAGAGCAGAAATCAATGAAATTGAAAACAGGAAATCAATAGAGAAAATCAATGAAACTGAAAGTTGGTTCTTTGAAAAGATCAATAAAATTGATCAGCCTCTACCCAGGCTAACTAAGAAAAAAAGAGAGAGGACACAAATTACTAATATCAGAAATGAAAGAGGGGACAGCACTACAGATCCCATGGACATTAAAAGAATAACAAAGGAATACTATGAACAACTCTATGCCCACAAATTTGATAGCCTAAATGAAATGGACACATTTCTTGAAAGACACAGTCTTCTAAAACTCACATAAGAGAAATAGACAATATGATTAAGACTATATCTATTAAAGTAATCGAATCAATAATTAATAACCTTCCAAAACAGAAAGCACCAGGCCCAGATGGGTTCACTGGTGAATCCTAAAAAACATTTAAGGAAAAAATTATACCAATTCTCTACAATCTCTTTCAGAAGATAGAAGCAGAGGAATACTTCCTATCTCATTCTATGAAGCCAGCATTACCCTAATAACAAAATGACATTACAAGAAAACTACAGACCAACTTTTCTCATAAACATAGATGCAAAAATCCTCAACAAAATATTAGCAAATTGAATCCAACAATGTACAAAAAGAATTATAGACTATGACCAAGCAGGATTTATCACAGGTGTGCAAGGCTGGTTCAACATCTGAAAATCAATTAATATAATCCATCACATCAACAGGCTAAAGAAGAAAAATCACATGATCATTTCAATGTTTGCAGAAAAATCATTCAACAAAATTCAACACCCATTCATGATAAAAACTCTCAATAAACTAGGAATAAAGGGTGAACTTCCTCAACTTGATAAAGAATCTCTACAAAAACCTAGAGCCCACATCATACTGAATAGTGAGAAACTTGAAGCTTTCCCATCAACACCAGGAACAAGGCAAGGATGTCACTTCTCACCACTCCTTTTAAACATAGTACTGGAAGTCCTAGCTAATGCAATAAGACAAGAAAGGGAAACAAAAGGTAAATAGATTGGGAAGGAAGAAATAAAACTGTCTTTGTTCACAGATGACATGATTGTCTAAGTAGAATATTTGAAAGAAGTGACAGAAAAATGGAACTAATAAAAAGTTGCGCCAAAGTTGCCGGATACAAGGTTAATATGCAAAAGTCAATAACTTTCCTATGTACCAGCAGTGAACAAGTAGAATTTGAATTTAAAAACACAATACCATTTACATTAGCACCTCCCCAAAAATGAAATACTTAGGTTTATAACTAACAAAATATGTTCAAGATCTATATGGGGAAAACTACAAAACTCTGATGAAAGAAATCAAAGAAGAACTAAATAAACAGAAAGATATACCATGCGTATTGATAGGAAGCCTCAATATTGCAAGATGTCAGTTCTTCCCAACCTGATTTATAGATTCAATGTAATCCCAATCAAAATCCCAGCAATTTATTTTGTGGATATTGAAAAATTGATTCTAAACTTTATATGGAGAGACAAAAAACCCAGAATACCCAACACAATATTGCAAGAGAAGAAAAAAGTTAGAGTACTGACACTATTGGACTTCAAGACTTTCTATAAAGCTACATAATCAAGACAGTGTTGTATTGGTGAAAGAATAAATAAATAGATCCATAGCACAGAATAGTGAGCCCAGAAATAGACCCATTTAAATATAGCCAGCTGATCTTTGACAAAGGAGCAAAGGCAATACAATGGAGCACAGACAGTCTTCTCAACAACTGGTGCTGGAACAACTGGATATCCACATGCAAAAGATGAATCTAGACTCAGACTTTACACTCTCCACAAAAATTAACTCAAAATGGATCATAGACTTAAATGTAAAATTCAAAACTATAAAGCTCCTAGAAGATAACATAGGAGAAAATCTAGATGACCTTGAGTTTGGTTATGACTTTTTAGATACAACACCAAGGCTTGATCCATGAAGGAAATAATTGATAAGCTGGACTTCATTAAAATTAAAAACTTCTGCTCTGCAAAAGACATTGTCAAGAGAATGAAAAGGCAAGCCACAGACCTGGAGAAAATATCTGCAAAAGACACATCTGATAAAGGACTATTATCTAAAATATACAAAGAACTCTTAAAACTCAACAAAAAGAAAACACACAACCCAATTAAAAAATGGGCCAAGGATCTAAACAGACACCTCATCAAAGAAGATATGCACATGGGAAATAAACTTATGAAAAGTTGCTCCATATCATATGTCATCAGGGAAATGCAAATTAAAACAATAATGAGATAGCACTACACACCTATTAGAATGGCCAAAATCTATAACACTGATGACACCAAATGCTGGTGAGCATGTGAAACAACAAGAACTCTCATTCATTGCAAAATGGTGCAATCACTTTGGAGCAGTTTGGTGGTTGCTTACAAAACAAAACATACTCTTACCGTTCAATCCAGCAATTGTGCTCCTTAATATTTACCCAAAGGAGTTGAAAACCTATGTCCATGCAAAAACCTGCACACAGATATTTACAATAGCTTTATTCATAATTGCCAAAACTTGGAAGCAACCAAGATATCCTTCAGTAGGTGAATGAATAAATAAACTGTGGTCTATCCAGACAATGGAATATTACTAAGAGTTAAAAAGAAATGAGTTATGAAGCCACGAAAAGATGTGGAGGAAACTTAAATTCATCTTACTAAGTAAAAGAAGTCAATATGAAAAGGCTGCATACTGTATGATTCCATCTGTAAGACATTCTGGGAAAGATAAAACTACGGAGACTAAAGAGATCAGTGGTGGCCACAGGTTAGGGAGGAGGGAGGGATGAATAGGCAAAGCACAGAGGATCTTTGGGGGCAGGGAAACTACTCTGTATGATACTACAATGGTGGACACATGTCCTTGTACATTTGTCCAAACCCGTAGAGTGTACACCAAGAGTGAGCCCTGATGTAAAGTATGGACTTGGGTGATTACGATGTGTCAATGTAGGGTCATCAACTGTAACAAATGTCCCACTCTGGTGGGGGATGTTGATAATGGGGGAGCTGTGCAAGTGTGGGGGCAGGGGGTATATGGGAAATCTCTGTACCTTCTGCTCGATTTTGCTGTGAACCTAAAACTGCTGTAAAAAATAAAATCTACTAAACAAAAAAAGGGCAAGTGTTGGGGGGTCTGTCCAGCCTGTGTGGCTGCTCTCTCTGGTGGTCAACCTCTGTGAGGTAGGTGGACAAGGGGGCTCAGGGACTGCCCCCGAGTGTCCTTGTCATTCTCTCAGGGCCAGACGGTGACCATTCCCAGATTTTAGGCCAGTGGGGCCTTGGTCTGAGCCACGCTCTCCAGCTCAGCTTTCCCAGAGGGCCCTGCTGGACATCGGCCACATGGCAACCAAGGGCTCCCTGTGTCCTGTGCCCACTGTTCCCAGGGACATCTTCCCAGGAAGGCCAAGGGTGGCTGAGGGAGCAGCACCCAGGCCTTGTGGGGTGACCCAGGCCTTGTGGGGTCCCCCAGGCACATACAACCAAATGCTTAGCAATGCCTCTCAAAAATCCTGATGATGTTGTCCAGCAAGAAAACTCTTAAAAACCACACTCTTCCCATTTTACCCAGGAGGAACTTGAGGCTGAGGGGAGTCACACCATACTCAAGAGGCAGCAGTGGAGCCAGGAGCCTGTGTCCAGCCTCCCACGGATGGGGGTGGGGGTGGGGGTGGGGTGACCCGCCTGCGCCTGCGCCGCCCCCAGGGCTGCCGGGCTGCCGGTGTTTGGACTCGCTCCAGTTCCCACCCGCCCGAGTGTGGCCCCCGACAGGTGTCCTCGTGGGACGGAGCCCTCGGCTCCCACTTGCAGTCGCCGGCCAGCACAGCTGCCCCCATCTGGGCAGTGGAAGGAAGCGTTCCTGACCTCAGTGACCTTCCCCCACACGTTTGTGCAGCTGCCTCTGGGGGCGGCCGCGCTTCCTTCCCCGGCTGCAGGGGCGCCGTTTTGAAGCGGCAGACGGAGGCCGGAGCCGGCTGGGACCCGGGGCGGTGGGGCCCTGTCTTCCGGGGCAGCGGCGTTCAAAGTCGACCCGGTTGTCTAAACTACCTTCTGGGCGGCCATCGAGAGGACCCGATTTGGGGTGGCTTGGCCTCCCGTGTGTGGACGTCAGGCAGTGCTTCTGATCAAGGACCCGGGACTTCAGACATGCCCGGTCCCACTTGCTGATCCCATCACGCCTTAGTTGTTCCACCCCCTTCCCTGAAAGGTTTTCTCTGGGTTCCCCGCCCTCAGTCTTTTTAAAACGCAAATCTACCGCGTTGTACCCACAGGCAGTGCTGTGCCTGTGTGTAAATGGTAACAGCTGACTCTCTGATGTGTAGCGTTTGCCAGTTTCCCCGCGTTTCCCCGTAAATACGGTGTATTTCCCCGCAAATACACCCACGGTGGCCGATTTCACTGAACCGGGGTGAGGAAGAGAGAACAGGAGCGGACTGTTATGCAGGATTTCCATCGACAGGTAGACAGACAGAAATAACCTCAAGAGCAGAGACAGCAAAGTGTAGTAAAATGATGAGGTGATAAGTTTTCAATATTTATTACCTTGGTTTTCAACATAATTTAATTGTAAATTATATAATCTACTTTTACACAATGGCTGTGCTTAACAACTGGTCTGCAAACTTCCTGAACTCACCCTCCTCTGCACTGGCCACGCCCCATGCCAGCTCCTTGGAACCACTTGCAGGCCCCCAAGGGACCTAGCTGTCTTTGCTCCTGCTGCCCTTTCTCTGAGATTCCCTGCCTCTGTTCCTCACTCTCCCCCTTACTCCTTCCCACGATCAGGAGCCTGCAAACACTGGCGGGGAGGAAGGAGCCTGGAGGGGTATGTGTGCCCCACAGTGGCACCATGCTCACCCCCTAGTATTTCAAGTTAAAGTTTGGTATCTTAGGGAGAGAATTTGCTAGAACATGAACTTGAATGCATAGAAATCATACGGGGCAAATGGGAAGCAGTGTAGCTGGTGCAGAGTGCAGACTCTGGAGACAAGGCCTGGGTTTGATCTGCCTCTGTGAGTCACAGCTGTGTGACCTCAGGCAGGTTACTCAAGCTCTCTGAGCCTTGAATTCTTCATCTGTAAAATGGCAACAATTAATACGTCATAGGGTGGTTGTGAAGACTGAGTTGATAAAGAAACACACTTGCAGTAGTGTCTTGCACGTGCTGAATGATCAATTAAGGGTAAGCCTTTCTCGTTTCTTCTGCGGCCACAGTATAGATACTCCATAATTTTTGAGATGCTAAAAGCAAAGATGATCATTGCCTGCCATCTGGTGGTCAAAATCTATCATTACACCCTTGCTGGTGTCCAGGAGGGTAATTTTTCACTTGTGGCCTATGGATGCACAGGCCGCTGCTGCTCCTCTGCCCTCCTTCCCCCATTTCAGCCCCTTGGCCCCTGCAGTAGCAGCTTCCTCAGGAAAGAGGAGGACTCGCCTGCACAGGCCCTTTCTCTCCCACCCTGTCCTGCACTCTTCAGAACTAACTGTTGGCCCTGATGCCGTGGGGGGGTCGTCACCAGGCTGATTAACAGAGCTGGCCCTGCAGCACCTGGGCCTGAGAGACGGGGACTTGCTGTGAGGGTCCCGGCCCCCCATGTGCATGGGGGGCAGACCCAGCCCTCATGTCTTCGGATGACGGCAGGCCCTCGTTCCAGATTTTTTAAACCCACATCCCTGCGGTTCTGCTGCCTCCCTGTGGGTTCCCGACACCCTGTCCCTGTCCTGGGCAACAGTCCTACTGTGTGCCAGGTGCTGTGCTGGGTGCTGGGGAGACTGCAGGGGCCATGAGCTTAGGTTCTGGAGGGGGAGATGGACGCTGCTCTGGGCGTGGGGCTGCTGGAGCCCTGATCCAGGGTGTCCCTCTGGACAGTGACGTCCCTGGGTCCTCGTCCTGCGCTGGGCCTTCCGTGGGGGTTGGAGTGCCGGGCACAGGCGCGAGAGCCCTTCGTCAGGGCCCAGGGGGTGGGTGCAGACGTCCCACTCCCTCCCACCAGCGTTTCCGCGGCCACTAGGCCCGTGACGGCGCCTGTCCCATTTTGCCATGTTCCCTGCGGCCGTGGATGTGGCAACAGCCAGTATTTCCCAGCTCCTGCCCATGCGCTATACCTCCCAGGTGTTTCCCTGTGTCCTCACATGGCCCCGGGAGGCCCTCACGACCTGCTGTCGGCACCGTCCCCTCCGTGCTGCGGAGGACGAGCTGGACCAGAGAGGGCAGGTCCCCGCCCGGCCGTGTCCTCCTCCGGGCGCCGCTGCCTCCGGTGCTGGGAAGCTCTGAAGGTTGAGTGTACACCAGTTCACATTTCTGGGGGACTCGGAGCCTGTGTGTCAACAGGGAAGTTCATGCCAAGAC
This sequence comes from Ceratotherium simum simum, assembly GCF_057802395.1. Lineage (NCBI taxonomy): Eukaryota > Metazoa > Chordata > Mammalia > Perissodactyla > Rhinocerotidae > Ceratotherium > Ceratotherium simum. The sequence continues at coordinate 4,857,011 of NC_141923.1, forward strand.
TGTGAATGGAGAATCAGTCGCATCACCAGCCAGAAATCAAAGGTAACCGAGGACAGAGACGCTGAGAACAAAACTGCGCCATCAGTTTCTAACGTGACGCTTTTGTGTCCCGGGGCCCGGAGGCTGAGGGTGGATTTTATCACCGATGCTGAGAATCTGGAAGGACTTTCAGCTCGTTTTGTTACAGTTTTTAAACTCTCTACAGACCACACACTCCTTATTGCTTGCGGTAGGGAGAGCGGCAGATTGTTCCGGAAACCCCCACCTGCTGTGGGCCCCAGAATGGCCACCCAAGTCCAGGCCACAGCGGCTGAGCGCCCCGCTCCTCTCCCGCCATTGCTCACTTCTGTCCTTCCTGACTCTGTGGTCTTCAACATGCCAAGTTGTCCTCCTTGGCGAAACGGGGCAGTGACCCTGTCCCCAGAGTGTCCTCAGAAGGACTAGTTACAGCAACGCAGAGGAAGCCCTTGCCCGGTGCCTGGCAAACAACAGCAACAACAATAATAATAATGGCCGAGTCTTTCTGGCCAGGTGCCACCTCCTCCAGGATGACCTCCCTGGTCTCCCTACAGGCACCCCTTCTCTGGGCCCTCTGCCCTTAAGGAAAGGTTGGTGACGTCTGTGTCCCGATCTGTCTCTCCCCTGGGATGAGATGCTTCACCCCTGTGTCCTCAGCTCCCAGTTGTCAGTGAGCACTTGTTGAGTGAGTGGGGGTGTCTTTGTTGTCCCAGACTCATGATTCCCCAGGGACCCAGATAACCCTCCCTCGAGTCTGTCCCCCCTCCCCATCCTTGCCAAATCTACGGCAGCCACATCTCCCACTCAAATCCCAGGCCCTCAGGGTCCCTCTGGGCCTGGGAGGCCACCTCCAGGCTGACAGGGGCCAGGATTCTCCGTTCCTGACCTCCACATCCCAGCCATGGGGCAGAGGTCCTACCCAGGGGCAGGGGAGGTCCAGGCTAAGTCACAGGGTCCCAGGGAGGTCAGGCAGGGGCCATTTCAAGGTGGCTGGAAGGAGAGATGGAATCCTGGCTGGGGGTGGGGCAGAGAAGAGCATTGAGGGTCTCGGCTGAAGCTGGAGGATCCCAGGCCCATCAGGGCACAGAGAGTGGGTGAGGGCAAGGGGTCCCGTGTGACCCCACGAGGGTGTCGGAGGCTCCCCTCATTGAGGTGCTGGGTGAGACGCCCGTTCCTCAGTGGCTGACATGCCCGCCTGTCCCCAGGTTGATGGTGGCCATAAGCTGAGAGAGATGCACTCTCGCTGTCAGTGTCACTCCTGGTGACAGTGGCCAGCCCCTGAGGGCAGCTGGGGCCCTTCAGGAGTCCGCCCCCTGGTCCAGAGCATGTTCAGGGTCTCAGGCCAAGAACCCAACGGCCTATCCACTGGGTCCCCGTGGCAAGGGCAGTGGCACACACGCCCTGTGCTTTCCCCCAGGGAGGTCTGGGGCCATCTTCCTGGGGTCGACCTCCTCCCATGCCACCCTCTGGTCCCAAGGGTACAAGGGCCTAAACCCCAGGGCCTGGGAACCTGATCATGGGCCCCACACCACCTGGACCTGACCTGACCACCTGGAAACCCTCCCAGACACGCCTGACCTCCCCAAGTCTTCTCGGTGGGCATGTTCTGCTCTGCCTCCCTATACCCACCTTTGCAAATGAGTCTGAGTGTGCGGCCACTCCCAAGGAAAGCTGCCCTTGAAAGCAGCTGAAAATTTAAAACAAAGGAATAACTATCTAAGGGGATTAGATTGCAGACTGCAGTGGTTGTGTGTGTGTGTGTGTGTGTGTGTGTGTAAGGTTTTCTAGCAGGGCTGGGTACTTCAGCACCACCAACTGCTGCATAGCTCACCCTGCCGACAGTGCCGCTGAACCCAGAGCGGTCGCCTGCCTGAGGCTGCATCGTGCGTAGGCAGCCGGGTGGGCCATCAGAGGGCCCCACAATCTCCATGCTGCCAGGAAGCAGTGTGAGGTCATCACTGCCCCAAGGAGTTCATGCAGCCGCTTCCCGGAGAGCAATGAGGGAGGAGATGGGGACGTGCTGTGGCTGAGGAAGGGCTCTGGGCTGCAGACTGATGGCTGAGAAGCTGGACCTCATCCCCAGGGGCAGTGGGAGCCACTGACAGTTTCAGAGCTGGGGAGAGAGGGGCTCAGGGGGACGTTCCCTTCGGCAGCCTGGAGCCGGACAGCCTGGAGGGGGAAGAGGGCAGAGGCCAGGGATCCACCAGGAGGCAGGACTCTTAGGGCCTGAACTGGGTAGAGGCAGCGGAGGGAAGGGCACAGGCAGGGCCAGGCCAGTCACAGCCCTCGACCCCAGCAGTCCCCAGTCCCAGGGCCCCCACTCTGGGAGGCGGATCAGCGATAGCGTCCCGCTGTCTCAACCTGATGTGTGGGGACCCTTATCAGGACTCTCACAGCCAGGGGGCCAGGCGGGCAGCAAGAGGCCAGGGAAAGACCCACCCCCAGACCAGCTCCCCACCCTCGCTGCACACACCTGGGCTAATGGTGATGGGGTGCCCAACACCCCAGCAGAGGCTGAGGAGCCGCAGGTGGGGTGGGAAAGGGGCTTGACTGCTCCCCACTCCGCCGCAGTCTGCTCAGGCGGAGGAGAACCGATTATTGAAGAACTGTGTTAGGACTTCTCAAACCAAGACATGCAGTGGATCCGCAGCCCCTGGGCATTGTGATAAAATGCAGATTTGATGAAGGGGTCTGGCAGCGGCCTGAGAGTCTCTATTTCCCATTTTGAGAAGCAGGAATCTAGTGTCTTTTGCTTCCGGAAAAATAAAGTTAAGAAGCAAACCCTAATGAGCTGCCACTGCGGTGAAGGGTCTGGATGTCCCTGTTATCAGGCCAGGGTCTGGGAACTAGGAGGTGTTTCCAGGGTGGCCAGAGATAGGGCCAGCCTGGGGCGTGGCAGGACTCTCTGGGCTACAGAGGCCGGGAAGTGGAGCGACAGGGCCCGAGGGGCGGCTCCTGGGAGGCGGGGGCCCAGAAGCAGGGGCAGGGAGGAGCACGCCTAACAGCACACACCTCACGCTGGTCCCACACATTTCCCAGCTGCTGTGGGCCTCCCTCACCTCCGCCTCCCTCCCAGGCGCCTTCCCAGGTCACCAACTGTTGGTACCCAACCTTGGGGGTTCCCTGTGTGAAATTCAAAACTGGTGGGTGGGTGGGGTAGGAGAGACTGAAGAAAGAGGCAGACCACTTCTGATCGGTACGTGGCAGATTTAATAAACAAGAGAACTTACATACGAGGCTCGTCTTGGGTGGCTGGCCGCAAGACGAGTAGATCTCGGCACCCGCCCGCCAGAATGTTAAGAGTTTATATGGAGGCCTTAACAGGTTCAGTCATGCATACAGTCCAGATGGTCTCAACAACACATTACTTTCTCAAGGCTGTGTCCTTGAAGTGGCTCCTAGTACGACAAAAGAGGGCAGAATGTACATTCTAAGGACAGGGGAGGGGGTCAGGAGCCTCTGATTGCCTGGGTCATGTTTGCAGGTCAACAGGCTGTCACGTCCTCTTGATGACCTTCTCCAACATCAGCTTTTATTTAGCACCTACTATATTTTAGGTGCTGGCATTACAGGCAACCAAGATTGGCAAAGTCCTGCCCTCTTTGAGTCTGTGTTTTAATGGGTGTTTGTATCTATTAGGACTCACTGTTGGGACTGAAAACTAACTCAAACTGACTTAAACAGTAAAAGGACTCTACTGGCTCAGGGACTGACTTCGGGTGCGGCTTGAACCACCATTCAAGCATGTGTCTGGATCCTGGTTTCTTTCTCTGCTGTTGGCTCTCATGGCAGGCAAGTTCTCCCTCTCTCTCATGGATGCAAGACAGCTGCCAGCAGCTCTTTCCTCATTCATCATGAGGGCCCACCCTCTGGGGGAGTTGAGGTTTTTGTCCAGGCCATTTTGAGGCTTTAGTCTTCCAGGGAAGACTAGTTAGCAAGAGAGCTAGATCCACAACATTTTCAAGCATGGAGTCAACTCTGGTGGCTGATGTGGGTGGAATGGTGGGTTTGGATGAGGGAAGGAGGGCTGAGGGGAAGGGGCTGTTCCCAGGGCAGAGGGACTGGGGCTGTGGCAGAGTGAAGGCAGAGGTGGATGGGGTGACACTAGGTGGAGTTCCTGGGCCCCCCAGTTCCCTGGTCATGACCCCCAAAACCTTCCCTGTTGCTGCCCTTACCACTTCCATGTGCGGGCTCCATCCTGCCTTCTCAGGTCCATGGTCCACCAGCAGCTGGGTGGTGGTGGGGGAGCTCTTTTTTTAAAATTGCGGTCAGAACACTTAACATGAGATCTACTTTGTAACAAATTTGTGAATGAGCAATATAGTACTGTTAACTCTAGGCACAATGATGCACCGCAGATCTCTAGGACTTACCCAGCCTGTGTAACTGACACTTTATAGCTGTTGAACAGTAACTCCCTAGTTCTGTCTCCTGCCCAGTCCAGGCCCACCATTCTAATCTGTTTCTCTGAGTTTGACTATTTTAGATACCTCACCTAAGTGGAATCATGCAGTATCTGTCCTTCTGCGACTGGCTTATTTCACTTAGCATAATGTCCTCCAGGTTCATCCACATTGTCACAAATGGCAGGATTTCCTTCTTTTTTAAGGCTGAATAATATTCCAGTGTAGGTATATATCACATTTTCTTTATCCATTCTTTGGTCAGTGGACATTTAGATTGTTTCTATGTCTTTGCTATTGTGAATAATGCTGCAATGAACATAGGAGTGCAGATATCTCTGCAAGATATGGATTCAATTCTTTTAGAAATGTGCCCAGAATCGGGATTGTGGACCATATGGTAGTTCTGTTTTCAATTTTTTGAGGAACCCCCATACTATTTTCCACAGCAGCTACACCATTTTACATTCCCAACAGAGCACAGGGGTTCCAATTGCGCTACATCCCTGCCAACACCTGTTATCATTTATTTGAGAATAGCCATTCTAATGGGTGTGAGGCGATATCTCATTGTGGTTTTGATGTGCATTTCCCTGATGATTAGTGATGTTGAGTATCTTTTCATATACCTATTGGCCATTTGTACATCTTCTTTTGAAAAATGTCTATTCGAGTCCTTTGCCCATTCTTTAATCGGGTTATTTGTTTTTTTTGCTATTGCATTTTAGGAGTTCCTTATATATTTTGAATATTAGCACCTTATCACACATATAGTTTGCAAATATTTTCTCTCATTCTGTAGTTTGTCTTTTCACTCTGCTAATGGTTACCTTTTCTGTTCAGAAGCTTTTTAGTTTGACGCAGTCCTATTTGTCTATTTTTCCTTTTGTTCTTGTGCTTTTGGGGTCGTATTCAAGAAATCATTGCCAAGACCAATGTCATGAAGACAGTGAAACTATAGGGCCTGATGTTTTCTCTGCTGGGACATTTTAAGCTGCAAATTCAACTTCTTTAATATACCTGAGACTGTTCAGGTTATCCATTTCTTCTTGAGTAGTTTTGGTAGATTGTATCATTCAAGGAACTGGTCTATATTATCTAAGTTGTTGAATTTATTTGTACAGAGTTGTTTGTATATTATTTTATTATTCTTATCATGTCTGTGGAGTCTGTAGTAATATCCTCTCTCTCATTTCTGATGTTAGTAATTTGTATCTTTTATATTCTCTCTTCTTTGTTAGTCTGACTAGTGGTATACCAACATTACCGACCCTTTCAAAGAACTGGCTTTTGGTTTCATTGATTTTTTAAAATTTATTTTAAAATTTTTAAAATTTTTTATTTATTGCAGTGACATTGGTTTATAACATTGTATAAATTTCAGGTGTACATCATTATACTTCTATTTCTGCATAGATTACATCATGTTCACCACCCAAATACTAATTACAACCCCTCACCACACACATGTGCCGAATTATCCCTTTCGCCCTCCCCGCCCCTCCTTTCCCCTCTGGTAACCACCAATCCAATCTCTGTCTCTATGTGTTTGTTTATTGTTGTTATTATCTACTACTTAATGAGGTAAATGATACGGTATTTGACCTTCTCTCTCTGACTTATTTCGCTTTGCATAATACCCGAAATGTCCATCCATGTTGTCACAAATGGCTGGATTTCATCGTTTCTTATGGCTGAGTAGTATTCCATTGTGTATATATACCACATCTTCTTTATCCATTCGTCCCTTCATGGGCACTTAGGTTGCTTCCAAGTCTTGGCTATTGTGAATAACGCTGCAATGAACACAGGGGTGCATGTATCTTTACGCATTGGTGTTTTCAAGTTCTTTGGATAAATACCCAGCAGTGGAATAGCTGGATCATATGGTAGTTCTATCCTTGATTTTTTGAGGAATCTCCACACTATTTTCCATGGTGGCTGCACCAGTTTGCACTCCCACCAGCAGTGTATGAGAGTTCCCTTCTCTCCACATCCTCTCCAACACATGTTGTTTCCTGTCTTGTTAATTATAGCCATTCTGACGGGCGTGAGGTGATATCTCATTGTAGTTTTGATTTGCATTTCCCTGATAGTTAATGATTTTGAACATCTTTTCATGTGTCTGTTGGCCATCTGTATATCTTCTTTGGAGAAATGTCTGTTCAGGTCTTTGGCCCATTTTTTAATTGGGTTGTTAGTTTTTTTGTTGTTGAGATGCATGAGTTCTTTATATATTTTGGAGATTAAGCTCTTATCAGATGTATGGTTTGCAAATATCTTCTCCCAATTGTTAGGTTGTCTTTTCGTTTTGTTGATGGTTTCCTTTGCTGTGCAGAAGCTTTTTAGTTTGATATAGTCCCATTTGTTTATTTTTTCTATTGTTTCTCTTGCCCTGTCAGACATGGTGCTTGAAAATATGTTGCTAAGACCGATGTCGAAGAGCGTACTGCCTATGTTTTCTTCTAGAAGTTTCATAGTTTCAGGTCTTACATTCAAGTCTTTAATCCATTTGGAGTTAATTTTTGTGTATGGTGTAAGGTAAGGGTCTACTTTCATCTTTTTGTAAGTGGCTGTCCAGTTTTCCCAACACCATTTGTTGAAGAGACTTTCTTTTCTCCATTGTATGTTCTTGGCTCCTTTGTCAAAGATTAGCTGTCCATAGATGTGTGGGTTTATTTCTGGACTTTCAATTCTATTCCATTGATCTGTGTGTTTGTTTTTGTGCCAGTACCATGCTGTTTTGGTAACTATAGCTTTGTAGTATATTTTGAAATCAGGGATGTGATACCTCCAGCTTTGTTCTTTTTTCTCAGGATTCCTTTAGCTATTCGGGGTCTTTTGTTGTTCCATATCAATTTTAGGATTCTTTGTTCTATTTCTGTGAAAAATGTTGTTGGAACTTTGATAGGGATTGCATTGAATTTACAGATTGCTTTAGGAAGTATGGACATCTTAACTATGTTAATTCTTCCAATCCAAGAGCATGGAATATCTTTCCATTTCTTTGTGTCTTCTTCAATTTCTTTCAGCAATGTTTTATAGTTTTGGGTGTACAGATCTTTCACCTGTTTGGTTAAGTTTATTCCTAGGTATTTTATTCCTTTTGTTGCAATTGTAAATGGGATGGTATTCTTAATTTCTCTTTTTCTCTTTCTGCTACTTCATTGTTAGTGTATAGAAATGCAACTGATTTTTGTATGTTGATTTTGTATCCTGCAACTTTACCATATTTGTTTATTACTTGTAAAAGTTTTCTGGTGGATTCTTTAGGGTTTTCTATATATAAAATCATGTCATCCGCAAATAGTGACAGTTTCACTTCTTCCTTTCCAATTTGGATCCCTTTTATTTCTTTCTCTTGCCTGATTGCTCTGGCTAGGACTTCCAGTACTATGTGAAATAGGAGTGGTGAGAATGGGCATCCTTGTCTGGTTCCTGTTCTTAGAGGGATAGCTTTCAGTTTTTCACCATTGAGGATGATATTAGCTGTGGGTTTGTCATATATGGTCTTTATTATGTGGAGGTACTTTCCTTCTATACCCATTTTATTCAGAGTTTTTATTATAAATGGATGCTGTATCTTGTCAAATGCTTTCTCTGCATCTATTGAGATGATCATGTGATTTTTATTCTTCATTTTATTAATGTGGTGCATCACGTTGATTGATTTGCGAATGTTAAACCATCCCTGCATACCTGGAATAAATCCCACTTGATCATGGTGTATAATCTTTTTAACGTATTGTTGTATGTGATTTGCTAGTATTTTGTTGAGGATTTTTGCATCGATGTTCATCAGTGATATTGGCCTGTAGTTTTCTTTTTTTGTGTTGTCCTTGTCTGGTTTTGGTATCAGGGTAATGTCGGCTTCGTAGAATGAGTTAGGGAGCTTCCCCCCGTCCTCAATTTTTTGGAAGAGTTTGAGAAGGATAGGTATTAAGTCTTCTTTGAATGTTTGGTAGAATTCACCAGGGAAGCCGTCTGGTCCTGGACTTTTATTTTTGGGCAGGTTTTTGATTACTGTTTCGATCTCCTTACTGGTGATTGGTCTATTCAAATTCTCTACTTCTTCTTGATCCAGTTTTGGAAGGTTGTATGATTCTAAGAATTTATCCATTTCTTCCAGATTGTCGAATTGGTTGGCATATAGCTTTTCATAGTATTCTCTTATAATCTTTTGTATTTCTGAGGTGTCTATTGTAATTCCTCCTCTTTCATTTCTGATTTTACTTATTTGTGCCTTCTCTCTTTTTTTCTTGGTGAGTCTAGCTAAAGGTTTGTCAATTTTGTTGATCTTTTCAAAGAACCAGCTCTTGGTTTTATTAATTTTTTCTATTGTTTTTTTGGTCTCTATTTCATTTATTTCTGCTCTGATTTTTATGATTTCCCTTCTTCTATGATTTTGGGCTTTGTTTGTTCTTCTTTTTCCAGGTCCTTTAGGTGCATTGTTAGATTGTTTATTTGAGATTTTTCTTGTTTGTTGAGATAGGCCTGTATTGCTATAAACTTCCCTCTTAGAACTGCTTTTGCTGTATCCCATAAATTCTGGCATGTCGTATTTTCATTTTCATTTGTCTCCAGGTATTTTTTGATTTCTTCGTTGACCCAGTCATTGTTCAGTAGCATTTTGTTTAATCTCCACGTATTTGTGGCTTTTCTGATTTTCTTCCTATAGTTGATTTCCAGTTTCATATCGTTGTGGTCAGAAAAGATGCTTGGTATTATTTCAATCTTCTGAAATTGATGGAGACTTGTTTTGTGGCCTAATATGTGATCAATCCTGGAGAATGTTCCATGTGCATTTGAAAAGAACGTGTATTCTTCGGTTTTTGGATGGAATGCTCTGTATATATCTACTAGGTCCATCTGTTCTAGTGTGTCATTTAAGGCCAATGTTTCCTTATTAATCTTCTGTTTGGATGATCTATCCATTGGTGTAAGTGGAGTGTTAAAGTCCTCTACTATTATTGTGTTACTGTCTATTTCTGTTTTTATGTCTGTTAATAATTGCTTTATATATTTAGGTGCACCTACATTGGGTGCGTAGATATTTACAACTGTTATATCCTCTTGTTGGATTGTTCCCTTGATCATTATGTAATGCCCTTCTTTGTCTCTTTTTAGTTTTTGTTTTAAAGTCTATTTTGTCTGATATGAGTACTGCTACCCCAGCTTTCTTTTCATTGCCATTTGTGTGGAGTATCTTTTTCCATCCCTTCACTTTCAGTTTGTGAGTGTCTTTAGGTCTGAAGTGTGTCTCTTGTACGCAGCATATATATGGGTCTTGTTTTTTTATCCATTCAGCCACCCTATGCCTTTTAATTGGAGCATTTAGTCCATTGACATTTAAAGTAGCCATTGATAAGTTTGTACTTACTGCCATTTTTTAACTTTTTTTTTCTCAGTGTTTTAGTAGTCCTTCTCTGTTCCTTTCTTCTTCTATACAGAATTGATGGTCACTTTAGTTTGACCTCTGTCTGAAAGCTCTACTCTTTAACTCCCCTCCTCCCTCCTTTTATGTTTTTGATATCATATCTAACCTCTTTTTTGTGCATTTGTATCCATTATGTTCTTATCATGGAAATAGATAATTTTTCCTATTTGTGGTCTTCTCTTTTTCCCTTAAATCAGTCTCTTTAACATTTCTTGTAGCACTGGTTTCTTGTTGAGGAACTCCTTTAATTTCTGCTTGTCTGGGAAATTTTTGATCTCTCCTTCCATTTTGAATGATAACCTTGCTGGGTAGTGTATTCTTGGCTGTAAATTTTTTCCTTTTAGCACTTGAAATATATCGTGCCACTCTCTTCTAGCCTGTAAGGTTTCTGCTGAGAAGTCAGCTGATAGCCTTATGGGGTTTCCTTTGTATGTAACTTGACTTTCTCTTGCGGCTTTTAGGATTCTCTCTTTATCCTTAATTCTGGACATTTTGATTATGATGTGTCTTGGTGTGGGCCTCTTTGGGTTTATCTTGTTTGGGGCTCTCTCTGCTTCCTGTACCTGGATGTCTGTTTCCTTCCTTAGGTTAGGGAAGTTTTCATCTGTTATTTCTTGAAATAGATTCTCTGCCCCTTTGTCTCGCTCTTCTCCTTCCGGGACACCTATAACACGGATGTTAGTGCGCTTGATGTTGTCCCAGAGGTCCCTTAGACTGTCCTCACTCTTTTTAATTCTTTTCTCTTTTACCTGTTCAGCTTGGGTAATTTCTTCTAGTCTTTCGTCCAGCTCGCAGATCCGTTCTTCTGTATCCTCTACTCTGCTTTTGAGTCCCTCTAGGGAATTTTTCATTTCCAGTATTGTATTCTTCATTTCTGATTGGTTCTTTTTTATATCTTCCATTTCTTTGTTGACATTCTCACTGAGTTCATCTATTCTTCTCCCCAGATCAGTGAGCATCCTTAACACTCTTTGTTTGAACTCTCTGTCGGGTAGGTTGCTCATTTCTGTTTCACTTAGTTCCTTTTCTGGGGTTTTGTCCTGTTCCCTTACTTGGAATGTATTCCTTTGCCTCCTCATTTTGCCTCTTTCCCTGTGCTTGTGTCTACGTATTAGGTAGGTCAGCTATGTCTCCTGCTCTTGGATAGGTGACCTTATGTAAGTGATGGCTTAGAAGGCCTGCAGTGTGCTTCCCTCAGTTCTCAATGTTCCAGGGGTGACCTGTATGTGGGCTACGTGTGTCCTTCTGTTGTGGCCTGTTTGTTCTCCCTGTAGGCACCCAGGGAGGCCTAGTTATGCTCCTGGCCAGCTGTTGTAATGCTCAGCTGCTTGTAGTTGTTGTGGACCCTTCAGTCTCTTTATCAGGTGTGGGGAGCCCTAGCACAGTTGGCTGCAAGTTCTAATACCACATTTGTGTTGCAGTATTTCTTTTAAGTGAGTAGGCCCCCACCCTGGCAGGTTGTTAGGCTCAGGGCCTTACAATTGCTATAAGCCTCCAGCCTTTAGGTCTCTTGTCAGCACTCTGAGGATTACAGCTGGGTGGGGCTGGCCTCAGGCACAGGAGCACCCAATTGTTTCAGGCTTTGGAAGGTGGGGCAAACCCCCTATGTGGGTCTTTGAGAAGCAGAAGTCTTCTGCAGCTGACAAGCCCTGCCACCCACAGGTCCACACACACAGTCAACAGAGTCCTGCCCCATGTGTGTGCCCCGGCCTCCCGAAGTGCACCCAGTCTCTCCACGGCGGGAGTCCCACACACTCCACCACCGCCCCACACTCTCCACCCGCTCCTTGTGCACGCCCTGCCCCACTGAAGTCGGCTCAGTTGCCAGGCTGCAGAGAATCCAGTCACCAATCTATGCAGGCCCACAAGTTGCCTGAGGGCTTGTTGTTGGGTGGGGCCAGTGTCTAGGGTGGGCTGCTTGCCCTGGCTGAACTGGATTAAATCGGTGCTCCAGTGGGTGGTGCAGACCCTGGACTAGCAGGCCCCAGGGAGAACTCCAATGGCGTCTGTGTCAGCACGCCCACACCAGGCCACAACAATGGCCGCCGCCAATGTCCCAGTCCCTGGAGAGGTCACACCCCTCACTCAGATGCATTCAGGGCCTATTAGGTGAGTCTCTTTTCACCACAGCACTGTGCACCTTTCTTTCTGGTGATTTTAGGTTGCTTTCTGAAATGGGTGAGTTTGTGCATGGGCCCTTTAAGAGCCGGTTTTAATTTCTTTGTGAACCGGGTTTTCTGGGGGTGCTCCCCAATGTTTTAGTAGCAGGCACAGTCAGATATTATGCCACTCGTCTCGATTGTGCTGGGTCCACAAAATGCCCACAGTGGGGGCGCTCCCCGGCTCAGGGCCCCGCTCCTCCAGGGAGGCTGCGTGCCTGTGCGCTGCTCCTGGGCGGCCATGAGGCGCTGTGGCTTGTGAAGGCGGCGTCTTTCCTCTCCAGAAGGGAGTTTCTGCCTCTTCCACCTCACTTAGGATTGTCCGTTGTTGCAGGGGTTCCTCTTATCCTGTTTTGAGTTCTGTCTCAGGGGTAATTTTTCCACGAGTAGTCATAAATTGGCTGTGTCTGCGGGAGGAGGTGAGTTCAGAGTCTGCCTACGCCGCCATCTTGACTCCCTCCATCTCATTGATTTTTTTAATGTATTTTTTGCTGTTTTCAATTTAATTGGTTTCTGCTCTCAAATTTATTATTTTTCTTCTATTTGCTTTGATTTTATTTTTGCTTTTTTTCTAGTTTCTTAAGACAAGGCTTAGATGATTGATTTGAGACCTTTCTTTTTTTTTCTGAAAAGGAATGTAATGCTATAAATTTCCTTTTAAGCACTGCATTAACTATATCTCACTAATTTTGATACGTTTCATTTTTATTTCGTTTGATTAGCCCTTTTTACATTTCGAACATTTTTTATTTGTGTATTTTCTCTTTCTTATTGGTTTCATCATAGATTTGTCTTATTTATTAATCTATTCAAAGAACCAATTTTTGGCTTTTTTCCTCTTTTTAATTTACTCTCTTGTGTATATTATTCTCCTTTATTTTATTTAGGTTTATTCTGTAGTTTTGTGACCACGGAGCCAGGCAAAGAAAGGGTTACTGAGAATCTAGTTAACAGCGACTAGTCTGTCCAGTCAAACAGAAACTATGTGTTCTGTTTTGCAGAAATTGATGTACGGGTTTTGCAGAGTTGCTGTTTTGCAGAGAAACTCCCAGGTTTGCAGCAAGACCCCTGCAAAATGTTCCAGCACCAAGCCTCCTAAAGTCACCTTAATTCATTAGCATCTTAAATTCTCCTCCTCTGGGAGGGTCCAAACAGCCATTTTTAGATCATGTGATGTATGTAATAATATGTTTACCTGCTACGCATGGGCCCTAAATGAGCACAGTTGTTACAAATAAACCAGTTATCCTCTGCTCTCTTGTGTATAAAGTCTCCACTGGCACTAAGCTCAGAGAGACACTGCGTTGGAAGCTGTCCCCGGTGTTCTCCTGCAGGCAATAAACCTTTCTTCACCTCCTTCTGCCTTGGTTGTGCTTTTCGGCTCCGCACTCACCAAAAGATGAGCCCATTGAGTTCAGTTACAGTTGCTTTCCATCTTCTTAAATTGGACACTTAGCTCATTAGTGGGCAGTCTTTCTTTGTTACTAATATATGCATTTAAGCCTATAAATTTCTAAGTACTGCTTTTTTTATATTGCACAAATTTTGATATGTAGCATTTTTATGACTTCAATATTAATTTTAAGATATCCATGATCATTTCTTGGAACCACAAGCTCTTCAGAAGTGCATTAAAATTGTTTTATAAAACGAATGGAAATGTTTACATTTTTACTATGCTTGACTTGCTCAGTTGTGGACCTCCAGGACCTAGTCCAGTGTCTGATAAACAATAGATGATCAAAACATATTTGTGAAGGAGCAAATGGCCTGATAACTCGTGGATATTGTGACCTACCTTCCTGGATCAGCTGCTGAGCACTCAGGAAGAATAGCTCCTTTTTCCTCTTGAGAATATTCAAAACTGGTCATAGAAATAATTAAATTTCAGCAAATAAACAAACATCTGCCAGGTATCATTCAGGATACTTAACCTAATTTTTGAAACAATATTTGGAGTGATTTTAGAAAACCACAAGTTGAAAAAAGTGAGACATACAGGGTTTAAGATCTTCCACAGTCACATGGCTAGACATGAGCAGAATTGAGGTTTCAAACTAAAGTGGCCAGTTCTAGAGTGTGTGCCTTTGAACATCACATTGGGCCACCTCTCTTAAAGTCAATCCATGTTAAAAAGAAGTATTTTAGAGGTTATATAGGACATCTCCCCTTAAAAAAGTTTTTGTTGAAGTATTACATACGAAAAGCTACACAAGTCAGAGTGTACAGCCCGATGAATTTTCACCAAATGAATAGCACGCAGATCAAAAAAAGATAACATTACCAAACCCTCCAGAAGCCTTCCTATGCCATCTTCTGGTGATTAAACTCCTCGAAGGGATGTCTCTAGAGATGTTTAACACTGCAGATTAGTTTTGTCTGCTTGAACTTTACTTAAATAGAATCACTTTCTATGTGCTTTTCTCTGTCTGGCTTCTTCTCTCAACGTTGTTGGTTTGAGATTCATCCGTATTGTTGTGTGTTGTTGCATTTTGTTCTTGCTCATTGCTGCGTGGTATTGCACTGTGAGAACAGATCACAATGTATTCACCCTTCTGCAGACACACATTTGATCAGTGCCGAGTTCATAGTGCAATACCAATATCCTAAATGCTTTCCTCACCATTTGAGAGTAAGTTGCTGACATAATGCCCCATCATCCCTTAGTATATTTCCTACAAATAAGGACATTCTCCTACAGAACCGCAATACAATCAAAGTCAACATCAGGAAATTAACATTGATACATTGTTGCCATGTAATCCTCACACCCCACTCAAGTTTTGACAGCTGTCCTAACAGACAAAAAGATCCAGTTCAGAATCTCATGCTGTGTTTAGTTTTCATGTCTCTGGTCTCCTTCAGTCTGCAGCAATTCCTCAGTCTTCCCTTAATTTCATTCCCTTAACTTCTTTACACTTTCACAGTCTTCAAGCAGGTTATTTGAGAGAATGTCCCCAACTGTGGGTTTGTCTGATGTTTCTTCATGGTTACATTCAGGTTGCGCATCTTTGGCAGGAAGATGCTAGAAGTGATGCTGAGCCTTCCTTGTTGCATACTCTCCGATGGCATGTGACTTCAATTTGTCCCATTACTGATGAGGTCCATTTTGATCACTTGATTAAGGTGGTGTCTCCCTGGCTATTCCCTAGAGTTAATTTTTTACCATTCTCATTAATAAGTATTTTGTGGGGAGGTATTTTGAAACTATGTAAATATCCCATCCTCATCAAACTTTCACTTATTTGTATCAACATGGACACATGGTTTACTATTTTTATTTTGATGCTCAAATTGTTCCTGGTTTGGCCAGTGGGAGCCCATTCAAGCTGGCTTCTGTGATCTCTTGACATGTCTATTCTTCGAGCACTTCCTGGCTTTTGACATAAGAAGGTGCACCAGGCTCATCTTGTACTTAACCTGCCTCAGCCTCAGAATTAGCCATTTCCCCGGTGATTGTTAGCTGCTTAATTGGAAAATGATATTTAAACGTCAAGATCTGGGCTCTGGTGCACTCAGTGCTTCCAGGAGGGTCATTGCTTCTAGGTTCTCTCAGTGGAAAAACACACATATGTGTGTGTGTGTGTGTGTGTATGAATATTATATAAGAATATATACTTACATCTATATTTATTTCTGTTTCTATATATTTTAAAAACTATGAGTTCACATTGATATATCCCATTTCAATTTACTACCTCAGTTTTCTGCCTTTCCATATTTATATCTTTTTCACAAATAGTGACATTTTTTCTTTTACTCATGAGTTATTCAGAAATGTATTTTTGAATTTCCTTCAATTTTCTAGTTGAAGATTTTTTAAAAGTTAACTTTTTGTTAAATAAAATAACAAGTAAAGAAAACCAAAAATGTTTGCTTAATTTTGTGATGACTAGAGAACAGATTGTGAATGTTTTCAGTTCTTAGAAGTGTGTTGCAGGTTTCTCTGTGGTCCATCATACGGCCAATTTTGATGGCTCTGTTAGTTTCCTGTGATTGCTATAACAAATTATCACAAACTTGGTGGCTTAAAACAACAGAAATTTATTCTTTCACACTTCTGGAGGCCAGAGATATGAGATCAGTGTCACTGGGCTAAAATCAAGGTGTCTGCAGGGCCACACTCCCTCCAGTGGCTCTAGGGAAAGATCCAGTCCTCGCCTCTTCCAGCACCCACTCAGCTGTCCCTATTCCAGGTTCCCGGGTCCCACATCTCCCCTGGAAGAGCCCTGAATGCAGCATAGGGGATTTTCGAGGGCTGTGAGGTTAGGCTTCTCTGCAATTCCAGCACCCTTACCAGATGGTAGGTCCTGCCCTCCAGCTGCAGGAGCGATGGTCACTTCAGATGCTGTCACAGAGGCCTTCTGCCTTCCACATCATGCCCTGAATTAGTGGTTGGCTGACTTGAGCCAGTCATTTTTTTTTCCTGCAACACATCTGAGCCACTTAACAGTGACCAACAACTCTACTGCACTTGAAAATCACCATTTCCACCATATTGCTCAGATGCTAGAGATATTTCACAAGCCAGCACGCGCCCTTTTACCGTATCTTCTCCCAGTGCATCACAGCTGAGAGCCTTCGTGATTATGATGCTGTCACACGCCCTGGCAGCGACTACCCCACTTACACCAGCATCCTTGCGGCTAGTGGTCTCATTCCAGAATCCCAGCTGAAGATGTGCTCCCTAGGACTACTTCCAGCAGCAACTATCTCAGGTTGTGTTCCTCCCAAAGCTGACCTCAAGATGAGGATCTGAGAGTAAGAAGTGTATTTGGGAGGGGAGCGGAGAAGTGACCCCTGCAAGGAGACATAGCCAATAAAGGGTGCATTTTTCAGTCAGCCACCACAAAGGGCACCTCGAGCTCAGCACTGTTGGGAGGCCTGTGAAGTTGGGTAAACACACTTTAGAAGATTTCCCTTGAGGGGCCAACAGGGCTGACATATTTATGCACCAACTCTTGTCAGTCATTGTTTGTGGGCTGCTTCAAAAGTGGTTAATACACGTGATGGCTAATTTTAGTGTCAATTTGACTTGCCTTGGGGTGCCCAGAATACACATTTCCCGGTATGTCTCTGAGGGTGTCTCTGGATTAGATTAGCATTTGAACTGGTGGCCTCAGTAAAGCAGATGGCCTTCTCCAGTGGGGGTGGGCATCATCCAATCCATTCGTCCACTACCCAATCCACTGAGGGCCAGAATATAATAAAATCTGGAGGAAGGAGGAATTTGCCCCTTGGTCGTGCCTCACTGCTGAGCTGGGACATCACGTCTCTTTTCCTGTCCTCGGACTG
The DNA here is from genome assembly GCF_057802395.1 of Ceratotherium simum simum. Classification (NCBI taxonomy): domain Eukaryota; kingdom Metazoa; phylum Chordata; class Mammalia; order Perissodactyla; family Rhinocerotidae; genus Ceratotherium; species Ceratotherium simum. The sequence goes on from NC_141923.1 coordinate 4,874,323, forward strand.
GGATTACACTAGAGGCTCTTCTGCTTCTTGGGCTTTTGGACTTGGAGGGAATTACTCCACTGGCTTTCCTGGGTCTCTACCTTGCAGACAGCAGGTCGTGGGACTTCTCAGCCTCCATAATTATGTGATCCAATTCCTCATGATAAATTTCCTTTTATACCTGTGTCTGTATCTGTTTCTGTGTCTCTATCTCTATTGCCTATTGGTTCTCTTTCTCTAGAGAATTCTGACTAATTTAATACCCCAGCACTTCCGGCCTGTCCCATCTGTGGGCAGAAAGCCCTCAGGGTTGAGATGTAGAGTGGCAGTTGGAAGTCACCAGGAGCATAGTGAAATGCAATGTCTGAGGCAAATGGAGGGGGCAGTGATGCTATCTGCTTCATTCCACAATCTTTCACCTCGTGGTTCTATTATTCATCGATGATTTTCACCTGAATCAGTTATCACTCTTACTCATTCAGTTACTCAATCAGTTATTGGTGGTTTGAAAGTTGTGACTTCCTAAACCCACTATTTCTTCTAGATGAATGAGCTGGCATTCTTCTGTAAGAAGCTCCCTTCCTCTTTTTCCTCTCTCCTTTTTTGAACGTCAAAATGGACATTCGAACTTACATTTACTCAAAATGTTGATCGAGTGTAGTGTCAAGCTGGCTTCTGTGTCTTTTGGCATTTCCTTGATGTTAGCATAGACGTCCCAGCCTCATCTTCTCATTCCCTTCCCCAGACCTCACATCAGTAATTCTTGAAGGAGGCAGCCACTGGAGGGAAATGACATTTAGAAACCAAGATCTGGGTGCTCGGTGTGCTCATTGTAACTGAGGTATCATTGCTAGTAGTCTTTTCACTGGTCCTTTTGTTGATATTTCCCCAATTATCTTTGATTAGTTGTGATGGGGCCCCAATTCCTTTAAACATTTTGCACATATTTTTCCCTATGCTGATGTGACAGCACCAATATGTTTGGGAGTCTGAATGTGCTGCTTGCTCTTTCCTCTGTTCTCACTCACATACCTCCTCACACACTTGGTGATCTTTGGTTAGGACCTCATTGCTTGGTCTTCTTGGGGGAGTCCTCCAGCCTGAATTGGGGACATTTCCCCCCGAGATGACTTGTTTCATCTTTTGCCAGTAGCCAAGGGATGCTACCAAGTCAGGATCACTTACACCCCCTTGAAGGTCTGCGGTCATCATAGGATGTCCAGGCTTAGCTCCTCTACCTTGACACTGGCCGGCTCCATGCCCCTGGGGGTCACTGCCACCATCTGTCCTCAGGGCCATCCTGTCCCTCCTGGTCGCCTGATGCTCAGGCTGTAGGTCATAGCTATTTCCTCTCCCATCTTTGGTGAGATCAGCTATGCCTCAAAGAATTTGTTCTGCAAATTGATGCCAGAAGCAGCATTTTGCTTTTCAGTTTTCGTGTTTTGTAACGTGGCTACCATCTCCAAACAATATTGAGGAACAGTGGCGACACTGAGGTATTCTTCTCTTCTTGATATTTTTAGGAACGGCTTTAGAATTTTACTGTTTAATAACATGTTTGCTGTTGGCTTTTGGCATGTAGTCTGTTAAGTTTAGGAAGCTTTTTTCTACTCCAATTTAGTTTTTAATCTTCTAATTTGTTGTTTTAATTGGTTCTATCCATTGTTTTCTTAATAATGGCACATCCTTGTTTTCCTGGAGTGAAAACTACTTGGTCATAGTGTACCAGTTTAATACATATTTGCTTGAATGTTGTAATGTTTTACTTATATTTTGCATCTATCTTAAGAAATAAGATTTGTTCACTTCTCTTTTTAGAATAACTTAAGAAAGCTTTGATATTAAGGATATGTTAACTTCATGAATTGAATTGAGGAAATTTCTAACTCTTTCTAAGACTTAAGACTTGGAATACTTTGAAAATGTAGAAATTATCTTTATTTGAATGTTACCTAGCACTAATTTGTAAAGCCATCTGGGCCTAGAACTCTTTAGTGGGGGCTACCATCATTTAGACATTTTAAACATTAAAATTAATTTGAGTTTTGCTTCTGGTAATCCTGAAATCCAGGTCGTTTGGAACAACTCCTCTCTCGATGACAGCAAGGAAAGCTGGATTAAAAAAAAATCTATGTGGGGACATGAGAAGATGGTGAAGAATTACTGGGCTAGAATTTGGCAGGAGTGATAAACCAGGGAGGTAAGACTCTCATTTTGGGTTGCTTCTCCCCCACCCCAGGGAAATTGCTAATTCTGTGTGGGAGATACTGAGAGACCAAACGACGCTTTTTTTGAAAGTAATATGTCTTTTATCGCCCGACTGTTTTTGATATTTTCTCTTTTTCTTTAGTTTTCTGCAGTTTTACCATGATGTATCTAGGTGTACATTTCCTTTGACTTTTCCTGCTTGGCTTTTAAAAATTTCTTAAATCTGTGCTTGATCCCTTTCATCTGTTTGGGTAAATTCTAGAGCACTATTTCTTCAATTACTATTCTTCCCCATTAATATGTACATATGTAATATGTTTAGTTGTTGTTTTGTCTCTTCACACATGTATTTTCTTTACATATACAAAGAAGGTATACACATATGTTGAACCTTCTTACCCCATCTTCTATTCTTCTCAACATCTCTTTTTCTCCCCAGCTTTATGGAGATATAATTGACACATAACATTGTGTAAGTTTAAGGTGTACAATGCGATGATTTGATACACGTATACATTGTAAAATGATTAACACAATAGGGTTAGTTAACACCTCTGTCACCTCACATAATTACCATTTTTTTATGTAGTGAGAACATTTAAGACAGGCCGGCCCGGTGGCGCAGCGGTTAAGTTAGAGTGTTCTGCTTCAGCGGCCCGGGGTTCACTGGTTTGGATCCTGGGCTCGGACCTACTCACCGCTCAACAAGCTATGCTGAGGCAGCGTCCCACATAGAAGAGCTACAACTCTACAACTATGATACACAACTATGTACTGGGACTTTGGGGAGAAAAAAAGAAAAAGAGGAAGATTGGCAACAGATGTTAGCGCAGGGCCAATCATCCTCAAAAAATAAAAATAAAAAAGATCTACTCTAGCAACTTGCAAGTACATAGCACAATATTGTTAACTATAGTCACCAAGCTGTACATTAGATTCCCGGAACTGATCTGTCTTGTAACTGGCAGTTTGTACCCTTTAACCAACATCTCCCCATTTCCCTCCTCCAGCCCCTGGTAATCACAATTTTACCCTCTGTTTCTGTGAATTCACATTCCACATATAAGTGAAATCATACAGGATTTATTTTTCTCTGTCTGACTTATTTCACTCAGCATAATGCCCTCAAGGTCCATCCATGTTGTTGCAAATGGCAGGATTTTCTTCTTTCTCATGGCTGAATAATTTCATTGTGTGTGTGTGTGTGTGTGTGTATCTATATCTATATTTATCTCACATCTTCTTTATCCATTCTTCTATTGATGGACACTTAGGTTGATTCCATATCTTGGCTATTGTGAATAAAGCTGCAATGAACATGGGGGTGCAGATGTCTCTTTGAGATCCTGATTTCATTTCCTTTGGATATATACCCAGAAGTGGGATTGCTGGATCATATGGTAGTTCTATTTTTAAGTTTTTGAGGAAGCTCCATGCTGTTTTCCACAGTGGCTGCACCAATTTCCATTCCCACCAGCAATGCACAAGGATTCTCTTTTCTCCACATCCTCACCAACGCTTGTTATCTCTTGTTTTTTTGACAATACCCATTCTAACAGGTGCGAGGTGATATCTTATTGTGGTTTTGATTTGCATTTCCCTGATGATTAGTAATGCTGAGCATCCTTTCATATACATGTTGGCCATTTGTATGTCCTCTCTGGAAAAACGTCTAGTCAGGTCCTCCGCCCTTTTTTTTTGTGTGAGGAAGATCAGCCTCTGCTAACATCCACGCCAATCCTCCTCTTTTTGCTGAGGAAGACTGGCCCTGGGCTAACAACCGTGCCCATCTTTCTCTACTTTATATGGGACGCCGCCACAGTATGGCTTGACAAGCGGTGCATCGGTCCGTGCCGGGGATCCAAAACTGTGAACCCCGGGCCACCAAAGTAGAGTGTGCGAACTTAACCACTACACCACCAGGCCCGCCCCTCTGCCCATTTTCTAATTGGATTGTTTGTATTTTTGCTATTGAGTTGTATGAGTTCCTTATATATTTTGGATATTAGCCTTAGTAGATAGATGGTTTCAAGTATTTTCTCCCATCCTGTATGTTGCCTTTTCGTTCTGTTGACTGTTTCTTTTGTGGTGCAAAAGCTTTTTAGTTTGGTGTAGTCCCACTTATTTATTTTTGCTTTTGTTGCTTCTGCTTTTGGTGTCATATCCAAAAAATCATTGCCAAGACTAATATCAAAGAGTTTTTTCCCTATATTTTCTTCTAGGAGTTTTATGGTTTCAGGTCTTATGTTTAAGTCTTTAATCTATTTTGAGTTAATCTTTGTGAGTTGTGTAAGGTAGGGGTCCAGGTTCATTCTTCTGCATGTGATTATTCAGTTTTCCCAATAACATTTATTGAAGAGACTATCCTTTCCTCACTGTGTATTCTTGGCTTTGCTGTTAAATATTAGTTGACTGCATATGCAAGGGTTTATTTCTGGACTCCAGATTCTCTTCCATTGGTCTATGTGTCTGTTTTTATGCCAGCACCATACTCTTTTGATTACTGTAGCTTTGTAATATAGTTTGAAGTCAGGAAGTGTGATGCCTCCCGCTTTGTTGTTCTTTCTCAGGATTGCTTGGCTATTTGGGGTCTTTTGTGGTTCCATATGAATTTTAGGATCATTTTCTATTTCTGTGAAAAATGACATTGGAATTCTGATGGGGATTGAATTGAATCTATAGATGGCTTTGGGTAGTATGGACATTTTAACAATATTAATTTTCCAAAGCATAAACACAGGACATCTTTCCATTTATCTGTGTCTTCTTCAATTTCTTTCATCAAAATCTTGGAATTTTCATCATCCAGATCTTTCACTTCCTTGGTTAGATTTCTTTCTCAGTATTTTATTGTTTTTTATGCGTTGTTTTCTTTACTTCCTTTTAAAACATTTCATTGCTAGTATATAGAAACACAGCTGATTTCTGTATGTTGATTTTGTATCCTAAAACTTTACTGAATTTATTCATTAGTTCTAACAGTTTTTTGGTGGCGTCTTTAGGATTTTCTATATATAAGATCATATCATCTGCAAACAAAGACAATTTTACTTTTTTCTTTTCAATTTGGATGCCTTTTATATCTTTTTCTTGTCTGATTGCTCTGGCTAGGACTTCCAGTGCTATATTGACTAGGAGTGGTGAGATCTTAGCATCTCTTCTGTTTTTGACCCTCCATTCTTTTCTTTCCCTGTGCTTTATTCCAGATATTCTCTTACGGCTGATCTTTAGGTCTGTCTAATTTGCTATTAAGCCTATCAAATGAGTTCGCAATTTCAGTTATTTTATTATTATTTAGTTAAAGGAATCTTTATTTGTTTTTTGTCATAGCCAGGGTTCCCTAGTGATATGGGTTGAATTGCACCCCCCAAAATATGTTGAAGTCCTAATCCCGAATAACTAGCGTGTGTCCTTACTCAGAGATGGAGTCTTTACGGAGGTAATCAAGTTAAAACGAGGCCATTAGAATGGGCCCTAATCCAATGTGACTGCTGTCCTTATAAAAAGGTAAATTTGGGCACAGAGACTGGCAGGCACAGAGGGAAGACAATGGGAAGACACACAGAGGGGAATGCCTTGTGAAGAGGGAGGCAGAGATCAGATGATGTTGCCACAAGCCCAGGAATGCCTGGGGTTACCAGAAGCTGGAAGAAACAAGGAGAGATTCTCCCTTAGAGGCTATGGAGAGAGCACAGCCCAGGTGACACCTGGATTTTGGACTTCTGCTTTCCAGAGCTGTGAGACAATAAATTTCTGCTGTTTTAAATCACCTAATTTGTGGTACTTTGTTAAGGCAGCCAGAGGAAATTAATACACCCAGAAAGCAGAGTGTGAGGCCAAGACTTAGTGCCACTATTTTATTAGAGAGTGAAATCAGGCAATTAGGGGTGAGAAAAAGTGGAGTGACACAGGGCATGACAGAGATCGAGCTGGAGATGAGTGTGGTGGTTACTCTCTCTCACAGCAGCATCTTCCAGGAGGCTGTGAAAGGACTGATATCAGCACATTTTGTTGAGAGGGAGGAGCAGGGAGTAGTTTATTTACCAGTTGGCGCCCAGATCCCATTCACCAATGGTTCACCCCATGGAGTATTAATTCCCCACACTTTTGCGTTGCACATATGTGAGTACTGAGCGAGTCCTGGGGCCCTTCATGCCCCAGTGGTAACAGGAAAGACCTGGAGCTGGAGCCAAGTGGCGCCCAGCGTGGGCCCGAGGTGTGCTGCTGCTGGGCTGCTCCTCCCTGGAGTCAGGTGGAGACCACCCAGAACCAGTTACCACGGTGACAGCTGAAGCGAAACACATGGCCAAAGGCACTGGCACAGGTGAGGCCAAGAGAGTCTGCACGGGTCTTAAGAGGCAGATGATACAATTCTATTTCCTTCTTTTTACAGTTTTCAGATCTCCACCAAAATTCTCAATCTTGTCTTTTATCTCTGTAAACAAAGAATACATATTTACTTTGAGATCTGTGCATGGTAATTTATGATAATTTCAATATCTGGGTGCCCGTGGGCTTGTTTTCTCTTGTTTTCCCACACATTTGTCTCCTTATAGTTGCCATATTATAGAAATACTTCAAGTCGTGGGAGGAAGCCTTCCTCCATGTGACCGATGTTTGCCTCCGCCAGGCACCAGGGGGCACCAGAACTCTATGGTCGCCCTGATCCAGTTCTAGGGAGTAAGATGATTCAAAGGTGAATTTTACTTCCTCACCCCCAAAAGGCTGGAATGCTTCTGGGTTATCCTTACACCACACCAGTGATCCTTACCCAAAGCAAGGGCGGTTTGGGGGAGGGGTCCCACCCCTTTCCCTTTGTGTTACTGCTGATTTTCAACAGAAATACAGAGAAGTGAGGCAATAGAATGATATCTTTAAAGTGCTACAAGAAAAATAGCTGCTGAACTCAAGTTTTTTATGCAAAGAAAATATCTTCAAGACTAAGGGTAAAAAAAAGATATTTTCAGAGACAAAAACACAGTTTGTCATAAGAAGAATCACACTAAAGAAAATACTAAAAGGTATTCTTCAGGCAAAAGGATGAACTCAGGAGGAAGGTTAGAGGTTCAGGAAGGTACAAAGAGCAACAAAACAGTAAATATACAGGTAAATCTGAATGAATATTGATAGTATAGAACAACAATAGCATCTTGTTGGGTTAAAAATACGGATAGAATGAAAATGTGTGGCAACGTTGGCCTATAATTTACAAGACAATAGACAGAGTTAAAATATTCTAAGATTTTTGCATTGTTCATAAAAGTATTATTTAATGTTAGACTTTCATAAGTACAGGAAGCATGTCATAATCTCTAGGGTAACTACTAAAAGAATGACAAAAGACTGCATAACTTCCAAGCTCAGAGAGTAAAAAAAATGGAATAATAAAAAATAATTCATCCAAAAGTAGATAATAAAAAAGAGAAAAAGGAATATACATCAAGTAAGAGAGTGTAAAGAACTTACTAATCCCAAATATGTCAGTAACTGCTAGTATATTTAAACCCAAATATACCAATAATTATATTATAAATGAATTGCTAGAGACTTCTGCTTGGTGGACTTCTGGAGTTGAGGTGGAGCAGAGTCTAAGGAGGACAAAGTATCTGGTGTTTGCAGGACAGAGGACCTGAGAGGAGAGAGCTGCACAGAGATGGAACCCCAGAGATCTGTATGGAGTATTCAGCTCAGCAGTGATCAGTGCATGCATATGAAGAAACTACCTGGGGCTGGAGAAAGAACCACCCAAAGGATTAAGGTAATAGCCCTTAGTGCTCACACAGAGTGTGTTCCAACTAGCCATACTGGAAAACCTCAGAGATTCACAGAGCATCAGGTAGAGTAAACGGAAGTGGTTTGCCTCCGTGGTGGGAAATAATTAGTCCTAGACCAAGCATTGTTCTAGCCCATGTGACAAATCTTAAAAGGAAGACCCAAAAGGATCACACTATTTCTGAGGATTTTAACAGCATCCCAGAACAAAGCTCAAGAATATTTATAGGAATACAAAAACATTCAATGCCCAACTAGGTAAAATTTACAATGTTTATCACACAAGCAAAAATTCCTAGGCATACAAAGAAGCAGAAATATACAGCACATAATGAAGAGAGAAATTAATCAATTGAGACTAACCCAGAACTGACACAGATGTTAAAAATAGCAGACAAGGACTTTAAAGCCGTCATTATAATTGCACTCCACATGTTCAAAAAGCTAAGTAGAGACATGAAAGATATAAATGGCTCAAGTCAAACATTTTTAGATAAAACAACAATTTGTGAGATGAAAAATACACTGAATGGTATTAACAGAAGTTTGGACATTTAGAAGAAAGGATTAGAGGACTTGAAGACATAGCGATGGAAACAATCTAAAACACATACAGAGAGAAAAAAGAATAAAAAAATGAAAAGAGCATCAATGAGCTGTAGGACAATTTCACGTGGCATAATATATGGGTAATTGGAGTCCTGAAAGGAGATGAGAGAGAGGGAGGGCATAAAAATGTTTGAAGAAATAATAGCTAAAATTGTTTCCAAAGTTGATGAAAGCTATAAACGCAGGAACTCCCTAAGAAGCTCAATGAACTCCAAACACAAGAAACATGAGTAAACTACCTTAAAGCACATCATGATCAAATTACTCAAAACCAGTGATAAAGAGAAAATCTTAAATGTAGCCATAGAAAAAAACACATGTTATGCACAGAGGAACAAAGCTAAAGATGACAGCAGATTTCCCATCAGAAACAATTAAAGCAAGAAGACAGTGGAGCAACATCTTTAAAGCACAAAAAGAAAAAAACCTGAATTCTATATCCAGTGAAAATATCCTTCAAAAATGCGGGTAAAATAAAGACTTTTTCAGAAACACAAAAGCTGAAAAAATTAATAAGCGGCAGACCTGTACTACAGAAAATGTTAAAGGAAATGTCAAGCAGAAGGAAAATGGTACCACATGGAAATGCAGATCTACCAAAGAAATGAAGAGTGTCTGCAATGGTAACTACATTGGTAAACATGTAAGGTTTAAAAATTTTTAAAATATTTTAAAAAGAAAATAATATATTGGTGGTTTTATACATTTGTAAAAGAAAAATAGATGACAACAGTAGCACAGAGATCATGAGCAGAGAAATGGAAGTACACTATTATGAACTTCTTATATTATTCATGAAATGGTATGTCATTATAGGTAGATTGTGGTAAGTTAAAGATGTATACTCTAATCTCTAAAGCAATCACAAAAATAATAAAGAGACCTAACAAGCCAAAAAAGGAGATAAAATGGAATCATGAAAAATACTCAAGGAATCCAAAAGAAGGCAGGAAAAGAGGATAAACAGAACAGAGACTAGATGGGACAAACAGAAAGTAAATAGCGAGATAAGCTTACACCTAATCAAAACTATAATCGCATTAAATGTAAATGATCTAAACACTCAATTAAAAGTCAGAGATTGTCAGACTGGATAAAAAAGTAATAGCCAGCTATCTTCTGTCCATAAGAAATTCACTTTACATATAAAGACACAAACAGATTAAAAGTAAAAGGGTGGAAGGCAATATGCCATGCTAACACTAATCAAAAGAAAGCAGGAGTCACTAAATGAACATAAGACAAATGGATTTAAGAGTGAGGAATATTACCAAGGATAAGGAAGCTCATTTCATAATGAGAAAGGTTTCAATTCATTAAGAGGATGTAATTCTAAACATTTCTACAGCTAATAACAGAGATCTGAAATAAATGAAGCAAAATCTGATAGAACTTCAAGGAGAAATAGGCACAATGAAACTCAGAGATTTCAAAATATCTTTCTCAATAATTTATGAAGCAATTGGACAGGAAATCAGTGTGGATATGGAAAACTTGAACAACGCCATCAACTAAATTGACCTAATTGACATTGCTAGAACATTCTACCCATCAACAGCAGAATACACTTATTTTTCACATGCACACAGAATATTTACCAAGATTGACCATATCGTGAATGATAAAACAAATCTCAATTTAAAAGGACTCGAGTAATATCAAATATGCTCTTTGACAAGAATGGAATTTAATTAGAAATCAGTAACAGCAAAATCTCTGGAAAATTCCCATACAACTAGAAACTAAATAACACACTTGGAAATAATCCATGGATCAAAGAAGAAATCAAAACAGAAATTAGGAAGTACTTGAAACTGAATGCATATGAAAACACAACATATTAGACTCACAGGATGCTGTAAAAACACTACTCAGGGAGAAATCAATAGAAATAAACATATAAATCAGAAAAGAAGAAATGTTTCAAATCAATAATCTCAGCTTCTACCTTAAACTAGAAAAATAACAGCATATTAAACACATGTATACATATATTGATGAAACATTATTTATAATAGCTCTAACCTGGAAACCGAGACAGAGTCAAAGTTGATCCAGGTACTGGAGTTAGCAGATATGGATTTTAAAGTAAACATCAACATGCTCAAGGAAACAGAAAAAAAGATTGAGAAAACCCATGGAAACGTGGAGAATTTCAAGAGAGAACTGGGATCCATAGAAAGAATCAAACAGGAATTCTAGAACTGAAAAATATAGTATCTGAAATAAAATAACTCACTAGAGGGATTTAACAAGGGATTCGATGAAGCAGAAGATAGGGTTAATGAATTAGAAACCAGATCAATATAGTGTATTGAAATTGAAACACACAGAGAAAAAAAAAAAAAGAAAGGAAAATACCGAAAAAGGATTAGAGGCACGTGAGATAGAATGAAAAGTATAACTAAAGTCCCAAGAGAGAATGGGGAAGAAGTAATATTTGAAGTGATACTGCTTACGAAGTTTTCCAAAATTAATGAAAGACATAATTCACAGATTTAAGAAGCTCTGTAAATCTTAAAGAAAAAATTACACCTAGACAAATCATAGCAAGACTTCCAAAAACCAAGTATACAGTGAAAAATATTAAAAGATGCCAGAGAACAAAAGATAGATTACCTTCAAAAAGAAACAGTAAAACTGAGATACCAGTTCTTTACAGGAATGATGGAAGCCAGAAAACGATAAAAAAAATCTTTAAATTGCTGAAAGAAAATACATGCTTACCCATAATTCTATATCCAACATTTGTTTTGACTATTCTGGGCTTCTTGAGTTTCCATACGAAATTTAAAATCAGTTTGTTAATTTCCATAAAGAAGCCAGTTGAGATTCTGATAGAGATTCCATTGAATCTGTAGATCAATTTTGGGAATACTGCCTTCTTAACAGTATTAAGTCTTCTGATCCAGGAACATGGGAAGTCTTTTCATTTACTTAAACTGTCTTTAATGTTTTTCATCTACGTTTTGTAGTTTTCAGACTATAAGTTTTGCACTGTTGGGGGTCAAATTTATTCTAAGAACTTCATTATTTTTGATGCTATTGTAAATAGAACTGTTTTCTTAATTTCATTTTTGGCTTGTTTTTGAAATGCCCCTGTGGAAACCGTGGGGATGTTTGTGGAATTCACATCATGCACTTCTCTCCTCTGAGTGAGCATAACCTTTCAAATTCGGTCTGCCTTGGCTGTTCTCCAAGGCCTTCACATGCTGGTTTCATATATTTTATCCACCTTTTACAGTTGTCAGAGAGGATTAGCTGTACAAAGCATTCTATTATGGCTGGAGCCGGAATGGCCCTCCCTTTTAAAATTTCTTTTTAAAATTCAATGCATTACACTCATTGATGATAATATTTCCCCAAATTTGTCTGACAGGAGCCTCTTCAAGCTGGTTCTTGTGAAATTTTGACAGGTCGAGATCAGTTTTGAATCCTTCCTTGTTTTCTGGCGCAAATAATTTTGACTTTTCTTGCCCCAGGCCTGTTACCAACTTCTAGGCCAGTTCAGTGGAGAGAGCTAAAAGGGAAATGTTTAAAAATTAGTTCATACTGATACTTTTCATTTTATTCCAACATCTCGGGGTTCTCCCCATCCTCCCCTCTTCCGTTTTTGCATCCCTCTTCTCCTGCAAAGAACTCTGGGTTTCAGTAACATCCATATGTTTACTTTTTGCTCAGTCCTGCAATACACAGGAAATAGTTTAAGAGTTGCAACCCCAAATCCACTATCAACAATGAACTTCTCGGTAAAGTTCAGGATTTCTTTTAGTTCTTCTCCTCACACACAGATTAACATATTCAAAAAGTACCTGGATTAATTGTTTTTTCTGTGTGGTTATGTTATCAAACTGATATACAGTTACATCCGTTTGTTTTGTTTGTGTTCAACTCCAGGCTTTCCTCCAGATCTTGTTGATTTAATTTAATTTTATGAATGTGTAATATATTAACATGTTTCAAAAGTCAAAATAGTTTAAAAAGGTGTATTCAGAGAAGTCTCCTTGTCCCTCACATCCCCTTACTAGGAGTGAATCCCAGTATTTAAAAAATATACTTAAGGGGGCCGGCCCCGTGGCATAGTAGTTAAGTGTGCGCACTCCGCTGCTGGTGGCCCAGGTTCGGATCCTGGGCGTGCATCGTTGCACCGCTTGTCAGGCCATGCTGTGGTGGTGTCCCATAGAAAGTGGAGGAAGATGGGCACAGATGTTAGCCCAGGGCCAGTCTTCCTCAGAAAAAAGAGGAGGATTGGCATGGATGTTAGCTCAGGGCTGATCTTCCTCACACACACACACACAAAATATATATACATATGTGTGTGTGTGTATATATATACACACATATATATGTACTGAAGGTTTCTACTCTCATAGCTAACCAATTTTATTGGTTTCTGTTTTATTCTATTTCTTTTTGCAGAGCTTCATAATTTTCTCTATTTGTTTTGTGAAATTAGACTCTTTAAACTTCCTTTCTTTGCTGGGATCAATTTTGGTAAATTGTACTTTCCTAGGAAACTATTCATTTCATCTCAGTTTTTGTATTTATTTTCATAGAGTTGTGTAAAGTAGTCCATTATGATTTTTTAAAAACTCCTCTTTCACAATGTTTATTACCTTCTTACCATTCCTTATTTTGTATATGTGTGCATTATCCCTTTTTTCTTGATAACTAAAGGATTCTCTATTTTGCTAATTTTTTCAAAGGATCATAATTTTGATATATTAATTAGCTCTACGGCTTTCCTATTTTTGACCTCATTAATTTATTTTTTATTTTTAAAAATTGAGGTGCAAGTCACATAACATACAATTAACCATTTTAAAGTGTACAGTTCAGTGGTATTTAGTGTATTCACAATGTTGTGCAACCACGAGCTCTCTTTGTTTCAAAAATTTTCTATCACCCCATAAAAACACCCTGCACCCATTAGGTAATGATTTCCTATTCTCCCCTCCCCCCATCCCTTGGTAATCTACTTTCTGTCTCTACACATTTGCCTATTTAGGATATATCATATAAAAGGAGTCATATAACATGCGAAGTTTTGTGTCTCCCTTCTTTCCTTTAGCATAATGTTTTTTGAGGTTCACTCAGGTTGTGCCATCAGTATTTTGTTCCTTTTTATGGCTGAATAATATTCCATTGTATCAGCAGAACGCATGTTGTTTATCCAAATGCATAGACATTTGGGTCGTTTCCACATTTGGCTATTACGAATAACTCCACTATAAACATTTGTGTCCAAGTTTCTGTGGGGACAGATGTTTTCATTTCTCTTGGGTAGACACCTAGGAGTGGTATTGCTGGGTCATATGGTAACTCTGGTTGAACTTTTTGAGGAACTGCCAGACTGTTTCCCAAAGTGGCTGCACCATTTCTGTTCCTGCTCCCTCAGTAATTTCTGCTCTCCATCGTTTCTTTCTTGTGCATTCTTTTGGTTTACTTTATTGTTCATCTTCTAATTTTAAGCTGTGAATTTCATTCACTTATTTTTGTTATTTTGTTTTTACTGACATAAGTATTTGAAGTCATGATGTTTTTCTCTGATAACTCTTAAGAGTACCCCAGAGATGCTGCTATGTGGAGTTCTCATTATTTTTAAAGAAATCTTGCAATTTCAATTTGTATTTTGTCTTTCACCGGAGAGTCGTTTGAGAAAATTTTAAATTTCCAGGCAGAAAATTTGGGTTTTTTTTGAATTTGTTGTTACATTTCACTTTTAATGCATTATAATCAATAAAATTTATTTGTATAATTTCTACTTTATGAAAAGTATTGTGATGTAATGTGTGTGTGTGTGAATTTCCATTTTGGTGAATGTTTCAGGTATGTTTGAAAAGAAGGTGTATTCTCTTTTATTGTGATGTAAATTTCATACAAAACCAGAAGATCTTCCTCATTGATTATATTGTTTAGTTATTTTATAACCTTCCTGGGTTTTTTTTTGTTGTTTTTCACTTGACCAAGAGCAGTGTGTTAAGTCTCCTGTTAGTCCTGTATTCTGTCCATTTCTTCTTACCTCTCTTGCAGCTTTCGCTTTATAAGGGTGGTTGCTGTGTTATTTGTTGCACAGGTATTCTTAACTGTTAAATCTCCGTTGGCCTAATGACATAACATCTTTGTTGCATTTAACACTTTTTGGCCCAAATTGTACCTTGTTTAACATCAGAGTCAAACCTCTGCTTTTTTATTGTTTCCTTTGGCCCCATATAGCTTTGCATGTCTCATGATTTCCAGTCTTTCTAAATCACTCTGTCTAGAGTCATGGCTTGCTCTGTAAGCTGATTTGAAAGACTTTTTCTTTTAATAGGTGAGTTAAGCATATTCACATTCACTGCTATGTCTGATATGCTGGTCTCCACTCTGCCATATTATTGTATGTGATATTTATTGTGTATATTGCATTTTATTTATTCTTTTTTTTTTTTTGGTGAGAAAGATCAGCCCTGAGCTAACATCCATGCCAATCCTCCTCCTTTTTTTTTTTTCCCCAAAGCCACAGTAGATAGTTGTATGTCATAGTTGCACATCCTTCTAGTTGCTGTATGTGGGATGTTGTCTCAGCATGGCCAGAGATGTGGTGCGTCGGTGCGCGCCTGGGATCTGAACCTGGGCCGCCAGTAGCGTGGAGCATGCGCACTTAACCACTAAGCCACGGGGCTGGCCCCGCATTTTACTTATTCTATTTCTTCTTCTATATGTTCTGTTTTCTTTGTTCTTATTTTTTAAAGCATAATTTCCTTTATTTTTGTATATATTTTTTTGTAAACAGCTTTATTGAAATCTATTTCACATACCATAAAATTCACCCATTTAAGATGTGCAATTCAATGGGTTTTGGTATATTACATTATTAATTTTTTAAAACTTTTGGTAAAATACATACAATACAAAATTTATCATTTTAACCATTTTAAAGATTTTATTTATTTTATTTTTCCCCCCAAAGCCCCAGTGGATAGTTGTGTGTCGTAGCTGCACATCCTTCTAGTTGCTGTATGTGGGACTCGGCCTCAGGATGAACGGAGAAGTGGTGCCCCGATGCGCACCCGGGATCCGAACCCGGGCCACCAGCATCGCAGCGCGCGCACTTAACCACCAAGCCACAGGGCCGGCCCTCATTTTAACCATTTTAAAGTGTACAATTCAGTGATATGAAGTACATTTACAATGCTGTGCAACCATCACCACTAGCTATTTCTAAAACTTTTTCATTACCCCACAAAGAAACTCTCCCCATGAAGCAATAACTCCCCATTCCCCCGTCCCCCATCCCCCGGTCACTTGTGGTCTACTTTCTGTCTCCATGAATTTGCCTCCTCTAGGTACCTCCAAAAAATGGAATCATGCAGTATTTGTCCTTTTGTGATTGGCTTATTTCACTCAGCATAATGTCCTCAAGTTTCATCCAACTTTTCGTGTGTTTCTGTTTTTGCATCTTTTCTGTGAGTTGGGGAAGTTGGTGTTTTTGTTTGATTGGCTGTCTTAATTCTAGTATATTTTATAATGTTTAATTAGCTTGAGCCATATAGAACTGGCATTTTTGTAGGTCAAAAATGGTCAGATATTGGTAATTTCAGACAGTGCAAACTAATATTATTTGGTTTGTCAGCGTTCACTGACATCATTTGTCTCCCACCTGTTATTTATGTAACAGTTAATGAATTTATTTCATTTCCCCCTTCCTCTCTCCCTTCTCTTCCCACTTTAAGTTGTATTCTTTCTATTTTTTCAGAACATAGAATATTTATGTGTTGTTCTTCCAGATCTAAATTACACATATTTAATGCTCACCACCAGCCTTCTAGTAGATTCCTTGGGAAGGGCTGTAGAGTACATATTTCCTGTGTTCTTGCACATTTGAAACTGTTTTTCATAACCTGGATAGTTGAAGGACAGCTCGGCCTGATAATCCTGGCAATTTCCAGTTAAATTCACTCAGGTGTCCCACGATGTCAGGTTAAGTACACCATTTTCTGAAGCCAAGTGGGATTTGCTAAGTGAGTCATTTACACTTTCCGCCCCCATTTCTTCTCTTAGCTCTTAAACCCTTGACAAGTCTCATTCTTTGGACAGCCACTTTGGTATGGAACAGCCGAACTTGGTATTCTGATGCCATTTTTTCTTTTTTTCACATAACGTTGAAACGGATGGGACTGTCACAGCTTGGATTTTATTAGAGTCACCTGTTTGTTCATGTCACTTAACGAGGCAGTCACATCCGCACGCAAACTTCTTATACAAGAGGCTGTGAATAATGCCGTGCATTACTTGAATCTCAGCACTTTCTAGAACAAACTCGTGGAGCCATTTCACTTTCCATCATTATAGCACATCTGCACGAGACACAGCAGGGCCTCCGTAATGAGCTCTGCGTCTAGAAGTATTAATTTACCAGTTTGAATGTTTCATTCCCAGTAATTTGTTTTGGGACGACTTTAAAGAGCAAACAGTGTCTCTACAGTCTTTTTCCTTTAGGGATTCTAATTAGCGCTATTAACTGAGCCCAATTAGTAAGGCGTTAATATATAGATTCATCAATTGGCAAGGAAAACTTTTATGGACTTAATAAACCCCTGAATCAGAGTTGTCTTTGTCATCTGACACGTCGTCAATTCGTTTATTAATAATATTATTTGAAAATGTCACCTTTTCCATTTCCTTTGCTTCATTAGTCTCAGACACCGTGTTGACAATTTCCAATCGGGCTGCTAAAATGAGCGATTCTGCAATTATGTGACTCATTTTGGCTTCAACTTTTAATTGCTCGACCTTGTAACTAGCTCCTTGGGCTCGGATACGGGGGCAATCGATCTCCACAAAGAACTTTGTTTCTTAATGCATGCTGGCGGATGCTGATAAAAGGTCACAGCCTTTTCTGCACAACACGCACGGTGCGCGGTGAGATCCTGGCGAGGTCCACTTGACTCCCTTCCTCGCTGGATAATTCTTCTAGCCAAATAAGACCTTGAGGCCGAGGGGGGGATAGTTGTCAGGGCACACGAATCCCAATGTGCGACAATTCTCATTATGTTGCCTAATTAATGACTTAGACTTTTGGGGGGAAATTACTGCTTGTCTTGTGACTAAGATAACTTTCCAGCTTTAATTAAAAAGTTGTCAGTTATGGAGGGAATATAAGTGTCTATAGAAGCACATCCATTTACACATGAAATACTTAAGGAAACCTGAGGCCTTTGCAGATTCTGAAAATCAATTTTTCAAGGGTTTTAAAAAAGACTGTATGATTAAATGTTAAAAATAAATAAATAGAAATTAAAATAAACTTAAGCACGAGGTAAACAAAATAGAGTGTATTAAAATGTTGATTTGTATTTAATTCAGGAATTAAATTTCTGAAAAATTCACAAAATGTGACTATTAACTACACACATGTATAATAAAATACATTTTGAAAAGATAGATTGCCTGGTGGTGTAAATGCCTACAGTGCCCTGAATTAACTGGTATGCTTAAAGTACGTTAAATTATTTTTTAAACATGTAAGCATTGTTTCTGAATTTCTAAAACCAAATAATATTTCATTACGAAATTTCGTTAAGAATCAGACTTTGGCTAATTGTAAACATCAGTTTTCAAAAATAAATTAAAAATGAAGTAGCAATCAGGAAAATTAACAAAGTCAATTATGCTTTATTTGGAAACACCTAATACAGAGGTTCATCACCATCAAGATAAAGAAAACATCATACAGACCTCCAATGATAGAGTTAAACATATGCAATCCCTATCAAAGTTCCAACATTTTTCACAGAAATAGAACAAAGAATTGTGAAATTTATATGGAACAACAAAAGACGCCAAATAGCCAAAGGAATCCCGAGAAAAAAGAACAAAGCTGGAGGCATCACACTCCCTGATTTCAAAATATACTACAAAGCTATAGTAACCAAAACAGCATGGTACTGGCACAAAAACAGACACACAGATCAATGGAATAGAATCGAGAGCCTAGAAATAAACCCACACATCAATGGGCAGCTAATTTTCGACAAGAGAGCCAAGAACATACACTGGAGAAAGGAAAGTCTCTTCAACAAATGGTGTCGGGGTGGGGCAGGCCCCGTGGCTTAGCGGTTAAGTGCGCGCGCTCCGCCACTGGCGGCCTGGGTTCAGATCCCGGGTGCGCACCGACGCACCGCTTCTCCAGCCATGCTGAGGCCGCATCCCACATACAGCAACTAGAAGGATGTGCAACTATGACATACAAATATCTATTGGGGCTTTGGGGGAAAAAAAAGGAGGAGGATTGGCAATAGATGTTAGCTCAGAGCCGGTCTTCCTCAGCAAAAAGAGGAGGATTAGCATGGATGTTAGCTCAGGGCTGATCTTCCTCACAAAAAAAAAAAACCACACACAAAAAAAATGGTGTTGGGAAAACTGGACAGCCACATGCAAAAAAATGAAAGTAGACCATTATCTTACACCATACACAAAAATTAACTCAACATGGATTAAAGACTTTAATATAAGACCTGAAACCATGAAACTTCTAGAAGAGAATATAGGAAGTAGGCTTAGCAACATATTTTCAAGCACCATGTCTGACTGGGCAAGAGAAATAATAGGAAAAATAAACAAATGGGACTATATCAAACTAAAAAGCTTCTGCACAGCAAAGGAAACCATCAACAAAACAAAAAGACAATCTAACAATTGGGAGAAGATATTTGCAAACCATATATCTGATAAGGGGTTAATATAAAAAATATATAAAGAACTCATACATCTCAACAACAATAAAACAAACAACCCAATTAAAAAATGGGCAGAAGACCTAAACAGACATTTCTCCAAAGAAGATATACAGATGGCCAACAGGCACATGAAAAGATGTTCATCATTAACTATCAGGGAAATGCAAATCAAAACTACAATGAGATATCACCTCACGCTGGTCAGATGGCTATAATTAATGACACAGGAAACAATAAGTGTTGGAGAGGATGTGGAGAGAAGGGAACTCTTATACACTGCTGGTGGGAGTGCAAACTGGTACAGCCACTGTGGAAAACAGTAAGGAGATTCCTCAAAAAAATTAAAGATAGAACTACCATATGATCCAGCTATTCCACTGCTGGGTATTTATCCAAAGAACGTGAAAACACCAATTCGTAAAGATACATACACCCCTGTGTTCATCGCAGCGTTATTCACAATAGCCAAGACTTGGAAGCAACTTAAGTGCCCATGAAGGGACGAATGGATAAAGAAGATGTGGTATATGTACACAGTGGAATACTACTCAGCCATAAGAAATGATGAAATCTAGCCATTTGTGACAACATGGATGGACACTGAGGGTATTATGCGAAGCGAAATAAGTCAGAGTGAGAAAGTCAAATACTGTATGATCTCACTCATATGTAGAAGGTAAAAACAACAACAAACACATAGAGACAGAGATTGGATTGGTGGTTACCAGAGGGGAAGGGGGGAGAGAGGAGGGCGAAAGGGATGATTAGGCATATGTGTGTGGTGATGGTTTGTAATTAGTATTTGGGTGGTGAACATGATGTAATCTCTGCAGAGACAGAATTATAATGATGAACACCTGAAATTTATATAATGTTATAAACCAATGTTACCACAATAAAAAAACAAACAAAAACACCCAGGTCCATCTGAAAAAAAAAAAAAAGAATTAAAAGTTGTGAAAAATAAAAGCAAATCAAAGAGAAAAGTAAATATTTTCATACCTTTGCAAAACAAAGAATTTCACTGATGAACAGTGGGTGAGCAGTCATAATCTGACTTGCTGGTTGATTGATGAGAAGGCCAGAATCATGCCATTGGGTGTAGACTCTGGAGGCGCTCTCTGGAGAAGGGCATGCACATACGATCTCAGATGCCAGAATAATAATGATGAATTTAGGAAGTTCATGGAAGGGTGGTCCAGATTCCTCCCAAAGAAAAGGAGTCGCTGAAAGAGATGTCAGGTCCAGCTACCATGCCTGGGGTGGCAGCCGCCATCTTGGTTTCAGTTTGCAGACAAAACCAACACTGAGGTGGAGACATGGCAACACAGAGCAGAGAGATGGAGAGACCCTGGGTCTTCGAGCACAACACTGAGCTGCTGAATCAACCCACCCTGAAACCCGCCGACCCCTGGACTTCCTGTTATATGAAATAATATGTGTTCTCATAGTTTTAGCCTGTCAGGTGTTTTCTCCTCCTTGTAGGCAAAGACATCTAAACTGAGGTGCTCCTCAATGAATGTTTGTTTAGTAGATAGATGCAAAGTTGAAGGAGAAGAAGATTATTAAGGGATTAAAATATAATCGATGTATGGAGACGGCTGGAGTCCCCCTTCCCAAGGAGTGGCTGGTGTGGGTCCTGGTGGGTGAAGGAGCCCTGCCAGGCTGGCACTCACCAGTGGTTGTGTCGGAAAGTGCCTCGATTTTCACACAAGGGCTGTTGAGAGAACCAAATAGTTTTGCAAAGTTTTATTACGATTCAGAAAGGAGTGACAGTGTTTTGGTGTGGGGGCAGGAGGAAGGGGGAATGAGTGATCACTCTCCTCTCAGACAGATTTCATCTTCAAACATTCGATCGGACCATGAGTGATGGGTGGGTATTAACCGCTCACCTTTAAAGGTCAGCGCACAGACAGGCGGCCGCGTGGCTGAGGCGTGTGTCTTTGGTAACCTCGGTGGAATTCGTTAACCTGTGACAGCCGTCCCAGTGCCTGTCAGAGGTCCTGCCATGAGGTATACGTTATCCTCAACAACTTCCAAACTGGCCAGGCCGAAATGTGAAGCCACACAAGCCCCAAGAATGGGGAATTGGGGGGAAGCGATGGCCAGGGCTTAATCCAATTCCATCTGCTTTATTCTAAAACTTTACTGAGAATGACAATAGCTGGCATGTTCTGAGGGCTCACCGTGTGCCAGCACCCTGCCAAGCTCTCCATCCTTAATTTTCACAACCATTCTGGGAGGTGAGGGTGGGGAGTCCCATTTAGAGAAAAGGAGGCTTGGAAAGTTAGGGGATGTCACATTGGACAGTATGGATGCAGAGTCCACGCTCTGACTCAACACCACCCCCACAGGTGACATCATGCTGGGCCCTGGGCAACCAAGCGGAGAGGCCGGGTCCCTCGAGTGTGTGTGTGAGTGTGACACACACATACACCACAACAAAACACACAAACAAGTCACTAGGAAAGGGGGAAGGGGCCAGCTCCCAGCAAGTGCCCACATCTCACCTGTGAACAGAACTAGGGGCTGGAGGGCCCTGTGGACTCTTCTGAGTTGGAGGAGGCTGATGGCAGCCCCCTGGGCAGGCAGACACCGCAGGCCAGGGGAGCAGCAGGCTGCCCCATGAGCATCCTTCTCTCACCTGGAGAGTTAGAGCCTGCTGGTTCCCTCCCCAGACCACCCTGGTATTCAATACATATTCAAAAAAATAATTCAAAAATCATGTTTTCTGGCTCCAACAGAAATGCCAGTTCATTGTGGAAAATTTGGAAAGTGCTGAAGCATATAAATTAGAACATAAAATTACTCAGAATCCCCCTGAGACATGAACTGAAACACTGTGGGCTATCTTCTCGCCCGCTTCTCTCTCTCTGTTTCCCTCCTGTATCTACATCCATTTATTCCACCACCGAGCCCCTACGATGCCCCAGGCACTGTCCCTCCCCTGACACCACTGGAGCCCCTGCCTTCCTGGGCTTGGGGCTGGAGAGAGACAGGAGGAAAACAGGAGCATGGAGACCACTGCCCAGGAGGCTGGGAGGGGACAGACAGGAAAGGCTGGAGGGAGGAGGCAGCATTGGGCAGGATCTGAATGAGGCAGGAGGGAGCCATGGGAGGCTCTGGGAGAAGAGTGTCTTGGGGCAGGCAGCTGCCCGGGCAGAGGTCCCGAGGAGTGAATGTGCTTGGTGGTTGAGGGGCAGCAAGTGGCCCCTGTGGCTGGAGCAGGGGGAGGGGGTGGGGATGAGGGGGAGGCGGGCAGGGCCGGCACAGAAGTGGATTCCCAGGGTGAACATGGAGCTGGGTGGGCAGGGGACAGGAGCTTTAGAGCCAGCCTCAGGGGCCAGGTGGGATGAGCACCATATGCTCCCCTTAGAGGGAGGGCGCCCCCAGCTCCGACGGGTCCGGACTTGCAGGGACCCTCTGGGGCCCAGCTGCCCCGTGTGTCCAGTTGCTTACAGGTCCTGAGAGACGTCCTCCGAGCCCGCCCCGCCTGTGCACTGGAGCCTGTCCCGGCCCAGCCCTGGTGCCCCTCCACGCCCGAGGGGCCCCACTTGACCCTGCCCCGCCAGCCCTCGCCCTGACGGGCTCTGGATCCTGCCCTCCTGGCTTTGGTGAGTCACCGTCCCCAGAACCCGGGGTTTCTCCTCTATGCAGGGGTGCCTGCACCTGGCCTCTCCAGGGATCCTGAGTTTAAAGCGACTGCAGACGACACTACCTCAAGGACCTCTCCCCTGCGACACCCCCACCTCAAACTCAGCATATCCTGAACTCAACACTCCACAGCCCCCAAACCTGCTCCTCTCCCAGTGTCCTTCTGTCTGGGAACCATCAACGTGGTTCATCAGGCCAGAAGCCTGGAGTCAGCCCCACACCCCACCCCCGGCTCCTCCAAAGGCATCCCTAAGGTTTCTTGAACTCCCACCTCCTCAAGGGCGCTGGAGTCTGTCCACTTGGCTCCATCTGTTCCCAGCAGAATCCAAGAAGCATCTTCTCCCTGGTCCACACCCCAAAAGCAGCCTCCTGGGAAGGCACCTCCCTGGGGTCTCTCTCAGTCCATAGTGTAGACACAGCATGTTTTTAAACCACATACTTCTGATTTTACCGCCCTACTTAGAACTCTTCACGTCAGGCTTTCCACTGCTCTTAAGATAATGATCAAAATCCTCAACAAGTTTCCCCTGCTAAGTGCTCTTGAGGTACCCGGGCAGCGGAGCTCCTAACTGTAATGAATTAATCATTGCTCCGAACTGCAGTGAATCGTGTGTGAGTGCTGGTTTAATATCTGTTCCCTACTGGAGTTTAGCCGTCACTGCCATATTCTCAGCACCGAGCACAATGACATGTTTATATGTAGAAAAACATGCGAATAATAAAATCAGCTAACATTTGGGTACTTATTATCTAAGCTAAGCATTTTGCATATATTACCGTTAATCTCAGCAATCCCATGTGGCTGGTGCTGTCCTCATCACATAGGCGAGGAAACTGAAGCACAGAGAGGTAAAGTAACTTGCTCAAGGGCACACAGGAAGGGCTGGACCCAGGCAGTCTGTCTCCCCAGCCATGCTCAGAAATAAACAAAAAGATACATTAATGCATTGTGGGAAACATCAGAAAATGCAGAGAATTAAAAAAGAGAAGTCATTCAGAAATGACCACCACTGACATTTTGGTGTATTTCTTCTAGACTTGTTCTTGTGCCTATGTATAAATTAGATGTAGATTCAGATGTCCCTACTATTCTATTGACTACGATGGGTGACATACTGTCCATAGTGCTTTGTAATCTGCTGTTTTCACTGGACAGTTTGGTGAGAACACTTTTGATGGTGTCATCTACAACAATGTTTTTATTCATATTCAGGGTATGGCTGAACTGCAGTTGACTTAACTCAGCCCCTCTTGCTAACATCAGGCCCACTTTACCCATTTAAAACATTGTAGCAATGAACGTGGGAGTACTGACATCGTCCTGGTCGGGGGAAGTGGAGTTGCTGGGTCCAAGGGCATACAGGGGATCGGTGGTGCCAGAGCCCTCCAGGAAGGGTGGAGGGACCCACACACCCATCCCGCTGCCCCGTGTCATCTCCTACTGCAAAGGCAGGTCCATACCTGATACCCCATCTAGCCAGGGTTGGGTCCTGGGCATGCGTGGAACAGACTTAGAAAACGCAAAAAGAACCATCTTCTGCTCCATCTTCCCTCAAGAACCACCTGCCTGCTGTACCTCCCTGGCCCCTCACGCCATTCCCCGCTGAGGCTTAGGCTCAATGAATCATGACCCTACAATTCGAGGGCTGTCCTACAATTCGAGCAAGGGTGGAGCCCTGGCACAGAAGCCAGAATCTCTCTCCCTGCCTCGCTTGCCCCTCGCTCTAAACCTAGAATGCAGGCAGGATTATGCACGTTCCATCAGAAACCAGAGGTGATCATTCTTTTTCCCTCCTTTTTTTTCAAGTCTGGAAAATTTCTGCAGCTGCTGAGTTAGGACTACTAAGAAAACACTGGATTCCCATTAAAGACAGGACTTGGCTTGTTTTAAAGAAAAGGTTTTGTATGTTTTCAAATAACTGGAACAGCTAAACAAACTTAGCATGAAAGTGGGCCCTGGGGTGGCCCCTGCTGGCTGAGTTTGAGGGGACAGGGGCTTGGAGTGGAGGCTGGTGGGCCCTGATCTGGGACTGCGAGAAAAGGAGGCAGCCTTGGGAATAAAAAGGAATTCTTTTCCCTGAGACCCTGTACATGAAAACTAGAAAATGCCAGCCTGGGGTATTTACTGGCTGTAAAAAAAGCATTGTGCGTGCTGTAGGCAAGAGCTGGCAGCCCCTCGCAGGGAAAGCCCTTCACCTGGGGCGGAGGAGACCTCCCAATGCAAGGCCCCTTTCCCAGACTCCTGAGGGTCTGCAGGAAAAGAGGTTGGAGTTCCGAGCTTGTCGGTGACCATGCATCAATTTTTATTGCTGTTTCCATCTCAGGGTGCCTGTGTGGAAGGCATGTCACACACCATCCTCAGGTAATCCTCGCAGGAAGCCTGCCAGGGAGGTGTCACTCCCCAAATTGTGCATATGGGGAAACTGAAGCCAGAGAACGGACGGGACATGCTCAGGAGCACCGAGGTAAATGAGATTGAGATGGGAATGTGCCAAAACCCATCTCCCAATGCAGCCTCCCGACCCTGAGACTAAACACGTGGCATCTGGGTGGTGCCTGGTTTCCAGCACTTTCTTCTCCTCCTCTGCAGAGGGCATTCATTGAGGCTCAGGCTTCCTGGGAGAGAAATGAATGTCAAGTTGGGGATGCTTCACCCCCAAATTACCTGAAGTGGAGAATGGGAGCCATTCAGTTGGAGGTGCCTTTTCGGGGGTGATTTCTCTCCATATAGGTAGCTGTAATTCATACTTCCACCAGCAGGGTGCGTGCGTCCCCCTCATCCTCACCTCACCAATGGAATACATTATCTTTATTTTGTTGCCAACCTGATAGATGAAACATACACCCTGACTTTAAAAATATATATATATTGTTTTTCCACTGAAAAGTAACACACTCTCATTAGACACATTTGGGAAACCACAGGAAGTGGAAATAACTGCCGTGCTCCCAGCGCCTGGAGCAGGGCGGGGCTGGAAGCAGGTGTTCCCTGAAGATCTGCTGAATAAGTGAACAAGGTAAAAAATGACCATGGGTCGGTCCACCGACAAGAAACACCTCTGCCAACATTCTGGTGTGTGTGTTTTCTCTGAGTATTTTTTCCCGCCACAGTTTAGATTTGTTTACTTTCATTATGGTCTCCCCTGCAGATGGTTTTTTTATCCTTTCTTTCAGTTCAAATCTGTTCACATGTGTATTTCTGTCTTCTAGGTAACATTTTAAGGGTCCCTAATATCCTCGCCAGTGCGTGAACCCTAGTTTATTTGACTCTTCTGTTGTTGAAATTTTAGGCTGTTTTCAGTTTTTCTCTTTATAAATGATGGGTCTAATACCTTTCTGCATGTTTTACCTTCTTCCCTAAGGAGAGAGTCTCAGAAGAAAGATGAACTTGGTCACTTGGTCAAGGTTTTTCTTTTTTTAAATGTGATTTCATACTTCTTAAGAGTGATGCACCTTATGAAACAACTTTATATCTGTTGAGAAAACTGGTTCTTTTTTTAATACTGTTTTTAAAAAAGACTTGTTCTGAACACTACCCTGTGCCTTTCAGAAAACAGCGGCGGATATGAAAGGAGATTTGTTCCCTCCGAGCTCTTAGGAAGCGATCTGGCTCAGGAAACAGACACATCAGATCCCTGCGTGTATCTGATGGTTGCTATGGGAACAAGTCATTTAACACAACGCTTGGTTAAAGAATTGATCAGTAAGGGAGGGGGCAAGATTGAAGCACATTAGTTGGTGTCTGAGCAGCCCCGAGAGATATCGCGGTCACAGGGAGTGCTCTGTCTGTCCTCCTGTGGCCAGGGCCTGGACCGGCAGAGGGGAGTGAAGTCTCCTCCATCCAGGGTTAGGATGTGCGGGGCAGAGAAGAGGGTCATATCAGGCTGAGGAAACTGTTCTCCAAACCAGATACTTGGGCAAGAGAGGCCTGAGACAAGACTGGGCACCCGGGCTCCCAGGGGACAGGGGGACAGAAGGCCACGTGGGAAGAAGCTGGGATGGACCCCAGGGCCTGGGCACAGCCAATCCCAGCTTCTCCACGCTCCAGCACCGTGTTTGCGCAGCTGGCTGGGACATCTTGCTGCATCCCTCATCCCTTGGGGGGAGAGTCCTAGTTCAGAGAGGAGCCGTGACTCCCTCCAGGCACACAGCAGCTCCTGGTCCCAGAGCCAACTCTCCGCAGGGGTGACATGGGTCCAACAAGGGACCCAATCCCACGTGCCCTCAGGGGCTCCTAGCCTGGCGGGGGAGAAAGGCAATAACTCACAGCACAGCCTTCAGGAGTTCATTTATCCATCCAAAAATACTTTCTGAGCGTGTCTGAGGGGCTGTGCCCTGGCCTGGGCAGACAGCAGAGACCCAAGTGGACGGAGCATGGGCTCTGGGGCCAGATCAGGCTCTGTACTTGTACATAATATGATAATGGTCTGGGGCCTGGGAAACAGGGACTGCTCAGTGGCCACCGCTATGACAATGATCTGAAGGGGAGGCAGAGTCTGACAGGAATGAGGAGAGGACCCACTAAGTCTGTACTGAATCCCGAAGGTTGGCACAGGGAGGTCAACACGGGGAGAGAGGCTGTGTTCAAGGACCAGAGGGTGGGGATGGTCTGGGATTACTCAGGAGAAAGGAAGGAGCTACGTGAAGGGTCTGGGTCCACCCATGGCTGCGCCTGTCCACCTCCGACCCCCGAGGGAGTGGGGGTGGGTGGAGCTGGTTCAAGGGGCAGTGCCCATTCAGAAAGACCCGAGACCAATACCTGAGAAGTCGAATCACAGGCAAGCTGGGTTTCCCCAGCTCCCCAGCCTGGGTGTCGGAGGGGGGCTTCAGCACCCTCATGGGCTGTCTCTTGGGGGCTGCCCAGCATGGTTGGGGGGGTGGGAGGCCCTCCCCAAATGAGTGTAAGCTGGGACACGCTTACTAGAAGGCAATTTAGCAACATGCATCCCAAACCTAAAACTGTCCCCACCTTTGGTTTTGGTAGTTTGACTTCTGGGAATCTTTCCTAGGGAAATAATCCTAAACACAAAGAGGGCTGCTGCGGCACTGTTCACAGCGGTAGCTGGAAATGACCTAGATGCCCCAAAGCGTGCATTGGTTAAGTAAATAATGATTCATTTTCTTACTTGAACTCAGGTGTCTGCCAAAGACGCAGCCGCTGACCCTGTGGCCTGTGTTTTGGGCAGGATGGGGCATTCCCTCCTCCTTCTGGGAACCAGAAGAACCTGGGCTGGCCTGGGAGCCCTCAAGGGCTCAGACACCGGATCTGGGAAGACCTGGCTCTAACTCCTACTGCCTCCTCCTGGCCCGTCTGCCCCTCCGGCCTCTCATCTGGACGATGAAGTAACCATGCGCAGTGCCTGGCCCGGTGCCTGCAACAGAGTGCGCCCTCAGGAAATAATAACCTCACCCTATTTATACCACGTTGTTATGCCAGCCTCGGACCCCAACTGCCATGGAAGCCACACAGCAGGATGAGGAGAGCACAGCCTTTGGGGCCGGGCACAGCCCGGCTGGGATTCTGGGCCCGCCAGAAGCTGGCTGTGCAACCTCACGGGTCACTTCACATCTCTGAGCTCCACTCTGCTCGCAGGTCAAGTGGGGATAAAGCGCCTTTCTCTGGGGGGGCTGAGCACGGGGATTAGTGTTGATAACACAGCAAGGAGCGCTGCCCCAGCCTGACGCAAGCACGAGCTGTACTTTTCCCCTGGAGGGGCAGGGTTTTCCAGGGCCAGACACCCGACTCCCGCAGATCTGCGCCGCAGGGGGCTGCCTGCCAGGCGGGGGCCCGGCACCCAGCGCGGAGTAACTACTTCTGGAAAGACCGGCGGGACGCGCGGCCTCGGCGCGGCCGGCAGGGGGCAGGCTGTCCCCGCGAGCCGGCCGTGTCCTCGCGTCACCCCGCCGCCTCCAGCCCCCGCGCCTCATTAAAGGGCCACGCGGCCGCTGCTGCGCGCGGCCCTTCCCCGGGGAGCCCTCTCCATCGACGCGGACCCAATAATTTACATTTAATTTGTGAGCGGTTTAATGTTTAATTTTAAAAACTGAATGATTCATTACCATATTAATAAATAATAACATTTATTATTCTCCTAATGAATGTCCAAAATACAAAGGCAATTACATGTCTTATATCTTTTCTCATAAATTGAGACAGCAGAGCGTTAATTACACAGACTCATGCACCGACCATGTTCTGATCGGGGTCCTGATCCCGCCTTTGTCTCTAGTCTCTGAACCAGCTGCTCCCCGGCTTCTACAGCCCCCGGCATCCAGGGGAGGGGGGTCCCGTGGCTCCGCTCCGGTTTCCACAGGACCCGGGGCCCAGACCCTAGAGGTGTTGCCGCTCAGCTACCCGGAATCGCACAGCATAGGGCCATTTCCCCCTCCTCCCTCTCTCCCCTCCCTCCCCTCCCTCCCCTCCCTCCTCCTCCTCTTCCCTCCCCTTCTCCCGCCTCCCCTTCCCTCCCCCTCTCTCCCCCTCTCTCCTTCTCCTCTCCCCCTTCCTACCCCCTCCCACTCTCCACTCCTTCTGACTTCTCCTCCCCCCATCGACCCTCCTCCCTCTCTCCCCTCCCTCCTCCTCCTCTCCGAGTTTCCTCGCCTGGTGGGCTGGCAAACGGGCCTCTGTCCCCCAGACCCAGGAGAGTCAGGGAGGAGGTGGCCCCCTGCGTTCATTCCCCCACCCCTGCGCATTCCTTCCCTCCACAAATGCCCACTGGGCGTTGCGGGTGTGGTACCCACTCCGCACCCATGGGGAAACTGAGTCCTGGCAAAGGAGCCCCTGTGGCGCTCAGCGGGTGCGGGGCAGGCCCGGCCCAGGCGGCTCCACGCTGTCTGCCGGCTCTAGCGCTGGGTCTGGCTCCTGCCCCGGCGCAGGTCGCAGCAGGCCCCGCGCTGGCAGGCGGAGGGCGCGGGGGTCTGCACAAATCCAGAGCCAGTAACGCCCCTGGCTGGTTCTGCTATGGCTGTGCTTCTCCCCTATCAGCAAAGTTGTTCTTGCTCATTGTAGAAAATGTGGAAGGTTGGGGAAAAAAAAAAAAGAAAAAAAGAAAGACAGCAAAGCAGTCAAGTGAGCAAGACTCCATAATCGCATCCCCAGAGGCGGGCAGTAGGGCCCGGAGGTGGACGCACCCCGATGTATGAAAGGGCGAAGCCTCTATTTAAAGGGCCCTGCTCCCCTGACCTTAGACAGCCGCCTGGGGGAGGACAGGGGGGATCTTCCCTGCTTGGCCCCTAGGAAAAGACCGTCAGAGATCGAGGGCCACCCAGGGCCACGCCTGTGGTCTTTCTATATGGATCATACAGAAAAGTACCAGGAAGTTCTCCCACCTGGAGAGAACCAGGCATTCAGGTATATTTCCATCTAGGACTGTTTTCCATGCAAATGCTCAAAAAGAGAGTTTTTCCCCCAATAAGCATGAGATCTTACTCTACATGCAGTTCCTATTTTGATTTTTTTCTTTAATGTTTTGTTTTAAGCATTTCCCTATGTCATTGAGTCCTTCTTCAAACACCTGAGTTTGCACAGCTGCATAATATTCCTCTGCAGGGACAGCCCCGTGTTACTGAGGCTGAGTTCTGTTATTGCTGAGACCTTTCCCCTCTCTGGATGACACCACGATGGCCGTCCTGTGGGTGAGTCTCTGCGAGGATCCATGATTACCTCCTTAGGGTCATTCCTAGAAGTGGAATTACTGGGTCAGGGAGCATGAGTGTCTTGAAGGCTGCTGGCACGGTCTTCCAGCGTGCCTGCCAGCAAGGCACACCTGTGCACACTCCCAGGGCAGACCTGGCTGGGCCTGTCTCACCACTGCGCCCTGGGCACCCTTGGCAAAGCTGACATTCTCTTCTGACAAGCTCTTTGCAGCACTTACCATTTTCAAGGTGCTGCTGTACTTGTCCTTTGATCCCGGGTCATCCTGGGAATCTGGAAATATAGGCAGGCTGCTCATGTTCTCGCTGTTTCTTATATGGAGAAACTGAGAGTCAAGAGCGTTTGGCTCATGTGATTTTAAAGTCTCTTTTAGATCTCAGGGGCCATTAAAGCCTCCTTGTGTTTCAGATTATGGGGAGAGGCTCGGTGAGATGTCACAGGGAGAGCACTGTCTCTGGAGTCCATCTCTCCACCTACCCACCCACCCATCCACCCATCCACTCATTCTTCCAGGAACTCACCCACCCACCCATCCACCCACCCATGCATCCACCAATCCACTTATCTATCCACCCATCCACTCATCCATCCATCGATCCACTCATCCACCCATCTACCCATCCGCTCATCCACCCATCTACCCCTCCACTCATCCACCCATCTGTCCATCCATCCACCCATCCATCCATTGATCCACTCATCCACCCATCTACCCATCCACCCATTCACCCGTCCACTCATCCACCCATCCATCCGTCCATCCGTCCATCCATCCACCTATCCATCCATCCATCCACCCATCCATCCATCCCTCCATCCACCCACCCATCCACTTATCCCTCCATCCACCCACCCACCCACCCACCCACTCATCCACCCATCCACCCACTCATCCACCCATCCACCCATCCACCCACTCATCCACCCACCCACCCATCCATCCATCCACCCACCCACCCATCCACCCATCCACCCATACACTCATCCATCCATCCACTAGTCCACCCGTCCGCCATCCATCCATCCACCCACCTATCCATCCATCCACCTATCCATCCATCCACCCGTCCATCCGTCCACCCATCCATCCGTCCAGCCATCCATCCATCCGTCCATCCGTCCGTCCGTCCATCCATCCATCCATCCATCCATCCCTCCATCCCTCCATCCATCCATCCGTCCATCCGTCCACCTATCCACCCATCCATCCATCCATCCACCCATCCATTCATCCACTCATCCACTCAATAAATATTTACTGAGAACCAGATCTGATTCAGGCCCAAGTGCAGGGAATTTTGCATGAACAGTTC
Organism: Ceratotherium simum simum; assembly: GCF_057802395.1. Classification (NCBI taxonomy): domain Eukaryota; kingdom Metazoa; phylum Chordata; class Mammalia; order Perissodactyla; family Rhinocerotidae; genus Ceratotherium; species Ceratotherium simum. Next base: position 4,906,236 of record NC_141923.1, read on the forward strand.
TGGCTCTTGCAGGGAAGGCAGACCAGAAAGAAGTGACCATGACTCATCTGCAAGGTGAGGGTTAGGCTGTCACAGGAGCATATGACAGAGAAACCAGAGCTAGTTGGGGAAGAGGTCAAGGAACTCTTCCCGAAGAGGATGAATCCTGGCCCCCAGTGGCATTCTGTGTGACTTTGGGCAAGTCCCCACAACTCCTACCTTGCTTCCTACTCTACACCACAGAGGAGACAAGCCCTAATTTACCTGTGGGCCGGGATGCCGGGTTGGTCAGGACAATGAGGATGAAGGGGCAGGTCAAGGAATGAACGGGAGGAACAGCCCTGTGCTCACATCTGTGTGGTGGTTACTCTCTGGGGTGTGGGAGAGTTATTGAGAACTCACCAGGGGTCAGTGCCAGGCACCATCTTGCTTGGTCCACACAGAGCCATGAGGTCTCCATTATCGTTATTACTAACACCTTCCGAGGTTTCATTATGGGCCAGGCATTATGCTAAGCACTTCATGTATCGATTCATTTAATCCTTCACCAGCCTTGTCAGGTAGGTAGAAATTACCATATCCACTTCGGAGATGAGAACACTGAGGCACAGAGTAGTTATGTAACTTGCCCAGGGTCACACAGCCAGTAGGTAGGGATCTGGGATTTGAACTAGGCAGCCTGACACCAGAGCCCATGCTCTTGAGCCTACAGTGCTGCGTGCTCTTCTGATCCTTGTTCTTATTGCAGGAACCCACATTTCACAGGTGGGAAAACTCAGGGACTCTGTGAACAATTCAGGCCTGTGGGACCTCCAGCCTGGCTCTCTTTAGGCCCTACCTGCCCGATGTCCCTGAAATAGCACCCGTGGGAGTCCCTCTGCCCCCCCCAGCACAAGACGATGTTTCCTCTTATTCCACAGGCCCTGGCAGACAGACTCAAGGGCAGAGTTTGAGCTGTGTGGCTTTACACAAGTCTCTCACCCTCTCTGAGCCTCTCATTCCTGAGGATGATCCAGGGGAAACTGTGGGTGTGAAAGAATGCTATGGACTGGAAAGTGCCGGGAACATCAACTGAAATTATCATTCATTCATTCACTCATTCATTCAGTGAATATATGTTCTGCCCTACTGTGTGCTAGGCCCTGCTAGGCACTGGGGTTCCAGCAGTGAATAAGAAGGCAAGACCCTGACCTCAGGACACTGACAATCTAGAACAAATAGACAGTGAACAAATAAACAATTACCTCCTACAATGTGAAGACTAAGAGGCATGAAGAGAATCCAGGCGAGAGGACTGAGAATAATGGGAATGGAGGTCCTGGAGGAGCCAAAGAGGTGACATGTAAATAGAATGAATAGGGGGACGAGTCACATGACTGTCTCAGGGAGAGAACATTCCAGGCAAGGAACAGCAAGTGTAAAGGCCCTGAGGTGGGCTTTGCTCAGTGAGTTCAGGGAACACCAAGGAGGCCGTGGAGGGGAAAGAAAGTGGTGGGAGATTGAGGCTGGGGAGACGGGGTGGCTTTAGGGGCTGGATCTGGTGTGGCCCTGGGGTGAGGAGTGTGGAGTGAGCTGGGACATCCCTGGTGGGTTTTTTTTCCCCCCGAGGAAGATCAGCCCTGAGCTAACATCCATGCCAATCCTCCTCTTTTTGCTGAGGAAGACCGACCCTGAGCTAACATCTATTGCCAATCCTCCTCCTTTCTTTCCCTTTTTCTCCCCAAAGCCCCAGTAGATAGTTGTATGTCATAGTTGGACATCCTTCTAGTTGCTGTATGTGGGACACGGCCTCAGCATGGCCGGACAAGTGGTGCGTCGGTGCGCGCCCGGGATCCGAACCCAGGCCGCCAGTAGCGGAGCACGCACACTTAACCACTAAGCCACGGGGTCGGCCCATCCCTGGCGGGTTTTGAGCAGAGCAGTGGTGTGATTTAACTTAGGGTTTCAGGATGCTTCTGGGTGCCCGAGGAACAGGCTGTGGGGGCGAGGGCAGAGGTGAAGGCTGGCTGAGAGGCCCTGCAGTGATCCAGGTGAGGGGCAGCGTTGGCTCAGACGAGGGTGGCGGCTGCGGAGGTGGGGACTGGCCGGATTGGGGTAAACTCTGGACATGGAGGAGACAGCAGAATGGCATGGTGGGCTGGATGTTGGGGTAAGTGTGGGGCTGAGCCCTAGAGGGAAGGTGGTGGCCTTTGCTGAGTGGGAGAGAGTGGGATGGAGCAGGCTGGGAGGAGACGAGGAGCTGGGTGATGCTGGGTTAGGACTGAGCTGCTCACTCACAGTCCCTGGGGCATCTGGCAGGAAGGTGGCCGAGTGAGTCTGGAGCTGGGGGTCGTGCCGCCCCAGGGGTGGAAAATGGAAGCTCTTCCCAGAGCTAGAACAGGCGCTCCTCACTCCTCATCCTTGCTCTGAGAGCGAGGAGTGACCCCTGGGCTCCAGATCACCAACCCTCAGGCCTGTACTGTCCCCTACTTTGTCCTCACGTCCACTTCTCCCCCTCTTCTGAGCTATTGCCCTCTCGCCCCAGAACCATCTTTCTAAACCACCCATCTGACCAGATGCCCCTGATCCTAGCACCATCTATGGCTCCCTGCTGCCCCTGGGACCAGCCTAGCCCCCAAGGCCCCTGCCCCTTCTCTAGACCCTGCCCTCACCACTCCGGGCCTCCCCCCATGCTCTGGCCACCCCAAACTGCCTGGGTTCCCCCCAAAACACCCAGCCTCTTCCTGCTTCCAACACTGCTATTCCCTCTGTCCCCTCCACCAGAACTTCCCTCAACTTTTTCTACCTGACTCTGAGCACCATTTGTGTGACCTGGGCCAGGGACTTCTCCTCCCTGAACCTCAGCTTCCCCGTCTGTAAAATGGGGTGATAATCATGGTATTTGCCTCGTGGTGCTGGGAGGCGTGAATAAGACAACACACCTGCAGAGGGTAGTACAGTGCCTGGCACACGTGCCTAATAAACACTAACTTACAAGAAAGCAGAGCCCAGGGGTCACTTCTGGAAGCCCTTGCTGGCTGCCTCTGGCCTTCCTCCAAGCCCCCAGTGTTTTTCACACTTCCTGTCGTTGGTTGGCTTTCCCCCAGGAGCAACCTGAGGGCTGTGTTGGTTCCCGTCCCCAGGCCCACCCCTGGGCCGGGCACACAGCAGAGGTGAGAGAAAGAATACAACAAACGGCTGAGTGCCCTGTCCTCAGATGGACAGGCTGTCCTCCCCCTGCCCTGATCCTCCCAAAGCCCCTGGGTTTGTCCCTCTGTGCCCATGAGGATTCTGGGGTCCAGAGGGGCTAGGATATGGGCCCAACATGCACAGCACGAGGCTCTGACTCCTGGTCCAGCCTCAGATGACCTCGGGAGGGGGCGGCTGGGGTGGGGCCTTGGGAGCGGAAGATGGCCAGTGCTCTTCCTTCCTGCCTGGGGTGACACAGCACTTCCCAGAGGAGGGCATGGCTGAGCCAGGCCTTGAGGAAGCAACAGAATTTGGCCAAGCAGGGGAGGGGGAAGGACATTCCAGGAAGAGGAAACTGCAGGAGCAAAGGGGCAGAGGTGGGAAGGGGGCGTTCTCCTGGTGGGCTGGGGGCGCTCGAGGTCCTCCCGGTGGGCTGGGGGCGCTTGAGGTCCTCCCGGTGGGCTGGGGGGAGAATGAGGTCCTCCCGGTGGGCTGGGGGGCGCTTGAGGTCCTCCCGGTGGGCTGGGGGGAGAATGAGGTCCTCCCGGTGGGCTGGGGGAAGCTCGAGGTCCTCCCGGTGGGCTGGGGGAAGCTCGAGGTCCTCCCGGTGGGCTGGGGGGCACTCAAGGTCCTCCCGGTGGGCTGGGGGGCGCTCGAGGTCCTTTCGGTTGGCATGGGAGGTTCCCAGGGCCTCGGGGTGTGGGGAAGCTGGAGGAACCGCAGGCACCACAGACACTGTTCGTTGAGCGCCTTCTTCACCAGGCATCAACTTTCCTCCTTCATTCAGCCCTCACGATGGTAAGAGGGCGGTTGCTCACCCACTTTCCGGTGAGGACACAGGGCCGTCCCCGGTGTGTGTAGGTCCTGGGCAGTGGTTTGCGGAGCTTCTGTCTGTATCAGTGTTCGATGAACATGTGTCACAGTTTCCAGGCCCACGACCGGTGTAGAGTAGAGGGTAGAGGAGACGTCCTTTCCCTGACACACGTGGAGACCCTCAGCGTGCAGGCCCCAAGTGTCTGGGGACGACCCATCCCTCCAAGCGCTGACCACCCACCGTGCTGTCCCAGAAGGGTTTCAGGTCCCCCACCTGCAGGGAGACGGAGCCGCGCGGGCAGGACTCCCAGGGCCAGGACTCTCCGGAACCTGTTTCCACAGAAAGTTGACAGCCCGCCTGGCCTTCCGGTCCCCAGCACCGTCCACTGAAGGCTGACGGTGTCCTGAGTGATGCTGCGTCCTCCATCGACACCCATCGACACCCATCGACCCCCAGGACCCGGTGAGGACGGCCTGCTACACTCTCCCGAAGGTTGTCGCTGCTGTTTCTTGAGGGACCACAGATGCAAGTGGTACCCAGACGGCGCAGGAAAAGGCGAGCTGGTTTGTTTTCTGGTCGTGCTAAATTTGCTGTTGGGGACTTCACAGCGGGAACACAGTGTTATCACCTCCTCTAAGCGTGTCCTTGCTTGAACTCTTAAGGTCATGGCTTCCGAGGCCCTAGAATGTGTCCTCTTTCTGTGCTGGCCGCGCCCTGCATTCCCCACATCACAGGGTGGGTGAGGGTCGGTGGGTGAGTGAGAAGAGCCGTCCATTCATGTAAGGAACGTTGAACCCTCATCCTGCACAACCTGAGACTGACCTAGGAGGGCATGACGTCCCCACTCCAACTGGGGCAGGGGAGGACGTGGATGGGAAGGACTCGTTGGCGTTGTGGGCAGTGGTCTCTGAGGTCCTCGGAGGGGCCACCCCTGGAGGATGCACCCCTGGAGGATGGTGATGTGTGGAGCCTGTGGACAGGGTGGCTGCCAGTAGCGGGTCGCCCGGGTTAGACAGTTGCTGTCATCACCTGTCCATCTGGGGTGCTGTGGACGAGAAGCAGCACTGTGGCCGGAACAGAGAGGGAGCACCAACACCTGGACTCGCACTGCGGCTCCTGCATAAGGGTTGGTGGTGGACCCCTGGCCTTAAGTGGTCTTGTGTCAGAGATGAATGAGTGCTGCCCCAAATGAAAGTGTCTACACCATTCTGGTGGCCTAGTTTCATGTGATCCCATGAAAGTAAAGGTGTGCCGGCCGGTGGGAGAGATCGGCTTGCTAGGCCTCCCTGCAATGCAGATGGTGCTCACTCTTGCTCAGATCGTCCAGGAATGTGTAGGTCCAAGCAGCTGAAACCTCTAGAGGAAATGTGTTATGGCCAGAGGGGACTGGGGAAGGTCCCTGGGAGGAAGGCCAAGGTGGGGGCAGCCCAAGGCCCCAGGAGTGTGGCCTTTGGGGTGTGGCCTAGGGCCTGTACCCTCATGGGGTTTACCCAGCCCTGGGTCTTGCCTCCCCTAGAAGCTGTATCTTTGCCTCTGAACCTCGGGGTGGGTGGAGGGGTCACTTGTGTCTCTCAGACACCCCAAGACCTGGTGTCAGGCTATCAGGCCTGCCACCTCCCATTCCAGCTTCCTTGAAAGCATATCTTAGCCCCCAAACTGGCCTCAGCATCTGCCTCTAATTTACAACTGTTCAAGTTGAGAGGATGCTTATAGGGGAACGGGGTATCCAGAGATGCTAAACCACACACTTGGGAGCAGCTGTGTGTGTGTGTGCGCACACGCGCGTGTGTGCGTGTGTGTGTTGAGGAGAGGACTGCTGGGCCATTTGGTTCAAACTAACAGCTCTCTCTGGACTAAGCCTGTCCTGCACACCACTCTGCCCACCCCTAGGCCAGTGACCCCAGAGCCAACTGTGCAGCCTGTTCTGGGTATTGGCAACAAGCCCAGACCCGCCAGCAGGGGTGCTGTGTCTTCTGCAAGCCTCTCCTGGGCCTCAGGCAGTGCTTTCTCCCAGCCTGCTGCCCATCTGGCTTCTCCACCCACCCTGAGTGAGGGGACTGAGCGGCCCAGGACTCCCTCCTCCTCGTTGTGGTCAAGGGGTCTTACTTCTTGGCCCTGCTTGTTTATTCTGCCCCCAAGTTTCCTGCCTGGACCAAGCTCCAGCCTGCTGGCAGGCCCCAGCCCCGGGGCTAAGCCTTCCAGACTCTCCAGAAGGTCATGTTACGTGAACAAACATGACATCAGCAGATAGATGGTTTTACTTCTTCCTCTCCAATCATTATGCCTTTTATTTCATTTTTCTTTCCTAATTACAAAACCAGGACCTCCAGGATAATGTTGCATAGAAGTGGTGACGATGGACCTCCCTGCCTTGTTCCCAGTCTTAGAAGGAAAGTGTCACTATTTCAGCCTTAAATAGGATGTTGGTGTAGGTTTTTCTTAGATCAGATGCAGGAAGATTTCCTTTAGTCTTAGTTTTCTGAGAGTGTTATCAGGTACAGGTGTTGAATTGATCATGTGTTTTTTATTTTCTCCTTTTTTTCTTTTAATATGGTAAATTATACTGGTTTTTAAGGGTTAAACTTATACTCTTGGGATAAATCCCCTATGCCTTTTTATATATTGTTGGATTTTATTTGCTAATATTTTGTTAAGAATTTTTGTGTCTATATTTTCATGAGAGATGTTGGTCTGAAATTTTCTTTTTTTGCAATGTCTTCATCAGGGTTTGGTATTAAGGTTTGCTAGCCCCCTAAAATAAAGTGTTCCCTTTATCGTCTGTTTTCTGAAAGAGTCTGGGTAAACTTGGTATTATTTCTTCCTTCAGTGTTTGATATAATTCACCAATGAAAACATCTGGGCTTGGAGTTTTATTTATGAGAATATTTTTGATAAAAAATTCAATTTCTTTGGTAAATATAGGGCTATTTAGATTTTCTATTTCATCATGTGTTAGTTTTGGAAAGTTATGTTTTTCTAGGAATTTGCCCATTTCATCTAAGTTGTCGAATTTGTTGGCATAAAGTTGTCTGCAGGATCTGTGGTGAGACTCTCTTTTTAATTTCTGGTATTGGTAATTTGTATTCTCTCTCTTTTTCGTGATCAGTCTTCCTACAGGTTTATCAATTTTGTTCATCTTTTCAAAGAACCAACTTTTGACTTTGTTAATTTTCTCTGTTTTTTCCTACTTTGTTGATTTCCGCTCTTTATTATTGCTTTCCTTCTATGTACTTGCCTTGACTTTGCTCTTCTGTTTTAGCTTCTTAGAGTGTAACCATAGGTCATTGATTTTATACCTTTCTTTTCTTTATAAGCATTTAAAGCTATGAATTTGCCTCTCAGCACTGTTTTAGCTCCATTCCATAGATTTTGACATGTTGTATTTTCATCCTTATTCAGTTCTTGTGATTTCTTTGATCCATTGATTATTTAGAAGTGTGTTGTTTAATTTCAAAAAATTTGGGGGTTTCCTAGATATGGTATTGTTATTGGATTTAATTCCATTGTTGTCAGATATACTCTGCCTGACTTCAGTCTTTTTAAATTTATTGAAGCTTGTTTTATAGCTCAGTGTATGGTCTATCTTGGTGAATGCCCTTGAAAAGAATGTGGACGCTGTAGTTGTTGGATGGAGAATTCCGTAAATATCAATTAGGTGAAGGTTGTTGATAGCATTGTTGAGATCTATGTCATTTATGTCTGAACTAATTTTTTTGCTCTATTATTCTATCAATTACTGGAAGAGTGGAGTTAAAATCTTTAATGATGCTTAGAGAGTTGTCTATTTCTCCTTTTAACTCTGTCAACTCATGCTCTGTATATTTTGAAGTTTTATGATTATATGAATTCACGTTTATGTTTGCTGTATCTTCCTGATGAAGTGACCCTTTTATCTTTATGAACTGGTATTAATTATCTCTAGGAAAACCCTTGGTCTTGAAATCTCTTTTATCTGATACTAATATAATGATTCCAGCCTTTTTATAGTTACTGTGTTTTTTTTCTCTCTCTATTCACACCAGCTTATTTCAACCACTCTGTGTATTTACATTTCAAGAATATCACTTGTAGAAGCCTATGGTTCTTGCTTTTGTATCTGTTCTGACAGTCTCTGCCCTTTAATTATAGTGTTTAGCCCATTTATCTCTCATTTTATTATTTGTTTTATGATTGTCCCTTTTGTTTTTGGATCCTCTGATTCTCTTTTCTGTCTTCTTTTGGATAACTTGAATATCTTTTAGAGTTTTATTTTAATTTATTGGCATTTTTAGTTATACTTTCTCGTATTTTTATAATTTTTGGTAGTTGTTCCAGGGATTAAAATACACATTCTTAACTTTTGACAGTCTACTTAGAATGAATATTTTACCACTTCATGTAAAATGTAGAAATCTTGCAACCATATTGTGCTGGGGGCCCCGTAGTGGGTGTATTAAATTAAGAATATGCAGATAATGAGCTGCTGAATGAGGAGGCACAAGCCACCCACAGGGGGTCCACAGGTGCTCTATCGGAATCTGAGCTCCCACTTTAGGGAAGTCAAAACCCCGGGGTCATTTTGATTGAAGGCACAGTTTCAGTATACTCACACAAAGAAAGTGAAGTCACGGAATTTATTACTTACAGATCCCAGAAATGGGCTAGAGGGAGTTGCAGTGAGCCGGGGGAAGGGCAGTCCTCCATCCCAGGTCACCAGTGAGCAGGAGGTGGAGAGCAGGGTAGTGAGCCCCTATTACTTATAGGGTGGTTAGGGTGGAGGTCGCTAACTAGCTTTTCGTGCGCTCACCTCTAAGTGGCTATTTTGAAAAGTGCCCTGGGAAAAGCAGAGCAAGAACTTGAGGTGGGAATCCTCAGTTTGGGTTCTTGTCTCAATGAGCAGACTCTGGCTGTAAGCAGTGTTGTCATCTGTGGAATGCCAAGGCAGCGACTCAGAATGGCTGTTTTCTCATCACACATGCATCCACTTGGCACTCCCCTCTTCCTTTATGTTATAGTTGTTAAATGTAATATATCAACACATTATAATCACCACAGGAAAATGGGATTTGCTCTAAAAACTCTTATCTACTTTTAAGAAATAAGAGGAAAGTAAAAGAAAGTTTGCCAGATATGTATCATTTTTGAGGCTGTTTATTCCTTTCTGAAGACTTAAGTTTCCTGCAGGCATCTGCAGCCTGAAGAGCTTCCTTTAGGATTTCTGGTAGTGGCAGTGCGCTGGATAGGAATTCTCCTGGTTTCTCTTGATCTGGAAATGTTCTTATTTTACATTTATTCTAGAAGGATATTTTCTTTGGATATAGAGTTCTGAGTTGAAAGATTTTTTCTTTCAGCATTTTGAAGGTGTTATTCTACTGTCTTCTCGTCTCCATAGTTTCTGATGAGAAATCAGTGCTCCTGTGAACTGTGGTTCTACTGTACAGAATTGTGGTTTCCTCTGGCTGCTTTTATAACTTTCCTCTTTATTTGTGGTTTTCAGCAATTCAACTATTGTATGCTTTGGCACTTTTTTCCCCTTCTGCTTGGGGTCTGCTGAGCTTCCTGAATCCTTAAATTTTTGCCTCCCCACATTTGGAAAATCTTGACCATTATTTCTTTAAATGTTTGTTTTCCATTTTCTCTTCCTTCTCTTTTTGTGACTCCAATTACATTTATGATTGGCGTTTTGATAATTGCCCCACAGGTCCTGGAAGCTCTGTTTCTTTTCAATCCTATGCATATATTTTTTTTGGTGAGTAAGATCTAACTAACTAACATCTGTTGCCATTCTTCCTCTTTTTGCTTGAGGAAGCTTGGCCCTGAGCTAACTTCTGTGCCCATCTTCCTCTATTTTGTATGCGGGATGCTGCCACAGCATGGCTTGATGAGTGGTGTAGGTCCTCACCCAGGATCCGAACCCATGAACCTCGGCTGCCAAAGTGGAGCACGCCGGACTTAACCACTACCCCACCAGGCCGGACCCTCAGTCCTATTTTTCTGTGTCCTTCAGATTGGATAATTTCTATTGATCTATTTTGAGGTTACTGACTCTTTCTCTTTCATTCTATTACAATTAGTGAACCAATATTGGTACATTGTTATTTACTAATGTCTATGATTCATTCAAACTTCATTAGTTTTCACCCAGTGTCTTTTTCTGTTCCTGGATCCTACCCCACTTACGTTTCATGTCTCCTTAGGCTCCTCTTGGTGGTGAGGGTTTCTTAGTCTTTCCTTGTTTTTGATGGCCTTGGTTCTTTTGAGGAGTACTGGTCAGATATTTTGTAGAATGTTCCTCAGTTGGGATTTGTTTGATGTTTTTCTGATGATTATGCTGTGGTTATGGGTTTGGGGAGGAAGACCACAGGATAAAGTGCCATTCTTGTCACATCCTCTCAAGGGTACATAGTATCAAGATGACACATCCCTGCTGAAGTTGACCTTGATCACCTGGCTAAGGTAGTTTCGTCGAGTTTCTCTGTAGTTACCCTTCCCCCGTTTCTCTACTGTACTGTTCAGAAGGAACTTACTGTGTGGAGTCCACACTGATGGAGTGGGGAGTTATGCTCCCCCTCCTCAAGGGCGGAGTAGCTACGTAAACTATTTGGAATTCTTCTGCAAGGGAGATTTGTCTCTTTTCCTGTATTTATTTATTTATTCAATCATTTATTTAAATCAGTATGGACTCATGGATATTTATTTTATACTTTCGATTATAACCCAATAATTTATGTTGTTGCTCAAATTGTTTCAGCTTTGGGCACTGGGAGCTCTTTCAATTGGCTCCTGTGTCCCTTGGACGTGTCCTCATCAATGTTTGTAGGTTTTTTTGTAAGCACTTCCTTATTCTGACATTACAAGATGCTCCAGGCTCACTTTGTATATTTCCTGCCCCAGCCCCAGAATCAGTCATTTCTTTAAGGAGTCCTGGTCCTTTTTACTGAAAAAAGGTATTAGAGACCAAGATCTGCATACGGGATGTGCTCATTGCTCTGGGGTGTTATTGCTTCTGGGCTCTCTCAACTGACAGAACGAGGGGATACATATGTGTATAGGAATCTGTGTATACACACAGATCTATCCATATTTTTGTATGTAACCACCTGTATCTATACTAAGCTAAACATGAGTTCATATTGATCTCTCCCACTCTAATGCATCACCACATGGATCATTCTAGCCCTCTCCCCTCGCTCATCTGTAACTTCCCCCTCCAACAGTGAGAAGCCTGGATTCTACCACCTATATCCACTTACGTAATTGTTCGGTTCTAGTGTTCATGTATAGCAGTATCGGAATCATTAACCTGTCCCACTGTGAGAAAGAACTATCAACCAGAGCACAGTGCTTGTGCCCACTTCCTTTAGTCTTACAGACCCACTCATTTACAGAATTACTTGGGTCAGCATCTTTTCCCCATGCCCTCCACCAGGGTTGTTTCATACATTTGTAACACAGTTAGAGTCTCTTGTGGCAGTCTGCGTTCCTCCCTGGGATCCCCTGACCTCCTGAATGAGTTTTTAAATTTGCATATATTGGGTTTCATTTTTTGTGCAGTATAGTTCGATGGGTTTTGACAAATGCATCATGTCATGTGTCCACCATTACAGTGTCGTACAGGACCGTTTCACTGCCCCTGTGCTTTGTTTAGTCAATCTATCCCCTCCCCCTTTTCTCTGGCAACCACTTATATTTTTATTGTCTCTATAGCTTTGCCTTTTCTAGAATGTTCTATAATTGGAATCATAGAGTATGTAGCTTTTTCAGACTGTCTTTTTTCACTTAGTTATATGTATTTAAGCTTCCTCAACATCTTCATGGCTTGATAGCTAATTTCTTTTTATCACTGTATCTCTGCTGTATGAATATACTGCAATTTATTAATCCATTCACCTTTTGAAGGACATCTTGGTTGCTTTCAACTTTTGACCATTATAAATAAAGCTGCGATAAGCATTTGCATATAGGTTTTTGTGTGGACATCTTTTCAAATCAGTCGGGTAAATACTATGAGGGTCATTGCTGCATCTTGTGGTGGGACGATGGTTTGACTTGTAAGGAACTTCCACACTATTCCAAAGTGGCTGTACTATTTTGCATTCCTACAAGCAATGAATGAGAGTTCCTGTTTCTCTGCATACTCACCAGCATTTGGTGTTGTCAGATTTTTAGATTTTAACTATCTAGTAGGTGTGTAGTAGTGTCTCATTGTTCTAATTTGTAATTCCCTAATGACAAAGGATTTTGAGCATTTTTCATATGCTTATTTTCCATCCAATAAGATATCTGTTCAGATTTTTTGCCCATTTTTAAGTTGGGTTGTTTTCTTTTTTTTTTTTTTTTTTGTGAGATCAGCCCTGTGCTAACATCTGCCAATCCTCCTCTTTTTTGCTGAGGAAGACTGGCCCTGGGCTAACATCTGTGCCCATCTTCCTCCACTTTATATGGGACACCGCCACAGCATGGCTTGACAAGCAGTGCGTCGGTGTGCGCCCGGGATCCGAACCAGCGAACCCCGGGCCGCCACAGCAGAGTGTGTGCACTTAACTGCTTGTGCCACCGGGCCGGCCCCTGGGTTGTTTTCTTATTGTTGAGTTTTAAGAGTTCTTTGTATATTTTGAATGCCAGTCCTTTATCAGATACGTATTTCATGAATATTTTCTCCAAGTCTGTGTCCCATGTTTTCATTCTCTTAGAAGTGTCATTTGCAGAGAAGAAGTTTTTAATTTTAATCAAGTCCAACTTATTAATTTTTTCTTTCATGGATTATGCTTTTGGTGTTTTATCTAAAAACTCATTGTCAAACTCAAGGTCAGTTAGTCTTTGTGCTATGTTTTCTTCCAGAAGTTTTACAGTTTTGCATTTTGCATTTAGATTTATGATCCATTTTGAGTTAATTTTTGTGAAAGTTATAGAGTCTGTTTCTGGATTCCTTTTTTTTTTTTTTTGCATATAAATGTCCGATTGTTCTGGCACCGTTTGATGAACGACTGTACTTTCTCCATTGAATTGCCTTTGCTCCTCTCTCAAAGATCAGTTGATTATATTTGTGTGAGTCTATTTCCAGGCTCTCTATTTTGTTCCATTGATCTGTTTGTCTACTTTTTCACCAGTACCAGGCTGTCTCAATTACTGTAGCTTTATAGCAAGTCTTGATGTCGGGTAGTTTCAGCCCTCCAACTTTGTTCTTCTCCTTCAATATTGCTTTGGCTATTCTGGTCTTTTGTCTTCTCATAAAAACTTTAAAATCATTTTGTCGATATCTACAAAATGGCTTGCTGGGATTTTGATTGGGATTGTGTTGAATCTATAGATAAAGTTGGTAAGAAATAACATCTCAAAATATTGAGCCTTCCAATTCTTCAACACAAAATATCCCTCCATTTATTTAGACATCCTTTGATTTCTTTCATTAGAGCTTTGTAGTTTTCTGCATATAGATCCTGAACATATTTTGTTAGACTTATACTTAAGTATTTCATTTTTGGTTCTATTGTAAATGATATTGTGTTTTTCATTTCAAATTCCAATTGTTCATCACTGGCTTGTGGGAAAGAAACTGACTTTTGTATATTAAAGTTGTGTCCTGTGACCTTGCTATAATTGCTTATAGTTCTAGGAGTTTGTGTGTGTGTGTGTGTGAGAATTCTTTGGGGTTTTCTTTATAGATAATCATGTCAGTTGTAAACAAAGATAATTTTATTTTTTTGCTTCACAATCTGTACATTTAAAAATTTCCTTTTCTTAGAGCAATGGCTAGAACTGCCAGTGTGATATTGAATAAAAGTGGTGAGAGGGGACATCTTGGCCTTGTTCCCAGTCTTAGAGAGAAAGCGTCCAATTTCTCACTATTAAGTATGATGTTAACTGTAGGGTTTTTTATTTTTGATTTTTTTTGTAGATGTTCTTTATCCAGTTGAGGAAGTTCTCCTCTATTCCTAGTTTGCTGAGAATTTTTTTAAAATCACAGATGAGGATTGGATTTTGTCAAATGCCTTTTCTGCATTAATTAATATGGTCATATGATTTTTCTTCTTTAGCCTGTTGATGTGGTGGATTACATTAATTGATTTTCAAATGTTGAACCAGTCTTGCATACCTGGAATAAATACCACTTGATCATGGGATATAATTCTTTTATGTATTATTGGGTTAATTTTCTTAATATTTTATTGAAGATTTTTACCTTTATCTTCACAAGAGATATTGTGAATAATATCTTTCTTATGATATATTTATTTGATTTTGGTATTAGGTAATGTTGACCTCATAGAATGAACCAGGAAGTATTCCCTCTGCTTCTATTTTCTAGAAGAGATGGTAGAGAATTGGTATCATTTCTTCCTTATATGTTTGATGGAATTCACCAGTGGAACCATCTGGGCCTGGTGTTTTCTTTTTGGAAGGTCATTAATTATTGATACAATTTATTTAATAAACAGGCCTATAGAATAGGCCTATTTAATTTTTTTCAGCTTTATTGAGATATAATTGACAAATAAGAATAGGCCTATTTAGATGATCTTATTCTCCTTATGTGAATGTTGGTAGATGTGTCTTTCAAGGAGTTGGTCCATTTCATCTGAGTTATCAAATTTATGGGGATAGAGTTGTTCATAGTATATCTTTATGATCCTTATCCTTTTAATGTCCATGGGATCGGTCACGAGTAACTCTCTTTCATTTGTGATATTAGTAATTTGTGTCTTCTGTCATCTTTTTCTTGGTTAGCTTTGCTAGAGGTTTATCAATTTTACTGATCTTTTTAAAGAATCAGCTTTTGGTTTCACTAGTTTTCTCTTCTGTTTTCCTGTTTTTGATTCCATTGATTTCTGCTCTGATTTCTATTACTTCTGTTCTTGTGCTTGTTTTAGGTTTAAATTGCTCTTTTTTCTCAAGCTTCCTGTAATGGATGCTTAGGTTATTGAGTCTAGATTTCTTCGTTCCTAACACATGCATTTAATTTTATACTTTTCCCTCTAAGCACTACTTTCACGGCGTCCCACAAATTTTGAAAGTTGTATTTTCATTTTCATTTAGTTAAAAATATTTTAAGGGGCTGGCCCGGTGGTGTAGTGGTTAAGTTCGCGCGCTCCGCTTTGGCAGCCCTGGGTGCGCAGGTTCGAATCCCAGGTGTGGACTGACGCACTGTGCCTCAAGCCATGCTGTGGTGGCGTCCCACGTGCAAAATAGAGGAAGAGGGACGGATGTTAATTCAGAGCCAATCTTCCTCACCAAAAAAAATATATATATCTATTTTTTTAATTTCTCTTACTTGACCCATGTGTTATTTAAACATGTGTTGTTTAATCTCCAAATGTTTTTGGATTTTCCAGTTATCCTTCTGTTATTGATTTCTTGTTTAGTTCCATTGTGGCCTGAGATGATAGTTTGTATAAACTATTCTAGTCTTCAACATTTGTTAAGATGTGTTTTATGGTCCAGAATGTGGTCTGGCTTGGTGAATGTTTCATGTGAGCTTGAGAAAAGTGTGTATTTTGCTGTGGTTGAATGGAATATTCTTGAAATGTCAATTAGATCAAGTTGATTGATAGTGTCGTTCAGGTCAATTATATCCTGACTGATTTTCTGTATGCTTCTTCTATCAATTACTGAAGAGGGGTGTTGAAGTCCCCAAATGTAATAGTGGATTTGTCTGTTTCTGCAGGCAGTTCCATCAGTGTCTGCTTCATGTACTTTGATACACGTTAAGGATTATTGTATCTTCTTGAAGAATTGGCCCCTTTATCATTATCTAATGTCCCTCTTTATCCCTGATAATTTTCCTTGCCCTGAAGTCTGCTTTGTCTGAAATTAATAAAGGTACTTCAGGTTTCTTTTCATTTGTGTTAGCATGGTAGATCTTTCTCTATCCCCTTATTTTAAATCTATATGTGTCATTATATTTAACGTGGGTTTCTTGTCGACACCAGATATAGTTGGGTCTTGTTTCCTTAATCTATTCTGCTAATCTCTGACTATCAATTCATGTATTTAGAGCATTCACATTTAGAGTGAATTATTGATATGATAAATGATTATTGATAGAGTTGATAAATGACATTGATAAGGGACTATTGATAGGGTTGGATTAATGTCTACCATGTTTGTAACTGTTTTCGATTCATTGCACTTGTTCTTTGTTTCTTTTTTCTTCTTCTCTTTTTCTGCCTTCTCTGGTTTTATTTGAGCATTTTTTAATGATTTCATTTGTTCTCCTCTCAGACATATCAATTATACTTTAAAAAAATTTTAGTGGTTGCCCTAGAGTTTGCAATATACATTTATAACTAATTTAATTCCATCTTCAAATAACGCTGTCAGCTTCACATGTAGCACAAGTACCTTATGACAGAGTGTTCCCAGTTTCTCCCTCCCATGTCTTTTAAAATTGCTCTTATTAATTTTACTTATCATATGCTATAAGCAAAAAACACATTATTACTGTTATCACTTTAAACAAACCTTTGTCTATTAGATTAATTAAGAATAAGGAAAATAAAAGATTTTATTTTACCTTTTAAAAATCTTTCTCTGATACTTTTCCTTTTTTTAAAATGTAGGTTGAAGTTTCTGACCTATATATATCTTTTTCCCTCCCTGAACTTATTTTAACATTTCTTGCAAGGCAGGTCTGGTAGTGGTTAATTCCTTCAATTTTTATTTGTCTGAGAAAGTTTTTATTTCTTCTTCACTCTTGAAGGATAGTTTTTCTGGATATAAAATTACAGGTAGGCGGGTTTTTTTTTTTTTAAACACTTTAAATATCTCACTCCACTCTTTTCTTGCTTGCTTTCTGAAGAGAAGTCTTATGTAATTCTAATTCTTTTTCCTCTCAGGTAAGGTGTCTTTTTTCTCTTCCTTCTTTCAAATTTTCTCTTTTTCTCCAGCTTGATTATGATATGCCTAGGTGTAGATTTTTTGTTTTTTCCTGCTTAGTTTTTTTCCTGAGCTTCCTAGATCTGTGGTTTGCTGTCTATCATTAAATTTGGAAAGTTCTCAGCCATTATTACTTCAATATGTCTTCTGTTCCATTCTCTCTTTTCCTTGTGGTATTGCAATTATGTGTATGTTACACCTTAGAAACTGTTCCGCAGTTCTTTGATGTTCTGTTCTCTTTTTTTTTGTTCTTTTTCTTCTTGGCATTTCAATTTGGGAAGTTTCTATTGACATATTTTCAAGCTCACTAATTCTTTCCTTGGCGGTATCCAGTCTACTGAGGAGCCCATCAAAGGTGTTTTTCATTTCTGTTATAGTTACATTGTGTTACATTCCTCATTTCTGTTACAGTTACATTTTGTTACAGTTATGTTCTTCATTTGTTACAGTTATATTTTTCATTTCTGTTAACAGTGCTTTTCATTTCTAGCATTTCCTTGTGATTCCTTCATAGGGTTTCCATCTTTCTGCTTACATTACCTATTATTGCACATTGTCCATTTTTTGCCATTAGAGTTCTTAGCATGTTGATCATAGTTATTGTAAATTCTTGATCTGATAATTCCAAAATCTGTGTCATAGGCAAATATAACAGGTAGGTGGCAGACGAGAAGAGTATACTTGCAACATCTAAAGCTGACCAGGGATCAATGTCTAGAATACTCAAAGAGCTATAAGAAAAACCTTGGAAACTCACTGGAGAAATTAGCAGTCAATACAGCTACCATTTACATAGTGATCACTGTGTTCTAAGCACTTACACAAATGTCAGAACAGAATGCAGTGAGACCTGTGAGGCTCTTGAGAAGGGAGGTACCATGTCCAGCTTTTGGTGGGTGGTGGTGGGGATTGAGAAAGGCTATCTGGAGGTGACGGATTCTGAAGAATAAATAGGAGTTCGCTGGGGAAGGAGGTGTGGTACAGGCATTCTAGGCTGTGGGAGCAGCCTGAGCAAATGTGCAGAGAGAGTAAGGTGCAAGTCAAGTTTCCCAGAAATATGTGAGAGACAGAACAAGAGATACAGCCAGAAAGGCAGGCTGAGGAGCTAGGATATGATCCTGTAGGCAATAGGGAGCCATGGATGGTTTTTGAGCAGGTGCATAGAGAAATGAAAGTGCTAGTTATGAATGCAAGTTGGACAGTCAGTGTGGGGGATGGACTGAGGAGAAGGTCTAGGAGACATGGTCAGACGGAGGTTGTCTTCAGGCCAGAGTGAGGGTTGTGGTGGCATAGAAGGAGGCAGAACAAGCAAGGCTTTGAGACTTGGGGTGAGGGCCGAGAGAGAAGTCAGGGGCTGTCCCCGGGCCTCTGGCTCAGAGTGTGGGGCAGCTGGAGCTGCTGGTCGTCAAGAGGGTGGAGGGGCAGGAGGGGGAAGTGAAGATAACAGGCCCAGATGGGTCTGTGGTGCCATGGGTGGCCAGGGGCTCCGGAGAGAAATGGAGGCTGCTGTCCCGAGGCGGGCACTGGAGAGTGGGAGGGAGGCCTTTGGGGACTGGTCTGAGGGTCGCTTGCAAGTAGTGGGTGATTGGAGGCCGAGGAGGCGGGGAGCAGAGGAGCAGGTGTGGTTGGAGGTGTAGGGCCCTGCGTCCCTGGGCACCTTGGCCGTGAAGTGGGGCTCTGGTCTCTCCGTCGTCAGTACAGCTATCCCCTGCTTCCTGGGCCTGGGGGGTCAAGCCAGAGCAGCGAGGTCCTGCCTGGGCCAGAGACCTGGGGCACTGAGCAGCAGCAAGTTTGGGCAGAGGAACCTGGCCATGGGGATGCCCCAGGACCACCCCCTCCTGAGAGATAGGGGAGCACAGACCCCATCCCAGCGTCTTTTCCACCACCCCTCATTCTCATGCTGAGGGAGGGGGTCTGGGCTCAGTGCCAGGTGCCCTCTGGGTCCCCTGCACGCCCCCGGGCTAGTGGCTGCGGGTGCCTCCCAGCCCATCTGTGTGAGCCAGAGGCCTGTGTGGGTCTCGACTTACACTTTGGTCTCTGTGCTCCTCACCTGGGCCCAGCCCTTCTGCCAACCTCAGCACCCCCATCCCCCCGCCAGAACCTCCCTAATCCACTTTCTCTGCTCTGAGAGCGAGAAGGCCCACTCTTGTGATTTGCACGTTTGACTTCCAATGTGGACCCACCCAGGCACAGATCCTGCAGTTAGTTTAAGCAGTAAAACCATAAGGTTACGAGGTCTCACACCTTCTCCACTGAATGTATGTTTTGACTGAGAAATTGGGTTTATGTTTTTTGATTAAAATAAGAGCCACAGAGAGAACTTTGCTGCGAATGATTTTAAACGTGATATTGGAGGCCACGCCATTGGGAGAGTTTCTGATAGGCGTCAACAAGGGAGGTTGGAAAAGCTGGAGGTACCTAAACCTCAAGAACAAGCTGATCTGACTTGTTCTCTGCGGCCCCTGTGGACAGAGCACGGGCTAGGGTGAGGGTGGGAGAATTACAGAGCAGATCTAGCTTAGCTAAAGGAAGAACAATCTACCTGTGAAGAATGAGTCAAAAGGCCATGTGCGGCCCCTGGAGGTGTGACATCTTTGCCATTGGAGGAGTGAGTGGGGAGGGGTCTGCAGAGGAAGGGTCCAGGAAGTGGGAAAGCCTTAATTACACCCCTAGGTCAGGCGGGGTGGCCAGCTGGGTCCCACATCTGGAACTTGTGATTTGCAGCTCCCCTGGGCTGGTCCCAGGGACTTGGATCTCAGAGCTGGGGATGGAGCCCTCCTGGAAGATCACAGCACTGCCCCGAACCACCAGCATCCTCCCCCTCCCCTGACCCCAGGGTCCCAAACTTCCTTCTTCACAGCTTTCCTCCACCTCCTATTATCCCCAAAAGAGATTGTGGCGGGAAGCCCACAGTACAGGTCAGATACGGGATTGCTGATGGGCTGGGAGGAGAAGAGCCTCTTACATTGCTCTTTCCACAGCCACCCCTCCCTAAGGCTCTTCAATGGAAACCCGTGCTTCAGAGGCAGCTCACGATCAAGGTAAAGGACCCCCCCTGCCTGGGCCCAGGGGCTTAAGACCTATCCTGCCCTTGGCCTCCCCGTTTGCCCGGTCTGGTTCTTCTAGGCTTCCCAAACATGCTGTTTCTTATTATCCCTCATACTTTCCCACTTCAAATGTCCAGTCCCATTCTGCCTGCTGGATGAAATCCTACACATCCTTCAAAGCCCAGCTCAGTTTCTCTCCCTCTCTGGGAAGACTTCCCTGGCTCCCATGTGGTATTTTCCATTCTTTCCCTGACATTCCCCCTATACTGGATACACAGCTCTCCTACAGCAGGCATTGCCCTGTGTTATCATTAAGTGCTGATGTGTCTGTCATTAGTGAAGGATGATGTTAATATTTCTCTGTGTCCCTGGTGCCCTGAAGCTGCTGGAGGCAGGAGGGTCTGGCAAGAGCAGGTGCTTAGAGACTAGTTATTGATTCAGCACATGGGTGGGTGGGTGGATGGATGGGTGGATGGGTGGATGGGTAGATGGATGGGTGGATGGGTGGATGAGTGGGTGGAAGGGTGAGTGGATGGATGGGTGGATGGATGAGTGGATGGATGGGTGGTTGGATGGGTGGATGGATGAGTGGGTGGATGGGTGGGTGGATGGGTGGATGGATGGGTGGATGGATGGATGAACAGATGGATGAGTGGGTGGATGGGTGGGTGGATGGATGGATGAACAGATGGATGGATGGATGGATAGATGGGTGGATGGATGGGTGGATGGATGGGTGGATGGATGGGTGGATGGATGAGTGGATGGATGGGTGGGTGGATGGGTGGATGGATGGGTGGATGTATGGATGAGCGGATAGATGGATGGATGGATATAGATGGGTGGATGGATGGGTGGATGGATAGGTGGATGGATGGGTGGATGGATGGGTGGGTGGATGGGTGGGTGGATGGATG
The DNA here is from genome assembly GCF_057802395.1 of Ceratotherium simum simum. Taxonomy (NCBI): domain Eukaryota; kingdom Metazoa; phylum Chordata; class Mammalia; order Perissodactyla; family Rhinocerotidae; genus Ceratotherium; species Ceratotherium simum. The sequence goes on from NC_141923.1 coordinate 4,927,016, forward strand.
GGTGGTTGGATGGGTGGGTGGATGGATGGGTGGATGGATGGATGAGTGGATGGATGGATGGGTGGATGGATGGGTGGAAGGATGGATGGCCTGGCTGACCTCAGGCCGTGGGCCCAGAATGGTGAGTTCCCAGAGCACAGGTTTCTGCCTCCTTGCCTTCCCAGGGGCACAGCCAGGCAGAAGATATGGCAGTCACTGGGGAGGAACTTCCCTGTCACAGGTGAGGCCTGCAGCCCCACATCAGCAACTCTACCTGGGGGTCAGGGTCTGGAGATGTGGCAGGGGGTAGGGGTTGCTCACCAGGCCCCAGGCATACCTGCTCTGGTTTATAGGGAGCCTTCCTGCCCTCTGAGGGGGAGTGGGGAAGAGAACGAAAAGTGGTGAGGCCTTTCCAGAGAAGGGTTAAAAGCAATTAGCACCTAGCTGAGCCCCATCCTCTGGGGGAAGGGAGGGCTCTGAAGCATTTGCTGTGAGAACAAAGTTCAAAGAGTCTTGGGGACCTCTTTGGGGTAGGTCTGTGGGAGTGGGGTTCTGCTCTGGGCCTGCCCCTTTGGCTGCTCTCCAAGGGCCCTCAGGGTTGGGATGGGCCCCTCCCACCTCTTCCCTCTCGCCTCTCCTCCCCTCTTCTCCCTCCTCCAGTCATCCTCCTTTCTCCTCTCTCCCCCTCCTCCCTCCTCTGCTTTTCTCCTCCCTCCTCCTCTAACCTTCTCTCTCCCTTCTTCTCCCCTCTCTCCTTCTCCTCCTCTCTCTCTCCTCCTTTTTCCCCTTCCCTCTCTTCCTCTCTCCCTCCTCCTGCTCTCTCTGCCCAGTGGGCCCTGCCATGAGGTCAGACACCAGTGTTTAGTCCACACCTGCAGACCACAGACCAGGCTGCAGGACGCCCTGTTGGGAGGTCAGCCCTAAGGCAGGACAGAGGTGGGGGGAGGGCCTTGCACGGGTGGGCCTCAGAGGCACTGGCCACTCTCAAATGGCCTCCATTCCCTTCCAGGGCTCACGGTCAACTCAGTTTAGCAAGAAGGCTGCAGGCGGGATGCACAGTGCTTGAAGATCCCTAGTCACCTTGTTCCTCAGGGCCCTGCTGGCTCACTGCCCCCTAGGGCCCTGGTGTCCTCATCTGTAAAACGGGCACAAGAGTTGCTTGCTCCATCCCTCCCTCCCTCGTTTCTTCCCTCCCAGGCCCTGGGTCTAGGCTCTGGCTCCTGCTCAGGGCCGTGCATGGAGTGCGTGGGCCCTGGGATAGAGCTCCTGGTGCAGCCCGCTGAGGCCTTACAGACCGCATCCTGCTCCTAGAGTGACAGGCCGGGTGGGGGTGACAGCCCCATTGCACAGAGGCGGACTGGAGTGTAGCTCAGGGTAGAAGGGGCCTCCTTGGAGCACATCCAGCAAATAAGCCACAGAGCCAGGATTCCACGCTGGGTGCCTGCCCGTCAGGAGTCACTGGGTCACAGGTCACACCGTGGTGACATCAGCACGCCCTGCCCTCCCTCACCTTAAGGAAGCAGCACCACTTTGAAGAGGGCTTTCAAGGATCCCCCCCAGGGCCCCCTTTCCCGCCCTGCTCCACCTGGCTGCCTGCTGCCACCATTCCTGCCCCCCCTTGTCATCTCCCCAGGGCCTAGGAACCAAGGAGACGGCTGTTGGTCCTGCTTCCTGCTCTAGATCCTTCCCTCTGAGATCCTCGGCAAGGGTGGGGCTGGGGCGTGGGGGAGCAGGGGCAGGGATGGTCCAGGGCCGGAGCAGGAGTGGGTGCACCCTTGGCAGGTGGGTGCTGTGGAGAGCCTGCCCAGGCCACAGGGCACTCCCAAACCCAGGTTGTCCTTGGGCAGAGCAGGGCCCACTGTTCCCGTGTCACAGCTGGGGAAACTGAGGCCCGGAGGGGCAAGGGGCTCCCGAGGCCTCTGAGCTGTGGGGAGCAGCTGGGAGGTGGTGGGGTCTGTGCCCTCCTCTGGCAGCCCCCTCCCTAGGCAGAGGCTGGGGAGAGCCAGGGGTCTGCTCCGGGCCTGGCTCCCAGAGGCCCTTAGCACAGGCCCTCCCGTCTCTTGGCCTCTCTGCCACCCCTGTCCACCCCTCGCTCCCAAGACTCTCACATGGGGGTGGGGTGCCCAGCACCTGGCCAGGAGGTACAGAGGGCGTGTACGTCCGGTGTTTGAACATGATGCCACGGGTTAGACTGCAAGCTTGAGCAGGAGCCCTCGGCCAGTGAGTGGGGCTTTTTTGGGGTTAGAGGCTCCCGCAGGGAGAGCTTAATGTGAGTGGGGAGGCTGCCAGGCCCGGCTCTCCCTCCATACCACCATCCCAGGCCGTGTGCAGGGCCTTTGCACACACGGTGCCCTGACTGGAAGGAGGCCCAGGGGCGCATGAGAGCCACCAGCCAGGACCTCTATAGGCACCTGCCCAGGCCCCCTCCATCTCCTCTGACCGCATCACAGTGATCATGTGCAGGGCTACCATCCTTGTGACAGGTAGCAAAACTGAGACTCAGAGAGCTGATGGGACTGACCCAAATTGGTGCAGGAGGAAGGGGCAGCCTGGTGCTTTCCATGTGCAGACCCATAATTCGCTGGGGTCAGACCACTGTCGCAAGACTCCGGGAAAGTGAGGTGAAAGAGGGGGCCCAGACAGGGGTGTCCGGGCTCCCTGCTTCCGCCCTCTTGGGTGCTCCCCAGCTGTGCATCCTCCACAAGTCACCTCACGTCTCTGAGCCATCTATCCCGTATAATGGGACCATGTTGCTCCACCTTCCCCACCCACGACATCGTGTAGCTGCAGCCCCTGAGGGGGGCGTCCTGGGTAGGCTCAGGGCCTCACTCACTCCTGAAATCAGATGACATGGGAAGCGGGGAGACTTGTAAGATGGACAACCCGGGTTTGAGTCCCAGCTCCAGGGATGCCTGGCTGTGGGTCCCTGGGTGAGTCACCCAACCACTGGAGCCTCAGTCTCCTCATCTGTAAAGTGGGTGTGGCAGCGTCTCCTCCACTGTGCTCTTGGTGTCTGGCTCGAGGCCCAGCACAGAGCTAGGCCCATGGTGGGAAGTGCAGGGGTGGGAGTGGGGGAGTCAGTGTGGGTCAGGGTGGCTGTGGGGTGGGCGGGTCTGGGCCAGGCTACTAGGGGCCATAAAAATTGTGGTGAGGAGGCTGCCTTTGCCCTGAGGCAGTGGGGAGCCATGGCAGGCTTAGCAGGGCAGTGATGTCTTCAGATTGCCTTTGGAAGGTTACTGTGCCTGAGGAGTGGAGGCTGTCAGGCTGGGATGGGTGGTGGCCAGGCCAGGGCAGCAGCCAGGTGAATGGAGAAGACGGAGTGGCTTTGAGGATGATGCAGAAGGGGAGACACTAGGAGAATGGATTTTCGAGTCTGGTGATCTTTGAACAGTGGCTATGTCTGTCACTTGCTGTGTGATCTTGGCAAGTTGCTCAACCTCTCTGAGTCTCAGCCTTTTTCAACTGTAAGTCTGGAGTCTTGATGCCTTCTTGGATTGTCATAAGAGGTCCATGGAAGGATACAGGCGAGGAGCTCAGTGTGTGCAGCAAACAGCCAGAAACTGGCAGCTGTGGTTGTTTTTAACAGATGAGGCTTAACTGTTGAGAACCCCCAGGTTTCTGACCTGGGAGATGAGGGGACAGAGTTGCCATCAGTTGAGATGGTTTCTTAGTTGGGACATGGGTTGGGTTGCCTGTGACAGACTCCAAATAACAGTGGCTTCAACAGGCAGACATTTATTTCTCTCCCACAGAAGTCTGGGTTGCGGGGCCAGCTGTGCTCTGTGAAGCCATCACGTCCCTGCCATCCCTGGCATCTTGCCCTCAACTACATGGTTCAAGGTGGCTCCCACCACGTCTGCGTTCCTGAGTGTGATGGTGGAGGAGAGGAAAGGAGCAGACTCACGCTGCCCCTTTAAGAGCATGACCTGGAAGTGGAACATGGAGTGCACTTTTGCTCACATCCCATTGGCCAGAACTTAGTCACATGGCCACACTTGGCTGCAAAGAAGGCTGGGAAATGTAGTCTTTATTCTACATGTGCACAGCAAAGATTAGGGGTTCTATTATCCTAGGGGGAAAAGAGAATGGAAGTCTCTGTGGGGAGAGGAGCGGATTGGGGTTGTGAGGGGGGCGAAAAGTTCAGTTTGGACAGGGATCAGCTGGGGAGGAGAAAATTCACTCCCCAGGTCTCGGGGGCTGCACCGTTGTGCCCCCGTCCCTGTATTGCCCTTTCGCCTTGACGTTCTTGCACACACATCTGGCACGTGTGAGCCACATCCGAGAACCCCTCTCCGGGTGGGAAGCCAGGGCTTCCTTGGCACCCCGCAGGGCTGGGCAGTGGTAATTTTCTGATTACTCTGAGCTGAGCCATGCTGCTGTCCCTCTTGGGGCCAATGCTTTTTTTCTCTCACTTTGGGGGCTCATTTCCTGGAGCAGAGTCCCCAAAGCAGGGTGGAGAGCGACAGGCTTGAGCTAAGCCCTCTTGACCCCCTGGCTGCCCCACGGAGTCAAGTTGCTGCCAAGAACCCTGGATCCTCTGCTCGCCTCATCAGCTCCAGGTCTTAAAACACAGAGGCCCTCGGTCTCAGCAGGCAGGGCTCTCTTCCCTGCTCTGCATGGAATCCCCAGCGCAGCTTTTCCCTTTTTCTCTCCCAGCCTGGAAATGTTCACATGCCTGGTCTGCAGCCAACAGCTGGGATGCTGTTCTCCCAGTGATGGGAGGGTAGCCTGGGGACATGCAGGAGGAGGAGGTTTTTACCTAACTTGCCTGTACTGGTGCAAAGCCTGACACAGTGTAGAGGCTCAACAAAGCAGCTGACAAGTGCCTGGGGCTCCTAGATTGGGATCTACATTCCAGCCCTACACTCCCTGGCTGGGGGACCACAGGCAAGTTACAGCCTCGGGCTTCTCCTGAGACCCTGACAAGGCTCCATTCCACGGACAGTGTAAATCTTAAAACAGACTGCAGATCTGTTTTTGCTTTGGCTGCTAGGGAGCTCAGTGCAGAACTGGAACCCAGTTTTAGGAATTGTGCTCTTCTTCACTTTCTGCCCTTATTTCTTTATCGACATCTTTATTCTTCTTATTCTGCCATTTCTGACTTCCTAAGTGCTTGGGAGCACAGTAGGTGAGCTTCTGCTTATCTACAAGATGGAGAAAATGTCATCCACTTCTCGGGTTCTTCTGAGGATTGTAGGAAGGGAGGGTCCCGTGCAGAAGAGGCTGGCCGGAGTGTGCTGCCCTGATGTTGGCAGGAGCAGGTGTGGATTTGGTGAAGCCACACTCAGGCTCCACACTCCCGGTCTGAGCCACCCCATCGTGGGTGTCTGTAGCTCTTAGAGGTGGGACCAGGGATTTGCTCCAGAAATGCTCCTTACCCAGGCTGAGTCTTGACTCTCTCCACCCCCCAGAGAGTGAGCTCCGGGAGGGCCTGCAGGGGCCACGCACACAGCGGCGGGAACAGAGAAACAGTGTTCCTCTCTCGTTTCCTACTCGTCACCCCAGACTCCTCCTGACCAGGAGTGCTGACTGATGGGCTCCCCCAGCCAGGCCTCTAGACAACCTCATCCCCCAGCTCCCCCAGGAGGCTCTCGGGCTTCTCTTTCTGTCTGGGCGCTGGCTAGTGGGCAGGATTTCCCACTCCCTGGGCCTCTGGAACCCCGGAAAGGAGGGCAACCTAACTTTCTGGAAAGGCTGAGATGTCCTGGTGTTTGTAAATTCGTCCCTCATAGGCGTCTTGTTTTATGGACATGGCGCAGGGTGGGCAGTGTCCCTCTTCTGCTTTGGAAAGCTCTCAGAGTGTCCATGAACACAGACAACCCCAAAGCTGTGGCTTCATGGAGGAAAAAAGGGCAGCGTTCTGGGTGTGCGGGAATCTGCGACTCCACGTGTCTGAGCTCCGGCCTCTGATTTTAAACTCCTGGAGGTGGGGCCGCTGTAAGCTGCTTTCTGTTCTTGTGGGGAAGAGCCGGGCCTCTGGAGGGAGGCCAGGCAGGCGCCTGGGAGCAGGAAGGAAATGCAGAACATCCTCGGTGTAGAGGCGTCTTGGGGTTGGGGGACCGTGGACGGGGAGTCGGAGCCTCCCCTCCAGCTTCTTCCCTCCTTGGCTCCCCCGTATTTTGTTCCAGGCGCGCCCCCAGAAATAGGATGTTGGCTGCTTCCTCTCAGAGACCACTGAGGGCCCCACAGTGCAAGGACATGAGCCACGCGTGGCCAGCTTTGACTCTTCAAGGGCCTTCTCCATGACCACAGCTGAGGGTGCTGGCACACAGTAGGCGCTCTATAATTGTACGGCAAACAGTGATGTGGGGTTAATCCAGTCTGGGTGTGGCCTGTAACTTAAGCCCACCAGTCAGGGCCTGGCAGGAAGAGGAATTCTTCCCAGAGTCAGGCCACAGACCCTGGAGTCCCACTGGGGCTGTCTCATGCCTTATTCCCTTCTCCCTCGACACAAGTCCCGGGGGAACCTTGACACACGGTGGCTGTCACATCCTCCCTCCCGTCACTCTGAACCCCATTGACCAGTCAAAGCACTGAGCTCTGGGCTTGCAGGTACAGCTGCCCAGGGGCGTCTCTACCTGGATGACCCATGGAAACCTCAAACATTGTTCGTCCCCAGCTGAGCTCATCTCCTGCCCAGTCTGCCCTGCCCTCTGTGTTCCCGCCTCAGTCAAGGGCACTACCGCACACGCCAGGTTACAGACCCAACACCACCTGCTCCCTCTCCTTCCACTTCCAATCCATCGCCTTGACCCCCGATTCGGTCCCCGCTCTACCTCAACTGTGTCTGCTCTCCATCCTCCAACCTGGCCAGGCCGCCACTCCTTCTGTGCATCTCCTCTGGCTGCCTCTTGCTTATCCTTCTCACTGGGGCCAGAGTGAGTTTTCTAATCCACAGACCCCAGCATGCCATCCTCCTCCCCTAGCTTAAAATCGTTAGATAGAGCCCGAATCCCTCAGGAGGCCTTGTGGGCAGGGTTATCCGGAAGCTGACACTGAAACAGAACTTGGGGTGTGAGATGTTTATGGGAGATCGGCAGCTGTGAAAGGCAGGGGGCGGGAACAGGACTGGGCAGAGGGAAAGGCTGAGCTGTGACATAGGTGTGACAAAGCCCATTAGAGGGTCCCTTACTGTTCCCACATGGCTGGGCCCCTAAAACGCCCCCTGCTCTTTCATTGCCCTGGGAAGACTGACTCCAGCAGAGGCAGGGCCAGCAGGAGCTGCCTACGGGAGGCAGTCTGATGGCCACACTCCTACACCTGGGCAGCCAGTCCTTCCTGGAAGGGAGCCTGGCGACACATCTCCAGGCCTGTGATGGTCCCCCACTCCTCCATGTACACTCGGGGAGCAGCTCCTACAGAGTTCTGGTGCTCTCTCTTCCTGCGGGGAGCTCTGAGGGGGAAGTTCCTGGACACCACAGTTGCTCTCAGGGCCACAGCTGATGCTCATCATGTCCCTCTTCCCTTATCCCTTCTAGATTCCCCTCACCTTCTGCTGTCAACTCTGCTGCTTCAGCGGCCCACCTGGAGGCGGACTCAGACCCTCCTTCCCAGGGGCCTGAGCCCCTGTTAACGTGCCTTTCACAGGCCAGGGCCAGATTTATTCATCAGTAGTCACAATTGGCCGAGGAAGCACCAAACGGTGCCCCGGTGTTTCACCTGATGCTGCACATGTTCTTTCCTATCCCCGCTGTGCACCAGGGCCCTGCCTCTTCCTGGTGATCAGTCAGTCGCTCCTGCCTGACAGCTCAGTCTTCTTGCCTGGCGGTTCAGAAACTGAGCTGCCCAACTGCCCAGGCGGCAGCCATAGCCTCTAATTTGTTGGGACCCTTTCTGTGTCCCCAGGTGAAAGGGTGTCCCTTTGGGGAATAAGGATCTCTAGTCCTGTGGAGCCCGGGGCGGAGCGGGGCAGGATGGGAAGCACAGTTTCCCAGGGGATCGCTGGGGCCCTTCTGCTTCTATCCCTTGGCTCCTGGACCCCTGCATTTGTTTTGCCTGTTGGACACACAGTGCCACATAAAAGGCAGATCCAGTGCACATGCTGTGTCCTGGAGCACGTCCCCATCCTTCCAGAGGCCCGCCCCCAAGCTGGTGCGGCAGGGGTGCCCTTCGCCGGCAGTTCCAGCTGGCGGGCCGGCAGCTTCTGAGTGCTGTGGGGCTCATTGGTGATTTAGGGCCTCTCTTAGGGTGGCTGTTTGCTGGTGTCTGCTCCCGTATGTACATCATGTCTCTGTTGCAGAATTCTTTGCCTCTGATCTACCAATGTTTTTCCATTCAGGATCCTAACCACCTGTCCAGGCCACTTGTCACTGCTCTTGAGTCCGTATATATTCTAACCTCTGGTTGCTTCTCTTTCCACGCAAGGTAGATGACGACCTGAATCTCTGCTGATTTCAAGGCCACACTTGGGTGAGGGGTAGTGCAGCTGTCGTCTGTTTCTGGCTCACACTCACATGGTGAACTGACCCATTCGTAAAGCACGTACAGGTGTTACCTCCCCATGTGGGCACAGGCCTGGGCAGAGGGACGGGCGCTGGGACAGCACTGGTGGGTGCCAGGGGGACGTGGGCTACCTTCTCCTGCAACTTGTGCCCTCTGGTCCCGCCGGTGTTTGATCCTGGATACACCGTTTCCGTATGGTGCTGGATTGCCTCTTGGCCCATTCAGTCTGATGACTTGTTGGGTCTGACAGAACTCATGATGAGCGGTGGGTGGTGCGTGGTGTGACATGGTGTAACACGGCCACTCGGTGTCACGTGGTCAGGCATCCTGTCTCTCATAGGACCAAATGGAACTCCAAGAGTTGTTCTTCAAAGTGTCACTCTTTGTCGCAGATGGTATGGCCTTGCTCCAGAAGCCCATGGGCCTGTGCTGTGATCGTCCCACTCAGCTGGCCAAAAACTCCAATGACGTCTTTTCCTGCCACACATAACTCCACCCCAGTGAGTCTGCTGGATCCTATGGCCCAGGATGCAGGGCTGTTTGCACTGCAGCTGGGGGGGGCAGCAGAGCCTGTTCCTGACCTGGGCCCTACTCATAGCTGGCAGCCTTTTGCTGAGTCCAGGATGTGGGCTGTCCCCGCCTTGGTGTGGGGTCTGTGCCTCTAGAACCTGAACCCATCAGGGACTGTGCTTCCTTCTTCGTGGTAGGAGGTACAAGGTACAACAATTTGTCTTTTACTGTGGAGGGATGGCCCAGCATGCCGCTGACCACTACACCCTAAAAAGAATAAGGTTGTGGCAGGCCCTGAGACGTCACGGGACTTACCTCCCACCCTCTGGAGCATCTGATCTTCCCATGGCCGTTAGTGGTCTGGCTCCTTTTCACTTATCGGGCTCAGTCAACATGACGCCAATGATGAAACTGATCACTACGATTTTCTGGGACAAGACAGTCCAGACTCTTGGGTGTATATGATGACAGAGGCCAGGGGAGTTGGCAGAGCCCCAGGGGAACGAGATGTGTGTTGTTGTTCATTCCATGTGAACGGGCACTATTTCTGATCCCTCTTTTTGCCCGGGATAAAAAAGAATGTGTTTGTCAAGTCAGTGGCTGCGTACCAGCCCCCGAGGCTGTGTTAATCTGCTCTAGCGAAGATGCCACCTCTGGCACAGCTGTGTGATCCGGGCAACTCTTTAGTGGAGCCTGAGGTAGTTCGTGGCATCTTCCAGGATCCTTTAGGTTTCTGCACAGGCCATTTGGTGAATTAATCAGAGACACGATGTGGACCAACACCTCCATCCTTTACCTCCTTATAGGTGGAGCTAATCTCTGTCATCCCCTCTCCTGGGAGGGGATATTGTTTCTGACTTATTATGTTGGCCAAGGAGGGTTAGTTTCAAAGGCTCCCGTTGGCCTTCCCCGCTCCCATAGCTCTTACCCCACAGACCAAGAACCCAGTGTGGGCCGTGCACCAACTGCCAAGTATGCCAATGCCAGCTGTTCATTTGGGGATCAAAGAAATCCCTTCTAGGTGGACCCCGGGGCTTCATGGCAAGGTGAGCCTTGGACAGGACTCCATGTATTACCCGGCTTCACAGGCCCCACTGTGGCGGGGCCATGACGACGCTTCCTGTCCCTGGCACAAAGTCAGCTCAGGCCCTGCGTCCAGCAGTCTTCACGGTGTGTGGGTACCCCTCCCCCACTGCATCATTAGCTGAGTAAGTGGCCGTAGGTTCCTCTGGAGGAAGAATTGGGGGAAACAGTACCACATATACTTGCTATTATATTGTGGGGTCCTTCCTCCTTGGGACTCAGCCACTCTGCAGTCAATGAGTTTTGCGTCTAAAGATTGACCCAGGAATAGAAATCGGGCAAGGGGTCATGACTTCTTATGCGGGGTCCTCCCTCAGCCTTCGGTTCATCTGTACCTCATGTCTTCTGTTGACACAAACTAAAACATGCCCTGGTCTGTTCTGTCTACTCTGGGCTTTGGGTCATAACCCTCTGTGGGCCAGGCTTCCGCGGCTGCCCTCCAACATGGCTGGTCATCGTGATGACGGCAAAGCCCTGGCTCCTGGTGGGTAAGTGCCACCACCTGGCCCTCATTCCTTGGGTCCTACTGCTATCAGGGGGCCGGCTCTGTGACAGCCTTTCCTGCCATCAGCCCTGGCTTCCTTCCAGAGGAATGTTGAGTGACGCTGGTGCCCTCAGATCTCGGTAGACGATGTTTCCTCTGGGCCTTTCCCTGGAACGCAATCACCTGGTGGCCCTCTGGCCTGACATAGTGTGTCCACCCCAGGCGCCCATTTCTTGGGGACTTTGAGTCCCTTCATCACTGTCCTGGCATTTCAGCTGCAATCAGAGTGGCCGTCACTGGTTCAGGCTCCCAGGAGCCACCTGACGGTGAATCTGCACCATCTCCTGGGGTCTTAATCCTGGATCTCAGGGGATGTAACTAAGTTAACAGGCTCCTCCCAGATGGTTCTATATTCCATGTCTCTCATCAGACAGGAGCCCCGCGTGTGCTCCCCGGGGCCTTTCTGGTGCATGCTGGCTGCATCTTGCAGCCCTTTTGGGGCACAGTCCCTTTCCTCCCTTATCAGGCCCAACATGTCCCGAACCCTAGTCAGAGGCCTACTGGCCAGCGTGGAGGGTGGGCAGATCCTGAGGGGGCATGAGTTGCCCTGAGAGTGACAGCCCTCTGCGTTGTCTCCCTCCCTATTGTCACAGCTGTAAGCTCTTACTAGGAAGAGGCGGGAGGCCATCTCCACAGGCTCAGAGGGTTCAGAGTCACAGGGGAGTGAGAGCATTCAGGGACACCTGCTTTGGTCCCAGAAGTCAGGGTCCCTGTTGTCCCGGCTTTGGGAGAACAGCTCTGCCTTGGTTGGGCGTTTACTCTTCCTTGACCTTCAGCTGTTCAGACTACGGGGTCCAGGGCTGGGTCTGTGGTGTTCTCTGCTCTGCTTGCAGAGATGAGAGCCTCAGGGAGGCCCTCTGGGTTTCACACGGGCTCTCCATCGTGGTTACTCATCGGCAGCTGTTGCCACCTTTCTGGAGAGCACTGCGGTGCTTAGCAACAGCCACTTTTCCTGGTACCCTCACGTCTCCTGTGTCCTCCACGTGTCTCCACTGCGTGATCCAGGGCACCTGTCAGAGCTTCCCTCCCTCCACCGCCCATCCCGATTCTTCCTGGTGGCGGCTGTAACTCCTGAACCACCGTGCCCCTGCCGCCAGCCGGGGGGCCTCAGTGCTGGCCGTGGGGCCGGGTGCCAAGTAATCCACCTCCTCGCCCTCTTGGGCCATAAACCCGGTGCCAACTGTCTCGGGTAGGCTTGTCTGGAATTAGATGCTGAGATGGATTTGGAGTGCAAGCTGGTTGTCAGGGTAGACCCCCGTGAAAAGGAGGGGGAGTGGGGGAAGAAGTGGGTTTGGACAGAGGCAGAAGTCAAGTGGGGAGGCGGGCCTGGCAGAGCCTGCCACGTGTTCTCACACCGTCACTAGGTGTGGGGTGCCGGGGGCCGTGTGGCCTGGGCGAGGTGGGCAGAGGAGCGGCGACTGGAGGCTCTGCTGACTGCACTGCCTGCAGGAGGGCGGGAAGCCCTTCCTGGAAGGGGCGTGGGGGACAGCGCAGCGCAGTCCTGCACGGAGGCCCCAGCGCGCATAGCCATGGAGTCCCACCTCAGCCCTCCCTGTGACCTCTGCTGCGGACATATTTCCATTCCTCAAACACAGTCTCCTCACTCCTGCCCCCCCCCCTCCTTTGTCACACACTTTCCTCTGCACAGCCCTCCCCACCAGGTCAGCTGGCCAGCATGTTCCTGCCATCCATCTCAGCTCATGCTGGGGGCGCTCTCCCAACCAGGTGGCAGGTCCTTCTCTGTCACCACCCCTGCGGCATCAAGTGGCAGGTGCTTGGTTTCTGTCTGTCTTCCCAGGTGGCCTGACCTCAGCGAGTGCAGGTGTCACGGCGTCTTGTTGCCTCTGTTTCCCCAGCGGAGAGCACAGGGCCTGGCCTGGATGAGGCACTCAGTAGATGTTGCTGAAGCCACCACTGAGCCGCATGGGCCAGCCGCGTCGACGTGCGTGATTTTACCTCACCCTTATCACCACTGCAGAGAGGGTACGGGGGCCCCCCACTTTACAGGTGGGGAAATTGAGACCCAGCACCTGCGGCAAGGCCACAGCGCATAAAGGTGAGTCAGCTGCACGCTGCACAGCCCACACAGGCGCTGGGGACCTCCCTTCCTGGATGGCTCTGCCGAGTCCCTGTCACATTCCCTGTGCCCAGGGGTCCACCCCGGGACATGCCGCAAGCCTCAGCTTCAGAATCTCTTTGACAGACCCCCAACCCAAATTGGTTTTCTCCTTGGAGTCCTGGATGGGGAAAAGCTACTCATGGAGCTGTTTGGTTCTCCGCGGTGTGCGGGGTGCGGAATGCGGCTGGAGGCTGCGGTCTGGAGGCTGGAATATCGGCGCATATGAGATGGTGCACTGGGTTTTCTGAGGGGTGGAGGATTTGAAGGAGGCCTGGCAGCCTGTGTCCCCTGATGCAGTCCCCCGATGGAGCCGGCGTGGGGGCTGACCTTCCCTGGGCTTGGTCACTGCCTCCCGCCTGACCCCCAACAGCCAGATGGTCTCAGGTGCAAAGTGCATCCTCTCCAGGCCGTGGCGCCTCCTCTAGCCGCTGTTTGGTCCCGAAGAGCAGGTGAGCCGGCTTGCTTCCAGGGGCTCCGGGGACCCGGCCCCCACCCTCTCAGGTTCTTGTCTCCCTTCTTGTGCGACCCTGGGCAAGCTCCCCCAACACACACACACTTTGAGTCTCTGCAGCCTCATCTGTAAACTGGGGCTGATAATGCCCATCCTGCTGAGAAAATGCATGAAAAGTGTCAAGATAATTCCCAGTACACACAAAGTAATTCCCAGAGCTGCCATAAGCTTCTCCCTTGAAAGAGGAAAAAGGATACAGTTTTTTGCATGAGAAAAGTGGTTTGCATGGGAAGGGGGTGACTTCTCTTTACCTTGAAGCTGGCTGAGGGTGCAGAGTGCTGAGTTAGGGTTTTTGGAGGGGCATCGGGGGCAGACAGGCACCTGTTACAGAGGCTGCAGCCCCACTTCAGTGCCTCACGGCTCTGGGTTAAGCATTGCCCTCTCTGGGCTTTACAATGCACCCTCTGTCCCCACCAGGCCTGGGTGATGTGCTCCGAGAGACAGGGAAATGGCCCGGGGCAGCAGTCAGGCAGGCAGCTGCTGGATGCTGTCCTTGCTGTGGGGTTGGCTCACCCAGTGGCTTTGGGCAAGTCGCTTCTCCTCCCAGGCCCTCATTTTCTCTGACTTGGGAACCTGGGTGTGGGGCAGGGAAGAAGGGTTGGAAGCCCTGGACAAGGCCCTTAACCTTTCCGACCTTACTTTCTTCGACTGTAAAGTGGGGATATGGAAGTACCTGCCTTTTAGGGAGGGTGTGTGATTAAATGAGATGGTGCCTGTGTCTGGCACACAGTGAGCTCTCAGTAAACGTGAGCTGGTACGATCATGACCTCTGTTGTAATTGCACATGTCAGTTTTGCCAGAGGAAGGCCAGCATTGGTGGGGATGGGGGATACAGGACTGCTCCCGGCCTCCTCATGGGCGTGCAGGCTGGTGTGGCCACTCTGTAGATATGTCAGGCGAGTGACACACATGCGCAGCCATCCACTCCTGGAAATACCCCAATGGCGTGCTAAGCCACCCCACACGTACCAGGCTGTCCATCTCAGAGGGGTTGGTGGGGGCACGAGTGGGTGGATAAGATGTGCCCTGTGGAAACTGAGCAGCAGCTAGAACCAAATAGACACAGCAACACAGATGGATCTTAGAAACACCGAGCAGAATGGAAAAGTAAGAGAAAAGCGTGTGAGCTCCCACCCAGCGCTGTTTATGTAAAGTGAAACGACGTGCAGACAAAACATGGAGCCCCAGTCTGCATGAGCACGTGCCGCCAAAACGGGGCTCAGCAAACGCGGGGCAGGGCTGCCTCTGTGCGGGGTGGGGGGGAGCGCCTACAACAACAAGCCGAGGGCTGTGCACCGACAGTGATGACCATGCGCTGTGCACTGGGGTGGTGGATTAAGTCAACCTTCTGCGACCAAGGTTGAAAGAAAAAATGAAAAGAAAGAGAGAGAGAGAGAGGGAGAGAGAGAGAGAGAGAGAAGGAAGAAAGGAGAGAGAGAGAGAGAAAGGGAAGGAAGGAAGGAAGGAATGAAAGAAAAAGAAAAAAAGACAAATGCCCAGTCAACCATGCTGTGTTAGGGCTGGGAGGGGGACTTAGGCCCAGGTCTGAGGTGGGGGCAGTCGCTAAGTTGGCCCAGAGTGCCCCAGTGTCCTGCAGACTTCCCACCACAGCTGGAAGGAGGCATCACCCCGGCTTTTTACAATGACAGCTATGTCCCTTTGTGTCCCCATCTCTAAGCACAAGGACTTTTATTGGGATGCCTGCCTCCCTTTTGCAGAAGAGGCAGCTGAGGCCTGGGTGGGTGGAGTGACCCCAGGTTGCACATCCGCAGGGGCGGGAGGGCGAAGGAGCCCTAACCCCGCGCTGACTCAGCGATGACGTGGCTTGCTTGTGGCTGCACAGCCGGCAAGGCTTGAAGGAAACCCCGGCCAGCTCCGCTGCCTCCGAGTCCTGTCTGCCGAGCATTCATCCGAATCTAAGCACACCCAACAAAGCCCCCCAGCACACGCATGTTTTTCTGGAGGCTCACTGGACAGACATGATGGGTATTTACAGCAGCCCCGAGACGCCGCGCGGGCCTCCGAGGCCCCTGGCATCGGCTGAGGACAAGTCGACAGTGTGGAGAACCGTTTTAGCAGCAAGAGCGTTTATGGCATTAGCGTTCTTGGAAAACACAAATCCCCATTACCTAAAGCAGCCACTACTGAGCCCAGCACCCAGCCCCAACCTGGATAATCCCTCTGGACTCTTCTGAACTCCACAGGCCTCCAACTTCTCCAGGCCTGTTTGGGCCCAGTTGCCGGTAAGAAAAGGTCCAAGGTCTTCATCAGGATATTGAAGCCCCTGCACCAGCCCAGGTCTGCAAGCTGTCACCTGTCTCCCCCAGCCCCTTCCCCAACCTGAAGGTCCCGGGCCATCGGTTCCCAGAATGGGGCCAATGAGCTGAGGGAGGCCCGGACCAGCCCTTCTCCCACCCTGGGCCTGTGCTCTGGATGTTCCCACTCGCTTTTGTGGCTCAACTCAGACACTTCCCTTCGGGTGGAATTGGCCGGTTCATCCAGGGGCCTTGTTCACTTGTCCCCCCAGCTTGGTGTAGGCTGGGGCAGAACAGTCACCCATGGATGCAAGATGACATCCCAGGAGGGTGGGGACACTCCTGCTCTGCTGAACGAACGCCTGCAGCTGAAGAGGAGAAACCCACATGGGTTCCTCCCAGGGGGGCCAGGGACGGGCAGAGGAGGTTCCGTGACACCAGCATAGGATGGGGTGGTGGGGTCTGGGCCTCGAGCAGAGTCCCCCAAGACAGAGGCTGAGACAGAGCTTGGGTGCAGGGCTCTCTTTGGGAAGTGGCCCAGGGGCAGGAGTGGGGCTGGCGGTGAAATGGGAGAGCGGAGAAGCCCCCCGCGGGTTCAGGCTGCTGCTCAGGCCCACAGGGTCCTCTAGGAAGCCGTGGCGATGTCTCAGGATCATACATCCCCAAGGAAGGGGGAGTAAGTCCTGTAGGCGTCAGAGGTCACCCACAGGGTGGTAACTGCCCCGCACTCTGGGTTGACACACATGATGCCAAGTGGGTTTCCCGGGTGAAAGCTCAGGGTGGGGGCAGAAGGAGAGCCTGGGGGTCTCCTGAGGTGAGGCGCTGTCAGGTGGCCCCAGTGCAGGAGAGCTGAGGGGGCTCGTAACCACAACTGTGGCCTGAACAAGAGGTGACCCAAGAGGGTCTCAGGAGTTGCCCAAGATGGGCCCTGTGCTTTATTTATTTATTTATTTATTTACTTTTGGTGGGAAGATTGGCCCTGAGCTAACATCTGTTGCCAATCTTCATCTCTTTGCTTGAGGAAGAGTGGCCCTGAGCTAACATCTGTGCCAATCTTCCTCTATTTTGTATGTGGGACGCTGCCACAGCATGGCTTGGTGAGTGGTGTAGGTCCTGGGATATGAACCCACAAACCACGGGCCGCTGAAGAGGAGTATGAGAAATTAACCACTATGCCATCAGGCCCCCCATATTTATTTATTTTTAAAATTAACTTGCTCTATCATAGAAAATTTGGGAAATACAAACAGTGTGAAAAAAGAAATAAAACTGATCTGCCATTCCACCCACCAGAGAGAACCACAGTTAATGCTTTAGTGTGTTTCCTTTTGATTTTTTTTCTCTGCATGTGTGTACCTCAGCCAGCCCTGATGGTCTAGTGGTTAAAGCTCGGTGCTCTCACTGCCGCAGCCTGGGTTCATTTCCCCAGTCAGGGAACCACCCTATCTGTCTGTTGGTTGTCATACCGTGGCAGCTGTGTGTTGCTATGATGCTGAAATCTATGCCACCGGGATTTCAGATAACAGCAGGGCCACCCATGTGGACAGGTTTCAGCGAAGCTTCAAGATTAAGACAGACCAGGAAGAAGGACCTGGCCACCCACTTCTGAGAAAATTGGCCATGAAAACACTATGAATGGCAGCAGCGCATTGTCTGATACAGTGCCGGATGGCACAAAAAGTCCAGGCAGGGTTCTGCTCACTAGGAGTCGGAATCAACTGGATGGCACTAACAACAATGCACACTTCACACTCAGGCGTATACGTGTGTAGCTGAGACCAGCAGCTCAGCTGGTAATTTCGTAATATTGGTCATGGGTTTTATGCAACTTAATTTTTCCTCTGACATTAATTTCCATTTCTGGTTCTGCTTTTTCTCTGCTTGCCTTAGATGCTCACTCCTTGGACGCCCTGGACACCTCCTGGCCATCCATCTCCTGTCTGAGACCTTCCTACTGTCCTGCCCTGCGGAGACGGTGTGATTACTGCCTACCTTGGTGAGGCTTTCCTGCTGCTGGTTTACATGTCTGCCCCTGGACCACAAGCTCACTGGGGCTGGGGGCTTCCATTGGCGGCACTGTAAGAAACAGGTAAGAACATGTATGAAAAGTGTCAAGAATAATTCTTGGCACAGAGTGGGTGCCAGCGCTGTTAGCTTTCCCTCTTGAGAGAGGAAAAGGATGTAATTGTTTGCACAGGGCAAAGTGGGTCTCACTCATTCTCCATCTCAGTGCCCAGCATGGACCTTGGCATACAACAGGCACTCAATAAATGTCTATTGACTCAGTAAGCATAGCCACAATGTATCAGACAGAGTCTTTATTGCAAACACAAAGACACAACTCCGACTAGTTTAAACGAAAAATGGCTTCCAAAACATGTGCAGCTCTGGCTTCAGGAACTGCCGAACCCAGGAGCTCAACCTGTGTCACTGGGACTCAGTTTCTCTCTCTTTCCACCCCCCTGCTTGCCTCTGACTTGGCTCTCTTCACAGAGGGGACAAGAAGGCCTTAAAATTGTATTTTTGTTACAGTTTATGATCACAGCTAAAGAGGAGCAACCTCCCAAGGGTCCATATAGCAAATCTCCAGGAAGTTTGAAAGGCTGGCCCTGGGTGTTCTGTGGCCGGCCAGGATCAGCCCCCTCGAGCCTCCTACAAGAAAAGGGGTTCATTATTGAAGGAGGGGGAGGGGTGCTGGACAAAATGAAAACCACATGGGCCAACTAAAATGTGGAGTGTAGCACTCAGATCATTGGGATGGGGTAGCAAGGGATTTCCCTGAGGTGTCTGTAATGGTGACCCCAAACCCATTCTTCCCTCCATGAAGTGAGTCATCACCATCCCAACATTCTACCGGCAGGTGATTGGTTCTGGACAGTCATGTGACCCAGTTCTGCTGGAGGCTTCTGGGAAATTCCTCCCCTGTCCAGAGTACCGTAAGAAGAGACGCTTCCTCTTCTTTCTCAGGCACTGTTGGGCCTGGGTGTGAACCAGAATGGCTGCTGCTGCCTTGCCACCAGTGCTGAGGGCGAGAGAGCAGGGAGAGGAAAGGACCTGGGTCCTCCAGGACCCCTGCTCCTGAGGCACTCACGTAGCGCTCTGCAGCCCTCCCTGCTCCTGGCTAACTAGCAGGAAACCCGTTCGAATTGGAGTCAGCCGTGACTTGAGGCAGAAACCACCCTAATTGATAACAGCTGTCATGTTTTCTGTGGCACTGAACAGAACTGAGACTTATGTTTCACAATTTACTAGCTGAGTTCATGAGCTTTTGACAGCTCTGTCTCATTTCCGGAAGTTATAAAAATGTTTCTCCTTTGGGCATGGGGGTTGCACGTGCACCCCACCCCCTGGGTGAAGGAGTTTTGCAGCACAGATGGGGTCCCTAAGATGTGTAAATCATATTTATGTGAGAGGAATCCCATTTCCTTATCAACTCTTGTAGAATTTCACAGATGCCGAAATCAGCAGACCTAATGGAACTGTAGCCCATCCTTCTCCAGGGCTCTGGAATATTTAAGCTCAGGGGAAACCAAGTCGCTGGGAAACATCTGAGGGCTTGGGAGGCCCAGCCCACAGCAAGGGGTCACTGAAATATTTGTTGAGTTGATTGTCTGCTTCATTGCAACCAATTGGATTGTTGAACTGGGTGGATGGATGGGTGGATGGATGAATGAATGGATGGGTGGGTGGGTGGGGGGGTGTATGGATGGATAGATGGATGAATGGATGGATAGGTGGGTGGATGAGTGTGTGTGTGGGTGGATGGATGGGAGTGTGTGAGTGGGTGGATGGATCGGCGTGTGTCTGAGTGGATGGATGTACGGATGGATGGGTGGATGGACGAGTGGATGGATGGATGAATGGATGGGTGGGTGGGTGGATGGATGGATGGGAGGGATGGATGTTGGATTTTGCATGGTTTGATAGATGAGTGGAACTTCCTGAGCCGAGCTCTCTGATTTGGGAAGCAAGTGTTTAGACCCGGCTCTGGTTCTTCCAAGGAAGCCCAACATTTTCGCCTCTAATCAAGGAAGGCATGTCCCCTCCCCCACACCCCCAGCTCTGGCAGCTCTCAAAGAGGGGCAGGTGAGGATTCAGTTTGCTAGCTCAGGGCCCAACAATCTCACCCTAATGCTCCCCAGGTTCTGTTCTGGAAGGCTGGAGAGGAGGGAGAGGAGAAGAGGGGAGGGTGAGGGACAGGGATGCAGTGCCTGGGCATATTTGCCCCCTGCCCATTCAGGCCCAAGCTTCCAATGCCAGGGGTAAGTTCCAGGATAGGGAATGGAAATCAGGGAGTTTTTGAGGTCCAGGATGAAAAACCATAGGTAGACTCAGGGATACAGCAGGGAAAATTCCCAGGCAGGATGTTTGGAGTGAGAAATTGGACTCCGTGGTTATGACGTTAGGAAATGTGGCTCCGGGGTCCCCAGAATCTTAGCATCACACAACCCCAGGGGGCACCCTTTACACTGTGTTCTATGAGAACGGCTCCCCGGGGTTGTGCAAAGTATCACCTGCACATCTGGAGGCAGCCTGCCCCCCCGTCAGAGGGGACCTTGCAGGCCTGCTCATCCTTGGAGGAAACTAAGCGTGGGAGTCTGGGCTGTGTGTGTGGCTGTGTGCATGTGTGTGCACAGTGTGTGTGCATGTGTGTGCTTGGGTCTCCGTGTAGATTCTCATGTGTGCACATCTGCCTGTGCACTGTCTGTGCTTGCTTGTGCGTGCATGTCTCTGTGTGTGTGGCAACGAGAAGACCCATCTGAGCATGGGTGCTGCGTGTGCCCGCCGAGCCTCAGAAGTCCTGTGGAACACAGTGCCTTGAGCCTTCTTCAGCAGGGCCTGCTCTACGCCAAACAGAGACTCTCTTCAAGGCTCTGAACTCCGTATGTCTCAGATCCACTTACATCTAAATAACCAGAGTTCTCTGCACACCGTGGGCAGCCAGGAGGTGTTTCTGAACATCTTGAAACAAGAAGCCACGCTGCACACAGCCAAAAGTCACCATGGCCACAGAGGAGGGCTGTTTTGGGATAGAGGATGGGGGTGGGTCTGCAGATGAGCCCTGGTTTGGGGATGGCGGTGGCAGCTCCCAGTTCTGGAAGCCTTTGCTGTCAGCTCCAGCATTGTCAGCTCTGGGAGGGCTCAGGTCACCCCTCAGTGGGGCAGTCAGTCCAGGGCCTCTGACTGATCCCCGCACTTTAGGTCCTGGGGGTCCCCTGTCCTCAGGGATGCTGTAAATCCCACCCTAATCCCACGGTTCTCTTGGAGCCCTGGCTCTCCCTGACTCAGTTTCCCCAGACTGCCAGGCCACAGCTAGGACACGGGCCTCCGTGCCAGTGCCAGATGCCTGCCATAGACTCCCACCACCTTCCATCTGCCTTCCCCAACCACAGCCAGAATGAGCCTTCTAATGGGTTTTCTAAAACCCCAGTTAGATGTTGGGACATCTTGCTAAGAGGCGAGGGCAGGCCTCCATCACAGTAGTAGCCGTACCCTTTATCGAGCACTTGCTATGTGAGCCGTGTATACCACGGGCACCCACAACCACCTTAGCAGCTAGGTGCCACTTTCAACCCCATTTTTCAGAGAAGAAATCAAAGCACAGAGAGATTAAGTCTCTTGCCCAAGGCCACACAGCTACAAGGAGGGGAGCATAGATTTGAACTGATCTCCAGGGTCTGGGCTCTGAACAGCCCAGACGTGCATCCCTGTATCCTACCCTGCCCCAAATGCGCCCTCCACACTGCCCTCCCTATTCTTTCCACGTCCCAGAGAAGTGTTCCCTAACTGTCCAATGGGCTGAAGCCACCCTGCGCTGACCCACCTGGGCTCCGGGTGAAGACTGCTCTGACCGAGGGGTCTCTCTGTGTGTCCCCATCTAAGGGAGACTTCCACATGAGCTCCTCCAGCCTGACCCAGCCAGGGGCCAACCCCCAGCCCCGGGCCAGCCTCAGACACCACGTGATGCGGGCAGGACGGGGCTGACCCTGAGTGGCTACAAATGAAGCAAATGTTCGTGTAACGGGACAGAGAAACTTCCCAGCCAGGAGCTGGCCCCTCTAAGGCAGGGCTCTGTGCCCACCTTCACGCCCTTGACGTCGTGCGCTCTGCAATTATTTGCTTAATAAAGACTCTCTCCTACTTGCTGTGTGACACAGGGTCTGGGGGCCTCAGGAGCTCCAAGCTTATCTGTTTATTGATGGGAGACCCATTTCTCCATGAAGACAGATGAATTATGGCCGTGGAAACAAAGTTTATATGTAAGGGAAAACCCTTTATCCCTCCTATGGAGAGGAGAGGCGCACCCCATGAGGGCTCCTCTTAAAAGCCCAGAATTTCGGAGAACATGTCTCCACTCCCACCACACTCACCGCACACCAAACTTCTGGAGGGACGCAGCCCCACGTGACTTCTCTGTCCCCTTCCTACTCCTGCTGCTGCTTCAGGAGATCCCACTTATTTACGATGTTTCTTCCATGAATGCTGCCCCTGTGTCTGCTCCTGGCCGGGGGCTGCAGCAACAGGATCCAGGAGGGGGGTCCGGGAACCAAGGTGGCACCAAGGCTCAAACCACTCGCGGGGGTGACCCTGTCCCTCAGCTCTCAGACGAGGGCGTGCCCTGTGAGACGCGGGGCTGGGATAAACTCCTCTCAGAGCCCCTTTCTGCTTAGGCATCCAGACTATTTATAACTCTAGGAATTATTTGCTGACACCCGCTGGCTGCTTTTCCTTCTCAAGTGGCCTGTGCAATATCTGAAAGAATGAAAGGCAATAAAAAAGATTCCTTCTGTAAATGATTTATTTCTAGATGTGTCATGGCAATTGCAAACACTTCTGACATCCAGAAGCATTTAGACCTGGGCCAGACTGTTGAAATTGGTCTCTTTGAGGAGGTACGAGATTGATCTGGAGTGTGGGGGAGGAGCCGTGTGGGTAATAATCCCGACGGCACAGCAATGCATAGCCGGCGTCTGTCCAGCGCTCCGGGCCCGGGCGCGGTCACACGCACCTTACTTTACCAGTGCCATCAGTCCTCACGATACCCCGAGGATGTAGGTGCTACTATTGTTTTTTTATACATGAAATAATTTTTTTTTACGAATAGAACAATTCTTTTTACAAATAAGGAAACGGAGGCACAGGGAGACAAAGACTCGTCCTTGACACACAATTCATAAGTGGGAGGGCAGGGAGTCGGCCTGGGTTAAAGAAGTATTCTTTCCCTCTGAAGGGCGGAGAGCTGGGCTTGGGTGTTCCAAGCCTCGAGTTCAAATCCTGCCTCTGTGGCAGAATTCCTGGCAGCACGAGCCCTGGGCTTGGCATCCGGAAGTCTCTGCCGCAGGAATCCTGCCTCGCAGGGCTCTGTGGGCTTCACTGACCCGGGCCAGCTGTGGGGCGGTCTGCTGGGCAGCGTCCCCAGGTCTGGGGTCTGTGGCACTCCTCCCAAGCCCTTGGGGCTGCGTCTGTTTCCTCCTAAATAGGGAGAGTTGTGCTCCAGGACCCAGCTCTCTAGGAACTGCCCCGCAGATGCGCCCCATGCAGGAGGCTGTGCAACCAAGAGCACCTGCTTCCAGCTGAGAGGCTCCTCAGGGATCGGGGCAGAGGCCCGAGGCTCCAGGGGCCCCGGGAGCAGCAGCCTCCAGGGATCCTGGCAGGTCCGGGAAGCGGGAAAGGGCTGTGGCCTCAGGGCAGGTTCTGGGTGGAAATGTCAGCTCCTCTGGCTCCAGGCTGTCTACCCAGCCCTTGCACAGATGGAAACACCGCATCCAGGGAAGGCAGGAGCTCACCACACCGACGTTAGTGTTGAGAGCCCAGCTCAGCCTCTCTCGACTCAGTAATGGCGATATCTAGAAATATCACTACTAGCCACAGTCACTGGGATCTCGGGCATTTTAGAGGCACCAGCTCATTCAGTCCTCACACACCAGTGAGGCAGGCAGTACCACCCCCATTTCCCAGAGGAGGAAAACCGAGGTCCCAGGAGATTGGAACTACTTTTGCCTTGCACTTTTCATTCTGAGCTTGTGCAGGTGCACTGAGGTACTTCCCAAAGCTGAGGGTCTCATTTCATTTTGTGCCCCACTTCCTCCTCATCCCTGCTGCCCACCCAGCGCCCAGCTGCAGACTCGAGCCCCAGAAGCCTGACCCTTGGGCAGACCCCGGGCTGGCCTCATTCACCCCCAGCAGAGGCTGAAGCAGCAGAAGCTCGCAGTGCAGATCTCGGCTGGTGGCCCTCCGCCCAGGCTGAGGAGTGGTCTGAAGTTCCTCCTTACCTGTGTCTGAATGTGATATAATGGCCCTGGGGGTCACGGCGCGGAGCTGCCTGCACCCATGTCAAGAGCGGTTGTGGAGCCAACTTCAGGACCCTACCTGGGGGCCCCCAATGGTTATGGTGACTCACCTCTTATTGCCTCTTTCTTTGGCTCATCCGAGGAAGGTGCTGGAAGTTTGTAGAAACAAGGCACGAGGGGAGTGGGTTTGGGGAGAGTGGTACATATTCTGGAAAGGAAGTGCTGGCCCCCTGCAGCGCCGCATGCAATTACTTGGACTTGACTGGGATGGCGTTTCCCGGACGTTAGGCAGAGAAGCAAGTGCAGTTAAGCACGCCCTCGGGAGCCCGGTTGCCTGGAGTGGGATCCTGGCTCTGCCTCTTGCTGGCTGGGTAATGTCACCTCCTGTGCCTCAATGTCCCCGTGTCCAAAGTGGGAATTATAACCGGGTCTTCTTCAGGGCGTTGCTGTGAAGATCCATTTGGGGAGCCGGTGTGAGGTGGTACCTAGCGGTGCCCGGCCTTGGAATACACTGAGTGCCAGCTCTCAGGGTGAGCTCCTCCGTGCCCGCCACCTGGATCAGGAGGGCCCTCGGAGTCACTCTCCCATGTGACTGTGACCGTGTGGGAGCTGGGAGGGGCCTCCAAAAGCTGATGACCTTCTCTCCTTTGTTGGGAGGCGGAGTGGGACAGGGTGAGTATGCTCCGTTCTTCGTGTTAAATTACGAAATAGTTCAAACACACAGAGAGTACAGAGAAAAACATGACCACGACTGTGGCCACTACCCAGATTCAATGCAGAGCCACATTTGTCTTTGATTTTTAAGCGCTAACAAACATTCCATATGGCTGGAGCCACCTTGACCTCCCACAAAACTCAATACCCCCCTCCCCAGAGGAGACACCTTTTGAGGTCACTTTCCATCTCTCCTGCGTGCGTTTTTACGGTTTTGCTGTGTCTGTGTGTGCATGTCCGTAAATGTGTTTTAGATAATTTGTGCACTTTCCACACACACGGTGTGGTTTTGTCCACATGCTTCTTTCTGCAGCTCGCTTTTTCCACTCCCCGTAATTTTCTTTATTGAGGTAAAATTCACAGAACACAAAATGAGCCATTTCAGAGTGTGCACTTGAGTGGCATTTACTGCAGACACCGTGTTGTGCAGACGCCACCTCTATCTAGTTCCAAAACATCTTCATCGCCCCAGAGGAGACCTCACATCCATTAGCAGTCACTCCCCCGCCCCCTCTGGCAGCCACCCATCTGCTGCCTGTCTCTGTAGATTTTCCTCTTCTGGATGCTTCGTACAGACGGAGTGATACAGAATATCCACAGCGTGCCTCTGAGCATCACCGTGGCGAGATGAATGGATCTAGTCCATTCGTTCCAGCTGTGGAAGGGGTCCGTTGCTCCATAAGTCACCCGCCTGCCCCCCTGCCCCGTGTCATTACAGGGCTTCACCAGCCAGAACGCCCCTGTGCTCCTGCGGAGGGGCCCCATCCAGGTGTTCTTACCTGATGTTGCATAGCGGGGCGCCCAGAACGCAGTGCTTAAAACAATTGTGTTATTATTTCCCCGCTCCTGGGGGTTGACTGGGCTCAGCTGGGCAGTCCTTCTGCTGGTCTTGCTTAGAGTCTCTCCTGCGGGCAGACAGTGGCTAGCATGGGAAACTCAGGGGAAACCGGGATGGCCCGGCCTCTCTCCCCCTCCAGCAGGGTAGCTTGCACCTTATATGGTGGCTCTGGGTCCCCAAAAGCACAAAAGCAGAAGCTGCCAGGCCTCCCTAAGGACTGGACCCAGATGCCCAGACTGTCCGTTCCGCTGGTTAAAGCCAGTGATGGGCCAGCCCAGAGCCAGAGTGGGAGGGGACCACACTAGGAGCGCTCACGGGGGCCATCTCTGAGGACCAGCTCCCACATTGTGCTACGGGGCTCAAGGTAGCTTTCCTGAGTCACGGGGTGACCACGTCCAGTTCCTGTGATGCTGTCGAGTTATCCAAAACTCGTCTACTGTGGGCTTCCACCACGGCAGAGCCTCGATCCCGGGTTCTCCGTGTGGGCATACTCATGTGGTGCCAACTCAGGTGGGAAGGGGCACGGCATCATTCTTTTGGTTTGCATTTCCCTGGTTCCTAGTGAAGGCGTAATAGTTTCCCATTGCTGCCGTGACAAATGACCATCATTCAGTGGCTTAAACTGCACAAACGTGTTCTCTCACAGCTCTGGGGGTCAGCGGTCTGACACGGGTCTCACCGGGCTGAAATCAAGTGTTGGCAGGGCTGTGCTCCTTCTGAAGACTCTAGGGGAGAATCTTTTTTTTTTTTTGCCTTTTCCAGCTTCTGGAGACACCTGCATTCCTTGGCTCGTGGCTCTTCTTCTCTATTCAAAGCCAGCAGCGTGGTATCATCCAGTCTCTCTCCTCTGACCTTCATGCCTCGCTCTCATAAGGACCTTGTGATGAAATGGGCCCCCCGGAAAGATCCAGGATCGTCTCCCCATCTCAAGGTCCTTAGTTTCATCACATCTGCAAAGGCCATTTTGCCATGTAAGGGGACATATTCATGGGGCCTGGGGATTAGGACGTGAACGTCTTTGGGGGCCATTATTCTGCCCCCCACAGAAGGTGGGTGGCCTCACGTGTTCGTTGCTGTCCCTCCCACTCTGGGCCGTTGCTGGCTCACACTCCTTGTCCATCTCTCTGCTGCGTGTAGAAGGTCATTGTGTTCTTCTGTTTGTTATATGTGCCACAGATATGCGTCCAGGCTCCGCGTTGTCCTCGTTTCATAGCCAGGGTGCCAGCAGGAAACAACTGGCACTCTCAAGTGGGCAATTTGAGGAGAGTTTAACAAGGGACTATTTGCGAAGGTGCAGAGAAACCAACAAGGGACGGTGCAGTACCCAGGCTGACAACACCAGAGCCATGGCCAGCCCTAAGCCTGAAGGGGCGAGGTGGGGGAGGTTCCTGGATTGCCTCCCTGGTGGGTACTGGGGGCGCAGTGAGGGCCCAGAGAGTGAAGGTATGTGGCACACCTCACACACGCTCGCACACGCACTCACACACACGCACTGCGTCTCTGGCTGAACGACGGGCGGTGATATTTCT
Organism: Ceratotherium simum simum; assembly: GCF_057802395.1. Classification (NCBI taxonomy): domain Eukaryota; kingdom Metazoa; phylum Chordata; class Mammalia; order Perissodactyla; family Rhinocerotidae; genus Ceratotherium; species Ceratotherium simum. The sequence continues at coordinate 4,953,831 of NC_141923.1, forward strand.
TGGCCTTTGCACACACAGCTCCCTTCGCCCCGCACCTTCCCCTGCCCACCCCTGGCTCTGCCTCTGGCCACCGCCTCCCTGAGCCGGCAGAGTCCTAGTGCACGGTGATGGCGAGCATCCACCTCCATCTCCACAGCACCTGGCCCGGGCCAGCAAACGGCCAGGAAGGGGCTGTCCCCAGAGAGGCAGCCCAGTGCAGCAGGAAGGGCCAAGGGCTCCGCTTCAGAGGCTGAAAGCATGAGTCCTGGGGAGGTGAGCTAACATCGCGGAGCTCCACTCTCCTCTGGGAGGACTGGGAGCAACCATACCTGAGTCCGCCGTGCCGCTCAGGAACCAACACCACCCCTGGGACTCACAGCCGCTGCGTGTCTGAGTGAAGGCACATGTTGCGTGTGTGCCTGAGGGTGTAAGCAAGTGGGGTGTGTGCAGGCCTGGACCTGGTGTGAGGAGGGGGCCTGTCCAGATGGTCCGAGGGCCCTGGGGCCTGACGGTCAGGGCCAGCTTCAAAGGGGTGCATCCTGGGCAGTTGTACAGGGCCCCTTGCTTGAAGGGCCCCATGCTTGATTTACTGCTCTGCTGTCACCATCTTGAAATTCTCAACAAGTTTTGCCTTTGCACTTGTGTTTTGAAGTCAGACGGGACACTGGAGCATGCAGGCGAGCAGAGGAGACAGGATGCTATGCACGGCCCTGTTCCCTGCCGTCCCCTTGCACGCAGCATTCTGGATGCCCCAGGAACACAGGGTGTCAGTGGACCCGCAACCCGGGGGAGTTCAGCGAGACTCAGCGGGTACAGGGAAGCGTGTATGGAAGCTGTCAACCGCTTGTCCTGAAAGTGAAGGCCCAGAGGAAAGGGAAGATCGGCCCCACGGCTCCTTTTCTTTCAGGGCCTCCTTCCTCATCAGCAAACTGAAGACAGAGAATGTCCGTCAATTGTGTGTGTACCAAGCAGTGAAAGAAAAACTGTCGAGTCAATTCTGCACAGCGTTTCCACTATCCTGGGGAGAATGAAACGCACGTGGAGGGACAAGCTACGAAATATGGCTTGTGTAATTTCAATGACTCCACGTATGGATTAAATGCTCTCGTCCTTGCATTTAAAACTGGAAAGGTGAATGATAGGATTCATGCTAATAATTTGTGATGGTTAATTTATGTGTCAACTTGACTGGGCCCCAGAGTACCCAGCTATTTCGTCAAACATTATTCTGGGTGTGTCTGTGAGGGTATTTCTGGAGGAGAATAACATTTGAATCAGTAGACTGAGTAAAGCAGATTACCCTCCTCAATGTGGGTGGGCCTTGTCCAATCAGTTGAAGGCCCGAATAGAAAAGCTGAGTAACGGAGAATTCACTCTCTCTGCCTGACTGACTTGGGGCTGGGACATCATTCTTCTCCTGCCTTCAGGCTCAGACTTGGGCTGGAACTTACATCCTTGGCTCTCCTGGGCCTTCACAATCGGACTGGAACTTACATCAACAGCTCTCTGGGGTCTCTGGCTTGCTGACTGCAAATCTTGGACTTCTCAGCCTCCATAATCACATGAGCCATTTCCTTATAGTCAAACCTCTCTCTCTCTATTCTATTGGCTCTGTTCCCCTGGAGAACCCAGACTAATACATAATTCAAAATGTTAATTTTTCTTTATTTATAATGACATTAAATAGCAAATAAGCACCCAACAAGTTGAGGTACTAAGGAAGAAAGGAAAAAGCTTTACATTTGTGCCTTTAATGGCACTTTTCCCCTGTTTTTGAACAAGGGGCCCTGCATTTTCATTTTGCACAAGGCCCTGCAAATTATGCAGCTGGCTGTGCTGATGGTCATTTCTTCCTCGGCTCCAGGTCACCACGTGCAGTCTCTGGAGAGTCTGGGGGCCTCTATCTGGCCACAGGGGCCCAGCTGTCTCTGGAAGATGGGACTGAATATCCTAAAGACTATGGCTTTATCTTTCTCATCGCAGGCCTTTGAGATCTGAGGCTGCCCCTACCTGCACCTCAGAGAGATTGCATTATTGTTTCCTCCTGCCCTCCACTTAGGACTGTCAAATTTAGAAAAACAAACAACCCAGGATGTCCAATTAAATCTGAATATCAGATAAACAATGAATGATTTTTTTTTTTTAGTGTAAGTATATCCATGCAATATTTGGGACATTCTCATACCAAAAAATTATTTGTTGTTTATCTGAAATTCACATTTAACTAGGTGTCCTGTATTTTTTCAGCAACCTACCCCTTTTCTCCCTCCCAAATATCTCTCACCTCAGCACCAGCCCCCAAAGCCCCCACCTCCCACCCCTGGGGCCTGGTCCAGAACTCACCATCTCCCGCCAGAGCCTTTCTCTGCCCTGGCCTCCCCGCCTCCAGGTCTCGACTTGCCACAGCCACTGTTTTTGCTGTTTTTAGTTTTATTTCTCTGTCATAAGAGCAATACACGTTCACCACAGAAAAATCACAGGCTACAGACAAGCAATGAGAAGAAAGTAAGAAAACACGCATAATCCCACCCACACAGAGACAGCTACTGTGAATTCCTCGGGGGAGATTTTTCTAGAGCAGCATGTGTGTGCATCTTTGCAGATATTAAAAAAGAGCACGCACACTCGCCGCCGTTTCAGACCCACTGTCCTGTGAGCTGACTTTTCACGCAGCTGCTGGGGGAGGAACCCGTCCGCGTCGGGGAGGCTCACGTGCCCTAATTCATTTCAGCCGCCATGAGGGGGACGCTGCGTATCCTGATGGTCAACTCCCCGGCAATGGGGTCAGAGGGGCCTGTGGTCAAAGCCGTTTTCTAGTCGATGACCTCGTGTATCAGTCAGCTAGGCTGCTGTAACAAGCACCAAAGACTCAGGGGCTTAAACCACAGACACGTGTTTTCTCAGTTCTGGAGGCTGCGAGTCTGAGATCAAGGTGTCAGCAGGGCTGGTTTCTCCTCAGGCCTCCCTCCTTGGCTAGTAGATGGCCGTCTTCTCCTTGTGTCCTCGCATGGTCTTTCTTCTGTGTGTGTCTGTGTCCTGATCTCCTCTTCTTTTAAGGACACCAGTCACCTTGGATTAGGGTCCACCCCAATGACCTCATCCTAACCTAATTACCTCTTTAAAGACCCTATCTCCAAATAAGGTCACAATCTGAGGTGCTCGGGGTTAGGACTTCAACATACGAATTCTGGAGGAGGACACAGTTCAGCCCATAGCACCTTGGCCCAGCTTACCCCAACCATGCCAAGCCTCAGTTTCTTCATCAATGAAATGGGTGAATGATGGTACTCATCTAAGAGGGATGTTAGGATGACCAAGTCAAACAGTCCTGCTAAAGCACTTTGCCCAGTGCCTGGCCCCCGGAGCCAACACTCAGATGTCACTTCTCACTACTCCATGTGTGGGTCGCCCCACAGATTGGCACGTTACTTCTCTGCAATGGACGTCTGGATAATACAAAGGGGAGGCCGTGGGCCTCTCGGTAGCCACCTATCCCTTTGCCCAATAGTTTGATTGTCTCCTTCAGGTAAATACCTAGAGGACAGTTGCTGGGTCAAAAGCAGAGATGCCAGTCTGCCCCCTGGAAGTGCACCTGTGCCTCTGTCAGTGGTGGATGGTGGACGTGCCCAGTGCCCATCTACCCCCATCCCCAGGCATCTGACGCTCCTTCCCCTCTCCCTCTGACCTCCCTGATTTCCTATCTGAGGCTCCCATCCCTGCAGCTCAGCAGAGACCTTGGGCTGATGCCCAAGCCCCCAAGCCGGCCCCAACACTTCTCTCTGCCTCCCCCTCCTCCTCCACCTCACCACCCTCTGGCTGTGCAGCCATACTGGCGTCTCCTGGCTTTCTGAACACAATTTGCATTTTTGGGCCTCCCCGGCTTTACACTGGCAGTGCCCTCTGCCAAGGATGCCCTTCCTTCCATGTCTTCCTGGAAGAGGCACTTGTGCATTCAAGAGGCAAATTTCTCTATGGACTCTTTAAACGCCCCTCCTCCCTCTCCCTGCTTAAAGCCAAACCGTGTGCTAAGCTGAAGGGGTCTTTGAAAATACCAGTGATGAGGATGATGGTGATGATAACAATGAGAATAATGGTGGTCTCACCCCTCCTCGCCACTGATCCCAGCATTCCTTGAGAGTAGAGATGAGTTCCTGAGGTTGGGGGTGGGATGCTCAGACTTCCGAAGGTGCCTGGCAGGAGTTAGCCCGCAGGCACAGACCTGCTCAGACTAGAGGTATGGACAGCATAGGGAATGGCAGGAGCAAGTGAGTGGGGGTGGGTGGGAGTGATCGTCAAACACCGCAGCATGATCCTGATAGGACTGTCAGGAGGTGAAGTCGAGTCCGGAAAGAAACACATCCAATAGTTCACAGGGGCCATCCTGGATGAGGGACACTCCAGTGGTGGCTGTCAAACATTTCCAAACATTTTTGATCCCTCAGGAGAAATACATTTCACATCAACCACCTTGTACACACACACACACACACACACACACACACACACACTTGAAATAAGCCTCAGGAAACTATGGTTACCCTAGGTGAAATGTACACTGGTATTCACATTGTATTTATTCTACTTCAGTTCTTCAAAATGCTCGACTTGATCTGATAAGTTGATTTCATGACCCCCTGCTGGGTCCTGACAGACAGTTTGAAAAATTCCGCTATAAGCCAGGCTTGTACTTTCTGCTCTGTGTTCTGTATTTAAAATTTAATGTGGAAAACGGATTTATGTATTATATTCATATTTTTCACTTAAAAATAAATAAGAGAGAGAGAGAGCAGTGGGAAAATACAAAACAATAAAATCAAATAGACTTTCTGGAAGGCAGTTGAGCAAAATGTGGCAAACAGACATCTTTCAAGACGTGCACGTGTCTTGACCTGGCAATTTCACTTTAAGAAACGTGCTCGCGGGGGTGAGTGGTGTGCACAGGCTGGTCGCCGCGGTCACAATAAGAATAACGTTTATCCCAATGAAGCATCTCTCACACCGGGAGCGCCCGTAGAGCCATCCCTGGTTGTCCGTTCGACCACGTGGCAGTGGCGCCATTCAAGACATTTACTGACGTGGAAAGAGAGGGTACCGAGGAGTCAAAAGTAGATACCGGGTTTCAAAAGGATCATCTCGCTCTGTTTTAAAAATGTATCTTTACAAGTGTGGGGAACGGGGAGAGGCAAGTTTGAAAGTGCACACACCAGGAGGGTACCTGGGGTTGCTTTTATTTTCTCCTCGGGACTTTTCTGTGTTTTCTGCAATGAGCATGCTTTACTTTTATAAGAACAGATTTTAAAGGAGAAGAGAGAAAGAGAAGAAAAGAAGAAACAAAAAAAGAAGGGGGGAAAGGGAAGAGAAAGAAATGGAAAGATGAAGGGGAGGACGAGAGAGAGGGAGGGAGAAGAGAAAGAAGAAAAAAAGAGGATGCTGGAACTCCGGTGGAGAGCTGAGCGCGCCGGGCCGCGTGGGCAGTGGCAAGAGCTGTAGGTCCGCGCGCTGAGCGCTCCGAGTTTTGGTCCGGGGAGCCCGAGGAGGCCGAGGGGGCGCAGGCTCCGCGGGGAGGAAAGGTCGCTTAGCGTAGCCAACTAGAACCCCAAGTGGTGGGCCAGGACTGGGAGCAGCCGGAGCACGCGGTGGGGCCACGCGGCGGATCCCCGCTACCAAGCCCCCATCTGGGCCAGCGAGGGCCGGAGCTCAGGCCGGGCCCTCCCCGGTGCCCAGCCTCATCCCGGCTGCTGGCTCCGTATTCTTCCTGGGGGTTTCAGGGTGAGACGAAGCGCGCGGGAGGAGGGGGAGGGGAGGAGATGCAGAAATACCATCTGTGCCAATTTTTCTTAAAAGTTATTTTTCAATTTATATACTTTTAAAGCAAAAAGCAAAAGAATTCCCCAAGCTCAGAGTGTCAATTCCAAAAAGTTTTCACGGAGGAGCAGCGTGGGGGCCGGGCGCGGAATTGGAGACCGCGTAGGTGGGGCAGGCGCCGCTCTCTTCCATCCCTCCTGCTGCGCCCCCCACTCGCCCACGCAAATCCCCTCCTCTCACGTGCGCGCGCGCTCACACCCAAGGGCTCACCAACACTCACCCACTCCCATCCCGCGACGCCGACGGTCCTGGGTTCCCGGGTCGGCGAAATTCGGCTGTTCATGCTCCCCCAGCTCCCGATCCACGGACTCCCGCCTCAGTGCTCTTTCCTCTGTCTCCCCCTACCCACTTTTCTGCTCAAGGTGACATTAGCAGAGGGAGGTGGGGGCCGCACTAAACTCGTGCTCCGGGCGTCGCCCTCACCTAGGGAGCAGCCGCGGAGACAGTGAGGGCGGGGATTGCGCGCGAGCGCCTGCTCTTGACTGCGGGCAAGAATCTGTGCCTAACGCCACGACCCCCTCCTCCCCCACCCCCCGTCCCTCTCTTTCTGGTCTCTCGAAGCTCATCCACCTCATTCCCCTTCTCCTCTTCCTAGCCCCCAGCACGTTGCGGGGTGGTGGTGGTGGTGGTGGTGAGGTTTGGCTCGAACTTGGGGAAGCGGAGGAGGAGGGGCAGGAGGAGGGGAGTCTTGGGCGGGGGGCGCACTCCGCACCAGGCCGGCCTCACAGTAGGAGCTGCTGCTAAATGATGGCGCTGCGTGCTCGCCCTCCCTTCGCCGTCACCTCTCCCTCCGCCACCATGCCTTTTGCGCCTCCCGAAGACCCCAGCAGCCTGGCCGGGATTAGGGAAGGTGGGGGAAGACGATTTTGCAGGTGCGGGAAGGGGGTGAGGGAGAAGCCAGGTGCTGGAAAGGGGCTAGGGAGGAGCCAGGTGTGCAGAGGCGCCCGCGGTGGGCGGGAGTGCATCTCTACCTGGTCCAAAGCCCCCCCTGGCCCTCCACCCCCCTCCCCCACACCGTCGGACTCTCGGAGATGTTAGACGGGCGGCTGCAGGGGCAGCTGTAACTGAATGTGCATGTGTGCGTGTGTGCGCGCGCGCGCGGCAGCGAGTGAGGACCCCATGCCTCTCCCGCCTCGCTCCAGGACTCCTCGGGCTCGGCTTCTTCATTCTTCTCCGGACCCGACGTTCCCCATCCCAGGTGTGTGCGCGCATGTGTATGCCCCCGGGCACCGCCACAAATCCCTTTACCTCTTCCTTCACCTCCCTCGCCCCCGCCAGCGTTGGCTCTTTCTCGCCACCCTTCCCCCCAGGGTCACTATGGGGACGCGAGAGAGAGATTTGTGTTTAATTCCTGCCGCTATTCAGAGGGAAGAAAAAATAAAGGGACCAAAGGCAACCTAAAAGCAGTTTACTTCAAGCCTTTATTATTGTAGCGCAAAAGAAGTTTATATACAAGGAATATTTCCAGCAAAACACTCACCGAATGGCTTTTGAATCACGGGCTCCCAATCTCCTGGCCCCGCACTCGGCAGCTTTGCCAGGAGTCCCCTCACTCTGAGTCCCCAGGCTCTCCCCCCATCTCCCTTTCCCCTGACTCCACTACCCAAACCCCGTTTCCCAGGAGCCCCAGCCTCTTCCCTCTCCCTGGGGCGCTGCGAACCTCGCCAATGCCTTTCAAGCCTTCTTCCTCTGGTCCTGAAACAGCCCCCCACCCTCCCTCTCCCACCCCGTTTATGCTGGTTTCCTCACGGAAACCCAGAGCACTTTCCCCCTCTCGTTTTAGGCGCTGCTTCGAGACCCCTGCAATTCAGAACCAGCCCGTGGTCAAGACCAGTTAGAGCCAGTTCCTCATCAGCAGTGGGGCTCGTGAGCATCCAAAATAAGGGGGGAAAACAACTCTGCCCACCCTTCCCCATCCCAAGCCCCCTCCCCCAACTCAGGGACAAGAAATAGACACAAAAGCAGCAGGGCATCCTCTCCCGGCGCGCAACAGGTGTGGGTGCCAGGCAACGGGGCAAGCGGCACACACGCTGCTGGAACCCAGCTGCGTGCGCACAGGGCAAGCGGGCGCCGCCGAAGTCTCTCTGCGCGGGGCCGCTGCGCCTGGCTAAAGGCATGCCGGCTCTTCTCTGGGGAGGGGTGTGAGAGAGCACAGCGGGGGCCTCTGTGGGGACAAGTCCAGGGGCACACAGGCAAGGATGTCGCGGCATCTGCACTCAGAAGGGGGTTTAGAGTGAGCCAGGCAGGTACAGGTGAAGGACAGTCACAGAAGCAGAGTTTGGGGAGAGTCTTCAGGTGGCTTGGCTGAGGGTGCAGACTCAGCCTGCTATCCCTGACTCAGCACAGCTGTGTCACTGGGCCCTGGCCAAGCCTGACTTCGTTTGGGGTGTTTGCACGTGGGCTTCGAAGGCTCGAAGGCATGGCCACCTAGTTAAGTCAATTGTTCATTGGTTGTTTACACTCGACGGGGCTGAACTCCGTGCAGCTGCTCGTCGTAGTGCTCCAGCCAGGTTCGCAGCTCGGAGACCTGGTAGCCGTCTGGGCCACGGCCACCCTGGTACATAATGGTGCCACTTTGGATGACGTAGAGGCGCTCGAAGTAGGCGCCATAGGCCGAGCTGCTGGAGTTGGCCATGGTGTCGAGGACAAGAGAGCAGCCAGGCACTCCTTGCTGCAGCACGCGAGCCGCGCTGACCCGGTCCTCCAGGCTTCGGTGCTGCGGGATGATGTAGGGGGAGTCTGTGGTGACCCAGCCGTCGGAGGGATGCGCTTCCTCGATGTAGATGATGAGGAAGTCGACGTCGCGCTGGTACTTAGTGACCAGGCGCCGGAAGGCGCTCATGCGCGCCATGAACGGTGGTCAGGTGCAGCTGCCGAAATTGAGCACCAGCGGGCGGTTTCCTCGCGCGTAGTCGAGGATATGCTGGTTCTGGAAGCCGTCGGGTAGGACCACCTCGGAGTTGGGCGCCGGACCACCCTCGTGCGCCTGCTTGAAGAAATCCAACTTCTGGCCGTACCACACCGCCTTCAGCGACGCCAGGGTGCACAGGCGGTTGTCGTCGGACACGCAGATGGGCGGGTCGTCGGGGGGCACCTCCTCGCCATCACAGTTGAACTCCCCTTCAGGTTCTGGCTGCCCCCGGCGCTGGCGGCTCAGGAAATGCTTGCGGATGCACAGGAAGTCGAGGAGCCAGAGCATGAAGGCCGTGCCGAGGAAGCGCGGGAAGAGCACGAGGCACGAGGCGGTCTGGGCGCAGAGCCTCAGGGCGTGAAGCAGTAGGGAGCGGAGCATGGTCGCTGCAGCCCCCAAAGCCCCCTGGGACCCGCCGCCTTCTCCCACCTCCAACCGCGGGGCGGCCTGGCAAGGCATCTGGGCTTCGGCCGTGAGGGAGCTCGATTTATAGCCGAGGCTTCAATTGGCGGGAGACTCCACCTCCGGTCCGGGCCCGCCCCCTTGCAACTTGAGCCCGGAGGGATCACCCAGCGGCGCAGCCAATGCCTTAGAAATCGTGGGCCGGGGGCGGGCGCAGGCGGCCGGAGGGCGGGGTCGCCGGGCCAGGGGCCGGCGGGGGCGGGGCCGGGCCCCGAAGCCAGCTCTCGGGGGCGGGTGACCCCGGCCACGGCTGCCGCCCGGGACGGGGAGCTGGACCAGGAACCCAGGCGTCCGCTGCGGAGGTCCTCCTGCTAGTGCGAGCGCCGGCGCGGCCCTGGGCCCGGCGGCCTGGCCCCGGCCCGCGCCCCGCTCGCCGCGCACCTGAGCGGAGCTCCCCGGCGCTCGCCGCACGGCTCCAGAGCTCCGGTTCGCTTCCCGCGCGCCGCCGCCAACGCCGCCCCCGCCGCTGCTGCTCGTGCGGGGCCGCTGCCCAGGTGCCGCGGGAGTCCGGGTCTGCGGCCGCCGCTTCGCTCGCTCCGGCTCCTGCCCCGCCGGGGATGCGGGCCAGCGAGGAGGCAACTTTGGGCCCCCGCCGCCTTCCCTGTTCGCCCGCGGGCGCCGCTCGCCTCCCGGAGCCCGCCCGCCCGCTCGCCTCCCGCGCGCGCTCACACTCGCGCCTCGCACACGGCCGCCCCCCGCACCGCCCCGCCACGCACACCGCGCTCGGCGCCCCCCGCCGCTGCCCGAGCCCGCCGCGCGCCACCCCGGCCCGCGCAGCCCCGGCCGCGCCCGCCCCGTCCCATCTCGTCCCTACTCGGCGCCGCTGTTCTCGGGTCGGCGGCCCCCGGGGCCCAGCGGGGAGGTGCGGAGGGCAGGGCCCGCGGCCGGCTAGCTCCCGGCGCCGGAGACGGGGAGCGCTGGGGAAAGCAGCGCCTTCCCTGCGCCCAGCGGACCCGGGAGCGCTGCGGGCGCGGGGCGCCGCGGGCGCGGGGCGCAGGGCAGCGGGCGCGGGGCGGCGGCGGCCCCGGGCGGCTCTCCCACTAGGGGTAGCTGTTGCCTGAACGCCAGAGCGCTCCCCTCTCGCCGCTTGCCTCGCCCGGCGCAGCCCCGGCCGCCGGGCGCACCCGTCCCGTGCGTCCCCGGACGTTGCTCTCTGCCCCGGGAACGTCGAGACTGGAGCGCCCGAGCTGAGCCACCTTCGCCGACCCCGAGCGCAGCGGCCCAACTCACCGCGGCGGTGCCCGGACGCGTAAAGTGCGTACTTTCAACTGGGAATGTGTGCTGAGGCTTTTAGGGGTGCGGGGCAACTCCCCAACTCCGCGGGGCCCTGGTCGGCCCTGCCGCCGCGTCCGAGACCTTCTTACTCCTCACAGCGCGCGGCCTGGGCCGGCGACTTGGGCTCAGGGGCCGGGCGGGGAAGTCCTTGACCTGGGGCCCCGAAGCCGGGAGCAAGTCTCACTTCGCTTCGGCCCTACTTGCCCTGCGGGGCGAGGCCTGAGCCCGGTCGGGAGCGATTTGCACCCTGTCTGGGGAGTCGAGCCGCCCGGGACGCCCTCGCAGTCCCGAGGACTTGTCTGGGGCGGCGGTGGCGGAGCCCAAGTCCAGCGCCACCGCCCCCAGTGTCCCGTGCGCCGCCGGCCCGGGTGCCTAACTTCTTCCCGGGACGGAGACAGCGCCCGCGCCCCCGCCAAGGTGAGAGCTCGCTGGGCGGGATAGAGCGAGGGCGAATCGGTCTCGGCGCGGCGGCGGCGACGAGGGAACAAGTCGGGAGAAGTCAACCGCAGGGCAAGGAGCCCCCGCCCAGGACCCGGTGCGACCCAGCGGGCGCGAGGGTGGACGCCCCGCCTTGGGCGGGGGTCCTCACCTCCGGGTTTTGCGGCCCTGGGGGGACTCGCTGCCAGGTGAGCTCCCCGCTTGACCCTTGGCTGCAGCAGGTCAAGACCCCGAGTGGAAGGCAGGGGTCGCGTGAGTGAGCCCCTTTTCTCTCTCTGCCCGCGGGCGATTTTTCTGCTGCCTGGGCCAGAGGCGTGGGGGCTGCACGGCCCGGGAACTGCCCACCAGAGGAAGGCCAGCCCGGTACTCGCTCTTCTCAGCGCGCACACTGCACCTGACCACTCTGGGTGGGGGTCCTTAAGGTGGGTTAGGAGTTCTCTGAGTCGAACCTGGCTGGGGACGGGGTGGGGGTGGGGTGGGGTCCCAATTGTCTGCCCCTACCGCAGGGCGTCTCTGAGTCAGCCATTTGTTTTCTTGTCTTGCCTCTAATTTGGGGGGAGGGTGTAGTGAGAGTAGTCTCCTGCTTGGCAGGTCTTGAGAGGAGATTTGGGGGCCTGGGGTCGCCCCCTCTTGGGCAGGGGCAAGGGGAGTCCCAGCTTTGTTGGACCAGCTCAAGCCTTGATGCCTTGATTTTTGGGGGTGCCAGTCTAGGACCTGTGTCCTGTCCCCACTCCCACAGGAGCTGGGACAGGGCCATGGGGCAGTTCCCCCTCCCCAGGTCTTCCCACATGTAGTCTCAGAAAATGAAAAAAACCACCTTGGGCTGGGAGAACATGTGTGCTGCCTGGGATCTGGTGGTGGTGGAGTGTTTGTGGAAGGAGCGTTCTGGGCAGATGTGTGAGTGATCCCTCTGGTCCCCTCTGCCGGCTGGCGCAGCCCCACCAGCAGCATGGACCCACCGGGCTCTAGCTCAGGGTGCTCAGGAGAGCTGCCTTAGTCCTTAGGGCTGTCAGCTGCTCTGGGAGATCTTGGTCTGTTCCTTGGGCTGACAGGCTGTGCCCCAGGCCTCTGGATTCCAGAACATCTGTCAAGGCGCTCAGGACCGTCTGGCTCTGACAGCCGCTTGTGCAGGTGAGGGCAGACCCAAGGTCCAGGTGGTCCTGGCCTTTGGGATACAGACCTGGCTTGGTGACTCTCACTGCAGACTCTATCCCCGCACTGTGCTCCTCCCTCTCTCTCTTCTTCTCCCAAACCCTCTCTCCTCCCCAAGCAGCCCCTGCGCCCCTCCCTAGGGCAGAACCTCAGCTCATCTTAGACCTGGCCCTTCCTACCCGCTGCCCATCCTGTCCTGACCTGTCCTGGGGGGCTCAGCAGTGAAAGTCCTGGCCTGAGGCCAAGACCCATCTGGGACCTGAGGGAGTGCCAGGCCTCACCTAGAGGCCTCTTCACTGGGGGGACCAGAGTTGGAGCTGGGGCTGGTTCCCATGCCATGGAGCCTGGTAAGGCATGCCCCCTTTCCTGCCTGCCCTCTCACAGCTCCAGCAGGGGGCGGGCAGAGGAAAGGAAAGGAAGGACCAATTGAACTGGGTCCATTTGGAGTCCAGGAGCAACGCTGAGAGGGGCTGGGGGAGGGGACAGGCGGCTGGAGGAGGGGTGGCCTCCTTGCTTCCCCGACCAGCCTCAGGGGGCTGTCTCCCTGTGAAAGCGGGGCTGGGAGGGCCTGCTGGGGCTCTGACCCCTCCCTGGGATTGCCTTGTCCGGGGCTGGGTGGGTGGGTGTGTGGTGGGCATAGCCTCTGTCTCTACCCCGGCAGAGCAACTCCCGGGGCCCAGAGAGATTGATGCTGGGCCACCCTGCAGGAGGAGGTGGGCCAGCCCTCACGCCTGGTGAAGAGTGTCAGAGAACTGCAGGTGTGCACTGTTCGTGACCTGGCTGCCTGGGCTTCAGCCCTCCTTGGCCACTGACCCCTTCTCTGACCCTCCCACTGCGCTGGCCTCTTGATGCTCGGGCAATTCCCAGGCACTGTCTTGCTTCTGAGCCTCCACTCATGCTGTTCCCTCTGCTCTTTTTCCTTCTCTGGTGATTCTCATTCCTCCACTCCACTGCCTTCACCTCTGCCTGGGCCCAGCCTGCCCCACCCCCCCACAGGGAGCAGAGCCCTCCCTTCGTGCCCTCCTGCGGCCTCCTGTGCCCTCCGCTGCTGCAGCCTCAGCATGGGCGTGTCTCGCCCTGGTGTCTGTGTCTGCTGCTGCTCAGGCCCTGCTCCTCCCAGGCTGGCCCACGGGGAGCCTCTACAGTGACTGTCCAAGCCCAGCCCTGCAGGAGCCCAATAAACGTTTGTGAAATGAGAAAATGGGTGCAGCGTGACTTAACTGAAACCTTGTTTCTGGAGAATTTCAAGACATTTCATTCTACCCTTTTGCACACCAGCAGCAGTGAACGAGGTAGGGCGTGTCAGCAGCCGGGGCCCAGTGAGGTCTCACAGGACCTGTGGCCACGAGCAGACAGTGCCTGGGAAGCCCCCTCGGGTACGGCATCTGATGAATCCACCCATCCCTTGGCCACCGGGTCAGTCTGTCTCCTTCTGGGATAGGCAGGTCCTCCCATGGGCACCTGGGGCCCTCGCACAGATGCGTTCACACTTCTCATTTGCTTCAGGAATGGTTTCTTTTTTCCAGACTTCCCTCCACCTCTCCCGACTCCCGTGTGGCCAGGCTGGACAGATGGACAGCCTGCAGGAGGGCAGTGGCTGAGGGCACAGGGGTCTGGTTGAGATAGTAGGTCTCTGTCCCTCTTCACGTGACAGGCCCCAGCGGGCACCCTCCTGGAGTGCCAGGAGGACTGAGGTTGATGGTGGGGCTCTAGGGCAGGTAGGCAGCCCAGGAGCCAGGCCAGGAGGGCATGTTGGGGCCCCAGGACCTGGATGGAGTGGGGGTGTTTGGCAGCGTTCTGGGGTTGGAGGAGGCTGGGGCTCTGGGCCAAGGAGAAGGCCTGGGTGGTGATGCTCCAGCTACGTGCTTTGTGACCTGGGCATGTCTTGTCCTTGGGCCTCATCTGCATTGCAAGGGACTGGGTGCCTACTGTCCAGTTCTTCCCCATGCTGTCCCTCCACAACTGCAGAAGGTTTTAGGAAGTTCTGTAGGACGTGCCCTGACCCTGCGTGCTGCTCTGGGGCTGGTGAGACCCCACTTGAGGACAGAAAATGCCTCTGGCCTCATGTTTTCTTACCTGCTCCCAGGCCGTCTTTTACCTGCCCCGTTTGTGCCACAGCTTTGGGGCGCTCACATTTTGGCCCATCCCCACCCCTCAAACCCAGCTTGGGCTCTGACTTGTTCCTGCCCCGAGTGCACACACAGGTGAGCATCCACCATGCTCCCTGCTGCTCAGCCAGGCCCCTCTGCCAGAGGCCCTGTACTGGAGGCTGCCTGTGGGTGCCCGGGGCCTGCCTGGGGCTGGACTGGTCATTGGGATCCTGGGCCATTTGTGCGAAGGGCAGACGCTGCTCTGAACCCTGAGGCTGGCTGGAGGGCCACCTTTGGGTCAGTGCATCCTGTCCATCTCTTACTCTCTCTAGAAAAAGGTGGGGTTCAACCAGCCAGCAGACAGGCACTTCTCTGAGCCTCAATTTCCTCAACTGAGAAGTGAGCCTGACATCATGAATGTGTTGTGTTCACCATGTCATGCAGGGCGGTGCCGGGGGGACGTGTGTGTGTGTGTGTGTGTGTGTGTGTGTGTGTCTTGTTTATACCCAGCCTTGTTCCAAAGTGCATGTCAAGCCTCTTGTAGGAAGCCCTGGAACACCAGGGGGTACCACAAGTGAGAAGAAAAAATAAAAACAGGAGGAAGGATCTGCTTCCCATTGGGGACACGGTGGGGCCCCCGGCGTCCTCCACAGGGGGCCACGGACCTGTTGCAGATTTTGCCCTGAATATCCTGATGGTGAAACCTGACTGGTTATGATTCCCATTGTCCCAAAGATACAAATGGCCGTCCAGCTGTGCCAAATGCACTGCTGTGCGTGTGACCATGGTGCTCAGAATCACAGCAACACAGCCTCTGAGGCAGGCTGGGCTCCATCTCCGTGGGCTCTCCGGAATCATCACAGTGCAGGTGCCCCAGGGCTGTGTGCGAATTAAATGAGATGAGGCGGTGGCTTGGCATTGCCCAGGGCTCAGCGGGGGGTTAAAGCGGTGATGGGATGTGCTTGCTGATGGTGGCTCCCAGCAGTCCCGGGCTGTTTTATGGTGAGAGCGTCCTCCTGAACTATTTGTCCTTTTGGGACCTCCTCCCCCGGACCCTGAAGCCTGGGTCCACGCCAGGCTCCCAGAGGGGTCCTGGGCTTCAGGGGCCGGGGGGTGAGTGAGTCAGGCATGTTGTCTGTCCTTGAGGAGCCCCCCACCGCGGCCAGGGCCCTGGGAGGGGTAGGTGTGCTTGAGGGGGATGCTCTGGGCCTCCCTTCTCACTCGTGCTCACAGGGCTCCTAGTCTTCCATAGGACCTTCCAGAGCAGGGGGAGGGGACAAAAGGCAGGGAAGGCTGTGTCCGTGCGGCTCTGTGTGTCTACCACGGCCACACTGTGTGATCTCAGGCAAGTTACCTCAACTCTCTGTGCCTCCATCTGGTCATTTGTGCAATGGACAGAACATTCAACCCCACCTCCCAGGGAGGTTATTGGGAGAAAACCTACAGTTGTGCACGCATAGCCCCTGGAATAGAGTCCAGCGCACAGGAGTGCTGAGTAAATAATAGTGACTGTGGGCGCCGAGTCCCCACCATAGGCCAAGTGCTTGGAGCTGGTCTCATAACCCTGCTCTTCGGGTGGGCCTGGGAACTCTTGCTCTGGGGCACTTCAGGAGCTTGTGTCCGGGACACACCAGTGTGGTCCACTCCTTCCCCTTGCCCTGCCAAGTCTGTAAGTTGGGGGCTTCCCCATTCCAGAAGCCCACCTCTGTGAAGCCTTTTGATCCCCAGGCACCTCCCTGTCCCCGTTAATTGTGTTTTGTTAGATCCCTTTAGGTTTGCACATGGCAGAAACTCGATCCAAACTAACTTAAGCTAGGAAGGAATTTAACAGTCCAGGAGAAGCCACGCCTTCAGGCACAGCTGCGTCCAGGTGCTCAACGGATGCTGCCAGGGTGCTGCCTCCCTAGGCTCTCAGCTTGTGTCTGTGCTGCACCAGCTTGATTCTCAGGTGGCTCTCCCTCCACACGTGGGCAGGGTAGCCCCTGGAGCGCTGGCTCTTGGGGTCACTGCAGCTCTTGGGTGCCCCGGCCACCCAGAGAGGAGAGAGCATAATTTACCCATGTCAGATCTCTAACAGAGGCCGGGGTGGGCTCAGCTCTCTTCCTCAGGTCTGGGTCTTATGCCGATCCTCTGACAGAGATCCCAACTCATGTGAGCTGCATGGATCATTCCAGATGGGAGGGGGGAGAGGTGCTGGCAGACATATATTGTCCTCCACACTAACTGCAAGGGTCACAATGACAATAGCAACTGCAGTGACAACGTGTGCCGCATAATCGCACCTTCGATGGGGTGGAGACTTTTATTACCCCATTTCACAGATGAGAACGCTGAGGCTCAGAGAGAGGATTTGCCTGAGGACACACAGCTAATGTCTGACTCCAAAACTCATGCTTGCTAGTTAACGGGAGTGTTTAATCAGGGTACTCTGGGGTAGCAGGGGCCACCTGAGAGGGGGTGGAAAGGGGCGAGGGGAGGCCTGGAAGAGGGGATGTAGTGACCTGGTCTTTCGGTGGGGCGGGAGTCTCGGGAAGAGGAGGTCTGTGGGGGAGGCTGCTGAGTTCCTTGGGGACACGCTGACTTGGAGGTGCCTCTGGGTCTCGGGAGAGGATGTCCAGGATGGGCGGGTGGAGGTGCGACCTCACATCATGGGAATAATTGCGGCCTTGTTTGCTTTCTTTTGAAATGTTGGTGTTGAGGAAAGATGGCTGCTGACAAGCCGAGGGAGAATGGCGGGAGGGAGGAGATCCATACCCCTCCACCTTGGTGGGGCAGTCCACTAAACCCACATGGAGCAGGCTGCTGCCGCTGCTGGCCCTGCGCCCGCCACAGCCTCCACGACCGGGGCGCGGGGGCAAAGCCTGTCCAGCCGCAGCCGCGGAGCCCGGAGCTCTCTGGCGGCTGTTTCAGCGCAAGCACTTCTCTGAGAATGGCATTTCCAGGGCCCTTGGGATGTGGCAGGCTGTGAGTGCCAATTGGCCAAGGCTGTCCCAGAAGGACCAGGCCTTCCCATCTGAGGAGACGCTTGACCTTTGGAATCTCATGGACTTGATTCAAACCCTGACTCTGCCTCCTAGAGGCTGTGTGGCCTTGGGCGAGTTCCTGAACCTCTCTGGGATGGGGCTGCTCATTTGTGGAGGATGCTGGTTCCCTCTGCTCCTGGGTTTGTGGAGAGCCCTGGAGACAGTGGACGTGGTGTGTCTCACACAGGTGCTCCAGGAGCAGCAGCTGTGTGTGATTTCTTTTGTCAGTGTCCGATGGATCCGGTGGAAGGAGGTGGCAGCAGTCCGGCTCTGCAAGGGTGAAATTTGCCCTCACTGGCGGCGTCACAGGGTGTCGGGCCGTGAGTGGGGGTTGTGGTGACGGCCACGTGGCCAGAATGGACTAAGAGAGGCCTTCCTTGTTCCTGCGGATCCCTCCACCAAGAAGGCCCTCCCTGCTCCCTCCTTCTCCAGCTGCAGAAATCCGTCTCCTTCTGGGCTTGGCACAACTGCCCTGTCCTCCTGACATTCTGCAATGCCCCAATCGGTCAGAGTGCTCTGCTCCCTGTGCTCCCTCGCTCCCTCACTGACCAGAGCTCCCTGCCTCGCCTGTCTGCCGGGTCGCACACAGCGGGGCGGGCCCCAGGAGAGCTTCTGGATTTGAATCCACTCCCAGTGTGACCTCACACTAAGCCCTCAGCCTCTCTGAGCCCCAGTTGCTTGAGGGGTTGTGCCGGCACGGCTCAGAGCAGGCGCTGTCATCTGGTGTTAGGGACTCTATCCGCCATCTATTGCCATAGTCATGCTGGGTAGCAAATAACCCCACAGCAACAGGCGCTGTTTCTCACAGGCTGTGGGGTTCAGCTGGTCTGTGTCAGGTGTCCTGCTGATTGTGGTGGGCTCCCTGGCATGCAGGGGGGCAGCTGGTGTCAGCTGGCCTGGGATGGCCCGGCTGGGTGGCGGCTCTGCTCTGCTCCTCGTGTCCCTCGTCCTCTGCAGGCTCTCCCCGGCCTGATCTCACGGGGACGGCAGGGGCACAGAAAGAAAGCCGTCCCAATGCACGAGCTCATTGAAGCCACGGCTCGTTCCGTGTCTGCTCACATCCCGTGGGCTCCCAGAGGTCGTGGGAGAGCACCCACAGGGGGTGAGGGCCCTGCAAGGCTCCTTGGCAAAGCAAGGGGCACAGGAAGTGTGAAGAATGACCTGTCGCAGGGATGGAGCCAGGACTGGAACCCGGGGGCTTCTGGCGGTGGTCGCACCCTCACCCCTGCCCTCCGGGCGCCAGTGCCCAAGCTGGACCAGACCCAGGCCCGTCTGACTCCGAAGCCCCATCTTGAGGGAAAATGTGTTTCTGCGGGGTCTCAGGTCCTTGCCCCTCCCCCGCCATAGCCGCACCTGAGGTGGACTGGCCAGAGGCTGGAAGGCAGCTTTGGAGACAGGGAGGGGTCCCCCATGTCCTGGGGTCCAAATGGCACTGAGGGCTCACTGAGACACTTGACAAGTCCTCTGGGGAATGGCCCAGCTTCCCGCTTGGACACTGCCCCGTGTGTGACCTGGGGCATGCTACCGCCCCTCTGGGCCTCCGTGTCCTCACCTCTACTATGGGGATGGACTCAGTGATTTGTAAAGGAACTTCCAGCCTAGGGCCTGGGGGGCAGGGGGCTCGGGGGCAGAGAGAGACAGAGAGTAAGGGTGAGAAAGAGCCAACCAGAGAGAGAGACAGAGAGGAGTCGGGGGCGGGGGGGCAGGCTTAGTGTCTGCCTCTATTTGCCTCTTTCCAGAAGCTTCTGCAGGCTCCCCTTGGTGGGGGTGGGATGCGGGGGTGCAGGGGTTGGGTGGGTGATCCCCCTTCCAAGACTGATGACCTCACCACTGGCCTGCTGGGTGGGTCCTTGGGCAGAGGGCTGGGAGGGGCTGGGGGTCCCTCTGAAGAGGGGCCTGTGGCCTTGCCTCCCTTCCCGGCCTGTGGGATGGTTCCTGGGACAGGAGTCTGCTATGGTTAAGCCGCTCAACGTGCTGGGAATACAGTTATCACTATGGAAACTCGATCCTAAGTTATCTTTTGGGAGCAGAGCGACAGCTGCGTTGACCACTCTGCCCAGGAGACAAGGGGCCAGGAAGCTTTAGCTCCTCAGTCAAGTCCCTACTGTGCGCCAAGTGCCCAGTGCAGTGTTTCCACGTGTCAGTCCCGCGGGGGGCATCTCTGTGCCCTCCCACAGCCCACAGTGGAATCCATGGAGTCCAACCAAGAGGTGGGGCAGAGTGGCACGTTGAATCATTCATTCATTCATTCGTTCATTCAGCACCCATAGCGCTTTCTGAAGACCCAGACCAGCCTCTGTCCTGGAGGGGCTCCTGATCTGGGGGGTGAGAGCTGGAATTCCAGGTCAGTTTGGACGTTGGCCTGGGGCTGGCACTGCAGAGATGACCTCGTGGTCACGCCCTCAGACCAGCTGTCCTTACAAACCTGTGTGCCGCCCGGTCCCTACCCTGCGGCCAGCGGGACCAGATGCCAAAGCTGATGGCAGAGGACCTGGGCCTGGCTTCTGCCCACAGTGAACTAACTTTGCTGGCGTTTCAGCGTGACTTGTTTGGGGATGTAAGGAATACAGTGGGTCGGGTTGAGGGGGTGGAGGGGGACAGGCAGAGTAACCACATGGCTGCCAGGCGGGGGGGTTCCCATGGGGCTGGCCGGCCCCTGAACATCCTCACCCTGATGTCCCCTGGTGTCCTCAGCTGAGCCTGCTTCCTGTCCTGAAGGCTCAGAACTGAGGCCGAGCACTCCCCTGGGGGTGCTGCGGGGGCCTGGGGGTGGGCTGTGGATGGCGTGGCCTTCCCGGGCCCTTCTAGGTTTATGCCCTGGGAGTCGAGGAGTCCACGATTCTGGGACGCTGGCTCTGGGAACTGCTTCCCAAGAGGGCAGGCCTGCCATGGGTCCCTGCTGGGGGGGGTGGGGTGGGCAGTCAGCAGGGGGTGCCTACACCAGACAGGGAGAGCCCAGGGGAGGGCGTGGAAGCCCAGGAGGGCTGGATCCAGCCACAGGAAGCTGTGGTCAGGAGAGGCCGATGGAGTGGGCCGAGACCAGGATGGGGACACACCAGACCCTCCTTTTAGAGCAAATATTGAAAGGGGCAGGCTGGGAAGTGTTTGAGCAGGTGTCCGTTGAGTGTGCTGGGACACAGGGCCTGAAAGAAGAGGAGTGTGCGCTTGTGGGGAAGCCCAGCCCTCAGCCAAGTCCCCAGCCTTCTTCCCCTCCTTCCCCTCTCCCGTCTTCCCATCCCATCTCCCTCCTTCCTCCTCTCCCTCCCTCCTTCCCTCCTCCCCCCTTCCTCCCTTCTTTCTCTCCTCCTCCCTCCCCTCTCCTCCTCCCTTCCCTCTCGTCCTCCCTTCCCCCCCAATCCCCTCCACACCTGCCCCCTCCTTTCCTCACTCAGCGAGCTCACCCTGCCCCCACAATGTTAGAAGATGCTCACACTGATGCCTGAGAGCAAGAGACTTCTGTGACCAAGAATTCTGTGACCATCATGGGCCCGGCTGTCACCAGGAGGGGGACAGTGTGGTGGAGACAGCATGGAGTCCCCCCTGGGCACCTCTGCTGGGCAGGTGGCCTCAGGAATGCCCTGCTCCCAGGAGCTGGCAGCCTGGCCGGAGGGCAAATGAGCGTCACCTGAGGTCCGGGCTGGAAGTCGTGGGCAGGTCCTGAGCTCTCCCGGCCGCCCACTGTCCCAGGATGGACATTCTCACCGGCCAGGACCCTGTGTGGGGCCCACTGCTCTCCTCCCTGGGCAGCCCCAGGCTCCAGCCTGGCCGGCGGTGGCCCCAGAGGGATTCTCGGGGTACCTCTGTCCTCAAGAAGGGCTCTTTGGAGAGGAAAAAAGAACACATTTCAACACCTCCAGATTCTGAAAATGGATTTCTCCCAGGGAAACAGAGACTCAGAGCATGTTCTCTTCCCTGCGAGAGAGCCAGGAAAACAGCGGGGGAGCGGGGAGGGGGAGGGGGAGGGGGGAGAGGCCTCAGCGAGGATGAGGAACCTGGGAAGCAGGACGTGGAATAGGAGAGACCTGGATGCCAATCCCACCGGCCACTGAGTGGCTGTGTGACCCGGGCAGGCGACTTCACCTCTCTGGCCTCAGTCTGTCTCTCTGTTCAATGGGGTAGCTCTCTCCCTGTCTCATAAGGGATGCCTTGAGGATGTGATGTGGATAAAGCAGTTCTTGATCTTCATCCCTTTTTCCAGATGAGAAGCCTTCCTGCGTTGGGATGATAATGTCGGGGTACTTTTGAAGGATATCCCAAAGCCCCAGGAAGGTCTAATCGTGCCGGATCCTCTGGGTCTGACTGCTGGGCCCAGATCCTTGCTATGTGGCCTCACTGAAGTGATGAGCCCTCTCTGGGCTCCAGTTTCCTCTTCTGTAAATTGGGAGCAAGGATCTCCACCCTGTGAGGTCACTGGGAGGATCAGCAGGGACGGGGGTGTACCACCAGACACAGTGTTGGCTCCCAGGGGTGCTCCGAGTGTTTGGGGTGGGGGTGTCTCGGGGGGGAGGGCCTATTTGCCCTGGGCACAGCCTGGCTTTGGCTTGTCCCTCCTTCCTTTGCTGGTCCCCTCCAGGGCAAACTCCCCCCCTTCCCCGGCTTTGGCTGGTACAGCCTCAGGGCCACCCCCTCCAGGCAGTCTTCCCAAGTGCCCAGCTGGGATTGAAGGTTCCCTGGCTTCGGCAGGTCCACGCCATGTTGTCTCTCCTGGGGGACTTTGTAGCTGCCTCCTGTTGGGTTTCTACGCCTCCGGTCTCACCTCCTCCTCTCCATCTTCCAGAGTCATGTTTGAAAAGCTGCTCCCCTCTCAGGATGCTGCCCTGCCAAGCAACTGCCCACAGCTTCTGAGCCACGTCCAAACCGCCTGGCCTGGCCTTGAAGACCTCCAGGTGGGGCCTCCACTTCCCTTTTCAGCCCCATCTCCTGCCCTGCGCAATGCTGACCTGGTGCTCCAGCCACGGAAACACGCCAGCCCCTCCCACGGCACCTGCGCCCTTGGCAGGCCTTCCAGGAGGTGTGACCATCGGCCTGTCCACGAGGGAGCCAGCCAAGGCTCAGGGAGGCTGGCGCCTCACTGTGCCCACTCAGCATGAGGACTTGGACCCAGGTCTTCTGGCTCCAAGTTCACGCTCTTCACACCGAACCACGATGTCTCCACACGCACTCCATCAGCTAGTTCCACCACCTTCTCCTGGAACTCCTGTCCATCTCGTCTTCCCAAACCCTAGTTGTCCTTCAAGGCTTGGTCCAGATGTTGCCTCCTCCAGGCAGACACCTCAGATTCCTCGTCAGATCACCTCTCCCCTCCCTTTCCAGTCTGCCATTGCCTTGACTTTGGTTCACCATGGTCCTGGGAGGGAGGGGAGATTGTGTTCTAGTGGCAGAGATTGCTAGTTGCCCCCCAATATCCAGTGTCCTCTCTTCCTAAAGTAAAATAAATCTCCAATTTGAGTTGGGCACACGGCTGCCCATTCATGTTCTCAGCTTCTTTTGCAGCGACATGTAGCTATTTGACTAAATCCTTGCCAATGATCTGTAAGAAGTGACCTGTGAAACCTCTGGGTCCTGCCCCCAGAAGGAACAGAGGTGGCTGCTTCTCCCTGTTTGCACTGCTGGATGACAGATATGATGGCAGGAGCTGGAGCAGCCATGTTGACAATGGGATGGAAGCTGGGTGTTGAGGATCATAGGGCATCAAGGTGGAAAGAACCTGGGTCACCACCACATCAGCCTAGACTGCTGAAGCTCAGACTGTTACGTGAGAGAGGGGGTAAAAAAAACCTCGTATCTTGTTTAATCCAGTGTTATTTTGGCATTTGTTACAGCAGCCAAAATGTATCCTAATTAATACAGATTCAGAGAAGTCAATCAACTGTTTGCAGAATGAATAAGTGATTACTAAACAGAGGTCAGTGAGCCACAGCTTTGACTGCTTTTCAGAGCATGTGGTGCTCTGGGGTCACTTAAGGGGCGTGTCCATGGGTTTCAGTGCTGGCTCGGCCATGTCGTAATTGTGGCTCCTTGGGCAAGCTACGTGATGGCTCAGTAGCTCAGATGCCTCTTCTGTGATATGTGGGTGACAGTCCACCCTGCAGAGTGAGGCTGAGATGCGATGATCCACATAAAGGGCCTGGTTTTGAAGGTGCCTATGTGTGTTGGTTCCTCTCCTGGGCTGAAACGGCTTTAGTGAGAGCTGAAGATCACCCTTCTTCTTGTCTGCCCCTCCACTGTCCTCTCCCCGTTCCTATTCAAAGGGGCCACCCCTTCCTCCTCCCTCCTCTCCCCTGCCCCCTACCCTTCCCTGGGAGTGCTGGTGGACTTAATGAGCCCAGATGAAAACATTCAGCCTGTAACAATGAATATTTTCCACCAGGACTTTTCTTGTTCTTAAATTAATGATCTAGGAATCTCTGGAAATGGCTGCAGAGGAGCAAGGGGAGTTTCCTTTCCAGAAGCTGTTTTTCATGTTGCAGAATCACAGGCCCCCACAGCTGCCCATGTGCCCCTCTAGCCCAGCTGCCCCACAGGAAGCAGTCCTGACTTGACCCCTTTGCAGAAGGCCCACCCTCCCTGGAGCCCTCTGCCATGCCTCGCTGGCTGCCCTGTGCTCCGCAGGTCACACCTCGTCCCTCAGGAGCGTCCAGGTGAGAACCAAGGGCCCCTGAAGCTCTGGGCAGCAAAGTCAGGAAAAGGCTTCTTCCTGCCTTTGGAACCCTGGGCTCCAAGACCCATGAGCCTGGAAGGGGCCAGCGAGGCGCTGAGCCAGGAGTTTCAAGTCCAGGGGTCGCCCCAGTGGTGGTGCTGAGGGTGGGGGCTGAGAAAGTGGGCCTGGGGTCCCACTCCACATCACGCTGGGCGGCCCTGCCCTCCCCTGCTTTAGGAACAGGGCTTCCTTTTCAGCTGCAATATGACACAAAGGGCTTCACAGCTGTAAAAAAAATAGTTCGAGAGTGGATGGTGCAGTTTCAAGTCATCCCTTTGAAACATTTTTAATTGTGGCAAAATACGTATAACATAAAATTTACCATTATAACCATTTTTAAGTGTACAGCTCAGTGGCATTAAGTACATTCACACTGTTGCACAACCATCACTACCATCATCTCCAGAACTCTTTTCATTTTGCAAAACTGAAACTCGGTTCCTAGTAAACAACAACTCCCCATTCCCCTCCCCCCGGCCCCTGGCAACCACCCCTCCACTCTCTGTCTCTACGAATTTCAGTATTCCAGGAACCTCACAGAAGTGGAATCATACAGTATCTGTCCTTTTGTGACTGGCTTATTTCATTTAACATAATGTCCTCAAGGTCCATCCATGTTGTAGCCTGTGTCAGAACGTCCTTTCTTTTTGAGCCAGAATAATACTCCATTGTACGGATGGACCACAGTTTGTTTATCCTCAGCCGCTGATGGACACCGGGTAGCTTCCACCTTTTGGCTGCTGTGAATAACGCTGCTATGAGCATGGGTGTGCACAGATCTCTTCGAGACCCTGCTTTCAGTTCTTTGGGGTTTATACCCAGCAGTGGGATTGCTGGCTCATCTGGTAATTCTATGGTTAATTTTTTGAGGAGCCTCCACACTGTTCTCCACCTCGGGCTGCGCCATTTTACATTCCCACCAACAGTGCACAGGGTTCCTCTTGCTCCACAGCCTCGCCACACTTGTTCTTTCCTTTTATTTTTTATTTTATAGTAGCCATCCTCATGCGTGTGAGGTGCTCAGAGCCACCCTTGTTACAGATGGTGAACTGAGCCCCAGAGAGGGGAAGGGACGGGTCTCAAGGCTGTTGTGGGTCGGGGTGTGGAGGTTCGGGGAGTCCAGGCCTTCAGCCTTCTCTGTCCACCCCACGGGGCTGTGTCCTCTTGTGGGGAGGCCGATGCCCTTCCCGAGGGCCCTCATCTGAGCTCCCTGCAGCTGCAGGCGACCATTCCTGTGAGCCTCCTCCTGCAGCCCCCGCAGCTGGATGCTTCCCCATCAGGCCTGCTCGGGAAGGTGCAGGGCAGACTGCCCATGAGGAGTCCCAAGCAGGGGCCAAGCACTCAGCTACCCGCCCCTGAGGGGCTCACGGCTAGGCTAGGGGGCACAGGGGCGCCAGTGTGATAGCACTCTGATGGGGGTGACTGAGCCCTGGGAGGGGGACGAGGAGGGGGCAGGGGACACCTGCTGATTCTGCACTCCTGAAATTCCAGCCCTTTCTGTGGCCCTCCTATCACGGTGGGGCCATCAGTTAAGGTGCCCCCCCATCTTGACCCTGGGTGGTCGTGCAGCCCGGGAGAAGCCCGACCTTGGGTCTTGAGTGGAGGGACCCAAGGCCAGGGGATGGTCACTGCCAAGCCACCTGCTGGGGGCCCTCCAAGGACTGTCCTGTCATTGCTGAGGCTCGGGGCTTTTAGAAACCTCAGGCCCATCCCTTCCCAGATCTGGAGGCCAGGGGCTACCCCATTACCTTCCAACAAACTCCTCATTTGTCCAAGGTAGGAAATCCTGAGGATCCAGAAGGCTCCATTCAGGAAGGGACATGGGATGGGGGCTGTATGGGGGAGGAGTCCCTGGCCAGGTCCTGGGGAAGGAGGATTGTATCAGGTACAAGGGGCAGCATGAGCCAGGTCCGAAGCGGCTGGGGAGCTCTGGGCAGTGGGGGCGGGGAGAGGCCCTCCAAGGCTGGAAGGTTGGCAGGCCTTGGGGACCCGGGGAGGGGCTGGGGTTATGTTAGTTTCCTCTTGCTGCTGTAACGGCAAATTGCCACAAACGCAGGGGCTTAAAACAACACACATCTGTCACCTTCCTGTCCTGGGGGTCAGAAGTCCACCATGGTCCTTCTGGAGGCTCCAGGGGAGAATCATCTCCTTGCCTTTCCAGCTTCTAGAGGCGCCTGCATTCTTTGCCTCCCGGCCCCCTTTCAACTTCACATCACGTCACTCTGACTCTCCTGCCTCCCTCTTCCACATTTAAAGGACCCTGAGGTGACACTGGGCCCACCCAGGTAAGCCTGGATCACCTCCCCATCTCAAGATCCCTAACTTACTCACCTCTGCAAGTCCGCTCTGCCGTGCAAGCTAACACGTTCACAGGTTCCCAGCGTTAGGACGTGGCCTTCTTTCTCCCGACCACAGGATCTAGCCTGTTCGGAGAGTGATGGGGAGCTACTGAAGGTGTTAAGCAGACGAGGGCCATGGTCAGAGATGGGTTTGAGAAACATCCCCTGGCCGGGCTGCAGCATCCTGGGGGCCAATGAGCCCAGGGCGTGGCAATTCACGGTTTGTCTCCCTCATGGCTGAAACCCCAGCCCCCAGCAGCACCTGGACGTGACAGGGGCTGGAGAAACGCTCACTGAGTGCATGAAGACACCGTATGGAGCTGTGGAGAGCGGCCTGGAGTGGGAGGGCTGGGGATTGGGAAGGGCAGGAGGTTGGGGGGGAGGTGGCGGCTGGCCGGGGAAGAGTCAGGGGCCTGACGGGGTTGTGCTCGCTGAGGCCAGGACCGCTCTGCAACCGCCGACGAATGGAAAGGCGCCCCACTGACTTCCCTGAGCTCTGTCCCAACCGCAGCCGCATGTGCCACATTTTAAAAATCACAGTCAATTAGTGCTGGTCCAGCTCACGTGCCGCAGACGCCACGCCCTCCACGCCCCCCACGCCCCCGCCTGCCCAGCGCCCTGCCCCGCCCCGGGCGCGAGTCCGGGGCTGAGCTGGGAGCTAAGGGAGGCCTCTGATTGGAGGAGGGCGGGCACCGTGGCCCGAGGGCTGGACCGCCATAGGCTGGATCTTTGCACAGGGGGCTGGCCCACGGCACTCTGTCCAATAGAGCGTCAGACAGAGCTAAGCCAGTCAGATGACTCGTGCGATTGGGAGCCAGCCGGACAGGTGTGTCAGGAGCTGGAAGGGAGCATGCGGAGCCTAGGGGAGAGCAGCGTCCTCGGAGGGCTGCAGGGGCGCCCCCGGAAGCCTTGTGCCCACCCTCTGTTCCTGAGGAGCCTGCTCGTGAGCCTCCAGGAGCTAGCTGAGCAGCCCAGCGCTCTCCCAAGCACTTTCCCCCCACGTGGAGCATCTCCCTTGAGGTTCCTTTCCTCTCCCTTCCCCGCTTCTCCTCCAGGAAAACTAATGCTCCTTAACGGCCCGGCTCAGGGCTCCATCCTCTGCGCCCTAAGCACCTGTTGTGTAGTGTGGTTTAAAGCATGAGGCTCTGTCCCCAGTGCTGAGCGCCTGGAGCAGGACCTGCTTCAGGCAGCCCTGAGAACCCGCTGACAGTCGAGGGTTGTCAGAGTGGCGTGTGGGGCAGGGGCGGGCTGGGGCGCAGCCAGCACACTGGGAGGGCCCCAGAGGCCCCACTCAGGGGCCTGGACTTGAATCCATTGGTGATGGGAGGCCGGGATGGCATCCTAGAGCCTGGGGATGGCAGTTTTCTTGGGGTCAACAGTAAAGTGTGTGCTGGGGCCGGGCCTGGGTGGGGCAGTGGAGTCCGGCGAGGAGAGCTGGGGCCCAGGCTCCCCAGCCGAGAGGAAGGCCACTCTGTTCACCCTCAGCTGTGGAGCTGGCCCTGAGCTGAACCAGCCTGTGGCCCCAGAGGCCCTGGCAGCTGAGGAGGGACAGACCACTGGCGAGATCTTGTGGGGGCTGGTGGCCCCTCCTGCGGGGTCGATAGTGGCAGCACCTTTGCGCCAGCCCCATCTCTGGGCCCCTCCCCTCACTTCCTCCTTCTCTGCCCCCTCATGCTGGCCCTCACTGGCCCCCACCCCCAGTCCCGCCTCTGCTTCCCCACCTGTAAGGCGGGGAGCCCAGTGGCGCCCTGGCTTCCTCCTCCTGGCTCTGCCCTCTGGACATGCTGCCCCTCTGCCCACTGGTGTCTGGATGCAGAGGTCACGGGTCCCCAGAGCTCCTCCTTTATTTATTCAGCAACATCTGTCAAGACCTCTCTTTT
Source organism: Ceratotherium simum simum (assembly GCF_057802395.1). Classification (NCBI taxonomy): domain Eukaryota; kingdom Metazoa; phylum Chordata; class Mammalia; order Perissodactyla; family Rhinocerotidae; genus Ceratotherium; species Ceratotherium simum. The sequence continues at coordinate 4,981,945 of NC_141923.1, forward strand.
GCCAGCTGGGGGCTGGGTGCTGGGACACAGAGATGTCATAGGCTTTACCCTTGGGGGGCCCCCTGCCTCTGCAGACACACACAGTTTCTCGGAATGATAACTGCTTCAGTGGGCCACCACAGGAAGGGGGCGGGCCAGGCTGGTGGGCTCTGCACCCACCGCCCCAGCCCAGTGGGCTGCACCCAGTCCGCCTCAGCTGGACTGCTCTGCTCAGAGGTGTCCCACTGACTGCACCTCAGGACAGCATTTTTGGCCAGCACAAAGCCCCGGAAGCCCTGAGATAGGAACCAATCTTGTTTCTGCCCCAGGGCCTTTGAACCTGCTGTTCTCTCTGCCTTGAGCATCTTTCCTTAGACAGCTGCATGGCTGTTTGTATGAGTGAGGATAACAGGGTTGGCTGCCATGACAAGACTCAAAATAACAGTGGCTTAAACACAGGAGTTTATTCTTTGGTCAAGAAATACGGGCCAGAAGAATCTCACAACGTGATTTGTCACATCCTTGTATCATCAGTTTTATTACTTACTTAATGTTTTTATTTAAATCAACTTATTTTTTAAACTTAAGTGCTTATGACCTAAGCAATAGAATCTGAAACTCTGGGTTTGATTTGCTAGTTACATATAATTTTCTCAATACGTATGGATGTAAACAAATAACTATTGAAATAGAAAAATTTTTTTCTGGATAACCTTTAAAATCATTTATCACCTCCCTTTAGGAAATTCTAAACTACCTGGTTGGGGAGACTGAGGCTCGGTGAGGGGCTGTGATGTGCCTAAGCATCTGAGAGGCAGTGGTCCAGCTGACCACGGCCCAGGCTGTCTGCCTGCCCCCCAAGTAGCCACATCGTTGCCTCCTGGGTGAGCGCTTCAGGGGCAGAGCGATTTGTTGGGAAGTGACATCCAGTCCCACTGGTCTCGGGCCTCCAGCCAGCACTGGCCAGTCTGGCCTGCATTCTGAGGCTCTGTCGAGCCCTTCTGTGGCAGCTGCGGCCTTGGGGTGCTGCTGGCTCTGGTGTTTGCTGCTGGCCCGGTCTGGGTCCCCAGTCGCTCTGGTCTCACCTTCTTCCTCCTGCGCCCTCAGTGGCTTGGGGCCCTGCACCCCCACAAGGCCGGGCCTGGAGGAGGAGCTCAGGATTGGAGAAAGGGTAGAGCAGAGGGTAGCTCAAGCACCCGTCTCCACCTCCCCAGCCTCGCCTGCGCACCATCCCAGTTCTGTCCCACATATGCCTGGGGGAGCCTTTTCCTTTTCTTCTGAGTAAGCCTCGGTGGGGCGCCTGCTGGGGGACCCTCAGGCTGTATTCCTCCTGGTTGGAAAGAATCTTATCAGCTCGGGGGCGGGGGGTGGTGATGTGGGTGCATCAGACCTGGATTTGGAGGACTGGAAGCTCAGTGGAAAGAAAGGTGTTCAGGATGGAGACACAGCCCACTTCACTGGGGGGTCCGTGGCAGGGAAGGCGAGATCCCATTGGGGGATTGTGGAGGGCTTCCTGGAGGAGTAAGGAGTGCAGCACATCCCTTCACTATGTGCCCATGCTGTGCTGGGTGCTTGAGCTGCATGGAGTTCTGCGTCCTTCGTGGCGCCCTGTGGGGAGGGGGCGTTGCCGTCTCCAGCCTACGGAGGAGGACACTGCTCAGAGATTCCGAGGTCACACAGCAGCATGAAGATCGCAAAGCCAGCATTTGCCTGTCTCGTCAGATGCTACCTGCATGAGTTAGCTATTGCTGTGTAACAAAGTAGCCAACAGTTAGTGGCTTAAAACAACAGCATTCAGGATCTCACAGTTTCTGTGGGTCTGGACTGTGGGCATCACTTAGCTGAGTTCCCTGCTCGGGGTCTCTCCCAGGCTGCACTTGAGGGATGGGCCAGGGCTGTGTTGGTCTCGAGGCCCAGCTGGAAGGATCAGCATCTCAGCTCCCTCGCTGAGATGGTGGCTGGCGGCTGCCCTCAGTTCCTGCCCCTCCAACGGGGCAGCTTGCTTCCTCCAAGCCCACGAGCCCACAGAGTCCAGTGGGACAGAAGTCCTGCCTTTCACAATGTAGTCGTGGGAACGACATCTCATCATCATGTTTTAGAATTGAGTCACAGGGTCCTGCCTGTACTCCCTGGAGGGGATTGCACAGGGCATGGACACCATCCCTGAAAGCCACCCGCCATCCCAGGGGGCAGATGGAAGTGGATGTCCTGGCCCCTGCCCTCTGCGGCTGGGTCGTGGCTGGGCCGTGACCAGGAGGGGTGACAAGCAGAGGGTAGGAACGGCTCTGGGCACCAGCTGCTGAGGGCTTCCAGAACCTCCCAGCCCTGCAGCTGCCTGCCCCCTCGGAGGTGCCCGCCTCCTGGGGGGCACCGGCCGCCTCCTCCCTCTGCCCACACGGATCCCTTGGGCCATCCCTGCCCCCTCCAAGGCTCCTGGGGACGGGCTTGGGTGGGGGACCAGGAGCCTCCCATGGTATCTTCTCCAGCACTCGCCCCTCCCCAACACCTCTTTTCAGGATGATGGGAAAGGATTATGAGGAACTGACCGTTTGTTCTTCAACTGTTTTGCAATTTTCCTGGAAATGTGAGTGATCCCAGAGGGGCCAGGGCTGCTGATCTGACCTCCACATGCTGCTCCGGACCTGGGCTGGGGAGGCAGCAATTCCCACTGCGGCCTTTCCAGGAACTGGCAGTGGTGGCTGGGCAGGGCCCCGGGAGTTGCAGGGGCAGCGGTGGCGGGCAGCCAAGGTTATGGGTTGTCGGCAGGAGGGGAGTGGAGCAATGGGGAGGGAAGAAGGTGAGTGCGGTACCCCCTGCCCAGCTCCCAGTTCCTGGACGAGCCCCTTCTGGGGTTCCCAGACCAGCTGGGCCTCCCTGGGGGCTCCTGCAGCCCTGGGTCCCCCCTTCCTGAAGGCTGCTCTGTTCTCCTGGTCACTGAGGGGCAGCCATGCAGCACCAGGATAGGGCCCCACAGGGGGACAGCGGCCTGGGAGGGGGCCCAGTACCGGCACAGAGCCGGCCTGCTGTGCGTGACCTTGGGTGAGGCCCACCTCTCTGATCCTCGTCTGTGAAAGAGGAATGGGAGTGCTCGTCCTGCACTGCCGCCCGGCACAGGCTCTCCTGCTGCCCAGGGCCAGCCACCTTCCCATCTCTGGGCCTCAGTTTCCTCTTCCGTAGGATGAATTGTTGTGGGGGTCAAATAAGGTCACGGAGACAGAGCCTTTCCTGCAGGATCCCGCTTGGACCCTGAACATTAACATCTGGGCTAAGAAGGAAAAGGTGGGTTGGGAGCCTCTCCCCCGGCCCAGGTGTCCTCTGGGAGGGCCCGGGCTGGGAGCCTTGCAGGTGGGGCTTCTGTGTCCCCAGGTGTGAAAGGGGCTGTCCGCTGCCCTGCCGCGCAGAGGCTGAGGGCTGGCTGTCCTCAGGGCCGGGGCGGGTGAGTGGCCTGCTCCTGCCTCTATCCCTCCGCTCTCCCTCCTCTGTCTGCACTCTCCGTGGTTTTGTCTTCCGGGGCACCCCTGCCTGCTCAGTCCTCAGGCCCCTCCAGGCTGGCTCCCACCCCTTCCTGCCGCCCCTCCCGCCCCCCCCCCCCGTCGTCATGGAGATGGTCCCAGCCTCGAATCTGTAGGCTGCGTCTCTGCTTGGCCATTTGTGAGCAGCCACTTCCTCCAGTGGCATCTTCTCTTCCTTCGGGCTACAGGATGCTGCCCTTTGCACCTTCCCTCCCTCCTCCCTGGCTGCACTTCTTTCCCCAGGGTCCTGCCTGAGCAACGCCCCCACCCGCACCCCAGCCGCCGGTCACCACTCAGCACTGCCCTCTCCAGGGGCACGTGACTGAGCTTCTCCGTCAGGACGTCCCCAGGCAGCTCGTACTCAACACAGCCAAACACATCTCAGCATCTCCCACTGCCCTCCCGGGGCCGAATCCGCACGTCCTGTGCTCCTCTGGGGCCCTAGTCTCATGGCTAGCTCCCCCACGCCAGCTCCTCCTACGGGGTCCTGTTATCCCACTGTCACCTCCTCAGCCTTGTGCCTTCTCTCCAGAAGTGAAGCACAAACTGTTTCCCAGTTAGTGTCTGTGACAGAGCCCCCTGTGGTCCCCCGACAGCCACTCCCCTCCAGCACCTGGCTGCCCCGGAAGACGCATTTCCCAGCTTCCCTGGCAGCTGGGTGTGGCTGCGTCTGGCAATGGGGTCTGTGCAGATTCACCCGTGCAAGTTCAGGGTTGTGCCCGGCAAGAGAAGGCACAAGCCCACCCCAGAGACATGTGCCCTGCCCCGCGGAAGTCAGAGCTGCAAGAGATGACCCTGGGGACTCCGCTGGCTGAGGGGCTGCCGTGTGCCAGGCCCTGGGCAGAGGTAAAAAGACACAGTCCCACCTCTGGGGGGTTCTCGGTTTAGTGGGGTGACAAATGCATCAGTACTTTTGCAGCAACATGCAGTGTGTGCTGGGAGCATCGTGGAGGACTGAAGCAGGGCACACAGGCTCTAAGATCTGAGGGGAAAGCTTGCTTAGGGAGCCAGGAAAGACTTCAGAGAGGAGGGCTACTGAGGGATGGGTAGGAGTTTGCTGTGTGGCAAGGTAGAGGGAGCAGCATATGAGAATGTATGGAGTAGTTAGGGAATCACAGGCTGTTCCAGGTTGTTGGAGCAGAGAGTGAAGGGGGGAAGAGAGGGGAGACAGACGGGCCCCAGCCCAGTCCTGGGGGCTCCACTCAGATGAGTGAAGACTCTGGAGCGCCGTTTCAGGGCAGTGGGCAGCCAGGGAGGGGCTCTGCAGGGGAGTGATGGGGCTGGCTCTAGAGAGTAGAGAGGGCAGCAGCAGGAGCCGGGGTCGAGGAAATGGGGTTGCTGAGGACGAGTCCTGGGTTTCTGGCTTGGGCGATGTTGGGCCATTCTCTGCGGAGTGGTCCCTGGAAAGGACAAGTGTGGGTTGTGGGTGTGGCACATCCTCCTTGGGGGGCGCCCCCCATGGTGGACTGTGGCCCCGCACTTTCCGGCTGGGCTCCAGGACTTCCTCGGAGACTCCCGCTCTGTCCTCAGCCTGAGCTCCCCGGGCACCCGGGGCCCTGGCCAAGACTGGGCGGGTCTTATAGCCACTGGGAGCCTGTGGCTTCTGCATGGACCAAGCTGGGACCTTCTGGTGTTTACGGTTGGCAAAGTGTAGCTTCCTGTTTTTAATAAGAAACACTTATTAAAAAGCCCTTTGAAAGGCATCAAAAGACTTCCTGAACGTCAAATGACTCTTACAAAAGAGCCGTTTAATGATTTAAGCAACATGAATGGGAAACATACCCCGAATGCCCACGATGCCCTGGGGACTTGGTGGCCATGTGTGATGTGGACTGAGGGGACCCAGAGAAGCTAAAAATAGTCCTGAAGGCTGGGGCAGCCCTTTGTGGGACTGGAGGGGACTGTCGGGGACACTAAGCTCAGGTGTGGCCAGGGCAGCCCCCAGGGGAGTCCAGCTCCAGCATCCTGACCCCCTCAGGCCTCTCAGATGCCCGGTTTCCACCGAATCCCCCCTGGACTGACACCCTCAACACCCAGTTCCCCCACTCCCCCAGCTGCCCACGGCTGGCCTCCAACCTGCCACCTTCTCGTGTCTCAACTGTCCGCATCCAAACGGCCCCTCAGCCTGGCGGGCTCCACCTGTGCTTCGTCTGTCCTGTGTGTCCCTCATCCCCAGGCCCCAGGCCAGGCCTCACTGGACTGTGGCAGCCACCTGCTCACTGGCCTCGAGCCGCCCTCTCTTCTGTCCACTCATCCCCACCCTCCACCGCAGCCTCGGGGTCCCCGGGCTGGACGCAGAGGAGATGCAGACCCCACCCTGCTCTTGGGGGTGCCCTCGGGTGCAGAATGTCCTCTAGTTTGGCCACCGAGAAGGTGTGGTAAAGGCTAGGTGACTCTCATCTTTGCTGGGTGCTGGGGCCACCCCAGGAGGCCAGTGGACCATAAATCTGAGTTGAATGAGGAGACAGAGCTGCAGACACAGGCCCCCCAGTTCCCTGGGGCCCTATGTCACAGCAGAGCCAGAGGCCCTGGGGGAGCCAACCCGCCTGGTTTGATGACCCCAACCCTCAGCATCTCAGGAATGACGCCTCTGCCTCATGCCGTCCCCATGAACCCAGAGGCCCCTGACTGTTTCCTGTGCCCGGGCTCCCGGCCTTTTAAAACGGTCACCCTATCCTGGGAGTCAGAGGCCGCCGACCCAGCCTGCCTCCCACCCGCCGAGCCTGCCAGGTGCCCCTCAGTCCTGCGCCTGGCCCGTTGACCTCACATGTCCTCCCAGGACAACCCCCCGTGGTGACTATTTGCTCCCAGGTTTTGCTCCAAACAGGGTATGTCGTTACTTAGGCAGCTATTAAACACTTCAGTGGCTCCCAGAAAATGCCAAGGAATTCTTGGAATAAAAATAACAATGAATAAAGTTGCCTGGAAATGAGGCTATGGGGCTGAATTTGATTACGCCCCATTTAGAAGAGAAAATTAGCTTATTATAGCTGAGGTGAGGCGAGGTTTTCTGTTTTCTTCAGTGAAAAAGATGCTTTTCACACTCCCTGCCCCCAAGGTCAGTGGTTGGGGGGCCCTCGAGGTCGCGAGCTGGGCTGGAGCTGAGGTCATTCACGTGGGGCTTGCCCTTCTGGGCTGGGGACAGGGCCCAGGCTCCTGGTGGCCACACGCTGGCAGCAGGGGCAGCCCTGCCCCTGGTCGAACACCCTGACGATGAGTGGTGGTGCAGACGAGGGGTGGTGGTGGCAAACACGGTGATACCCCTGGTCCCCCCTTGCTAAGTGGAACCCATGATTCCACTGCCCTCTGCCCTGGGAACCTGCACGTCCTCTCCACTCTCCGTCTGCCTCACCACCTGGACCTGCTCACTCCCCCTCCTCAGTATACTTCACTCTCCATCTCCCCAGCCCTGCCCTGGCCTCCTCATTGGTCTCCCCTTCCAGTCTCCCTCACATACCATCTGACCCTGATGCTTCCCTCCGAATACTCTTCTGTGGCTCCCCACTGCCCTCAGGACGAAGACAGAGCTCCTTACCCTGGCCCACAAGGCCTCGTAATAGTTTCCTATGGTCTCTGTGATGGTTAATTTTTTTGTGTGTGAGGAAGATTACCCCTGAGCTAACATCCATTGCCACTCCTCCTTTTTCTGCTGAGGAAGATTGGCCCTGGGCTCACATCTGTGCCCGTCTTCCTCTACTTTATACATGGGACGCCTGCCACAGCATGGCTTGATACACGGTGCGTAGGTCCATGCCCCGGATCCAAATCTAAGAACCTTGGGCCACTGAAGGGGAGCATGCGAACTTAACCACTATGCCACTTGCTGGCCCCTGTGATGGTTAATTTTATGCATCAACTTGACTGGGCCACGGGGTGGCCAGATATTTGGTCAAACATTATTCTGGGCGTGTCTGTGAGGGTGTTTTGGATGAGAATAACATTTAAATTGGTACACTGAGTAAAGCAGATTGCCCTCCCCAATGTGGGTGGGCCTCATCCAATCAGTTGAAGGGCTGAATAGAACAAAAGACTGACCCTCCCCTGAGTAAGAGGGAATTCTTCCTGTCTGACTGCGTTTGGGCTGGGACATCGGCTTTTTCTTGCCTTTGGACTCAAACTGAAATGTCAGCTCTTCCTGGGCCTTGAGGCTGCAGGCCTTTGGACAGAAACTACACTATCAGCTCTCCTAGGTCTCAGGCCTTTGGAGTTGGACAGTGCTGTGGTCTGAATATGTTCCCTCAAAACTCTTATGTTGACAATGATCCCCCAGGGTGATGGTATTGGGCGGTGGGGCCTTTGGGAGGGATGGGTCTGGTGCCCTTATAAAAGGGGCCAGAGAGCCCCCTTGCCCCTTCCGCCCCATAAGGACACAGTGAGAAGGCCTCACCTGACCGTACTGGCACCCTGATCTCAGACTTCCAGCCTCTGGAACTGTGAGAAATCAATTTATGTTGTTTATAAGACACTCAATCTGTAGTATTTTGTTATAGCAGCTGGAACAGACTGAGACAAACTGGAACTAAACTGTTGGCTCCCCCGGGCCTCCAGCTGGCTGACTCACCCTGCAGATCTTGGGACTTGCCCGCCTCCATAACCGTGTGAGCCAATCTCTTTCTCTCTCTGTACGTCCTATTGGTTCTGTTTCTCTGAAGAACCCTGGCTGATACAGCCGCTGTATTAATTTGTGTAACAAATTGCCACAAACTTGGTGTCTTAAAACAACAGAAATGTATTATTCTCTTACGGTTCTGGAAGCCAGAAGTCTGAAATCAGTGTCACTGGGCTGAGACGGAGGTGTGTGCGGGGCTGGGCTGGCTCTGGGCGCTCTGGGGGAGAATCCATTCCCGGCCCCTTGCAGGATCTGGTGGTGGGTGGTGACCTTGGCTTGTGGCCACATCACTCCAGTCTCTGCTTCTGTCGTCACATCTCCTTTTCCTCTTCGTGTCTGGTCTCCCTCTGCCTCTCTCTTATAAGGACACTTGTAATGCATTTAGGGCCCACCCGAATAACCCAGGACCACCTCATCTCAAGATCCCTGATGTCATGACACCCGCCAAGACTTTGCCATGTGAGGGAGCATTCACATGTTCAGGGGACCAAGACTGGTTTCTGTGGGGCCCCAGTTCACCATCGCAGGCCTTGCACTATCCCGGCCACTACGGACGTCCCTGGCCCCTAGCACACCAGGGTCTGGCACACAGTAGGTGCTTAATAAATGTTTGCTAAGAAATGGGGGAATGAGCGAAAACCAGAGCCTCAGCTGCTTAGCTCTGCACACACTCTGTCTGGCGAGTGGGCTGAGTCCAGGGGGTCGAGGTGGGAAATGCAGCGACCCACCCGCACAGTTCTCGCAGGCCCCAACAGCAGGGCCTCTGCAGCCGCAGAGCTTCCTAGAGGTAATTCACGGTGACCTTATTCCCTCCCTCCCTTTTTCCTTCATTTCCCTAAATTCTGAGTGGTACAATGGGCGTGTCTTACCTTAGCAATCAGAAGAAAATTAATTGTTAAAATGTTCAGATGCCTGTAGCCCTGTGGGGAGCCAGGCCCGGGTGGTAACCAGCATCTACTGAGCGCCTGCTGAATGCTGTCCAAAGCATCTCAGCTGGTTTAGCTCCTAGGGTCGGGCTCCTTGTGGGGCCTCACAAACCGTGCTCAGGCCTGGAGCAGTTTTCACAAATACCAGTGCCCGCGCCACTCCTCATCCCTGTCCTGGACCCGTTAACAGAACTGGTTCTGAGACTCTGACCGCTCGAGGGGCTTTCCTCTCGGGCCTGTCCTATTGCCCACCTGGTCGCTGGTTGAGTCCCCACCCCACTCCTGACTGTGGCCTCCTTCCCAGTGCCCTGGACTCTGGGGCTGTCTGTCTCCCTCCCTCTTGGTTTTCCTTTCCTGCTTTGACCCCGTTGGGCCCCAGCCCCGCCCCTCGACTCCCCAGTCCTGGGTCTGATGGACCCACGCTGGCCCCTGTGGTCCAATGGGCAGGGCTCTTGGAGCACGTTTGTGCCTGGGCTCCCAACCACCCTCCCCCACGTCACTTCTAGGGCACAGCTCCGCCACCGCACCGCTGGCAGAAAACTGGGTGGCAGAGATCAATGGCTATGGAGTCAGAAACCTGAGTTCAGATCCCAGTGCTTCCACTTTCCAGCTCTGTGACCTCAGAGGAGTGACCGGGCCTCATTTAGCCCAGCTGTAAAAGGGGGATGACAGTAGGGATTCCCACTGCGATGATAAGGACAAAGTATGGGAAGCACAAGGCACAGCGGGCACGTAGGCAGGACCCAGTCAACTTCTCTTGTTGTCTCCTGCCCTCGCTGCGCCTCGTTGTCAACGGTATGGCCACACCACCAGCTTCATAGGATGATTTGGTGATGGTGAGGACCGAGTGAGTCGATATCTGTAGAATGCTTAGAACGGGGTCTGGCCCTGAGTGCCATATACGTGAGGGTGACTGTCGTCGATGTGGTACTGTTACAGGAGGAAGCAGGGCGTGGGCAGAGGAGGTTCTCCGAGGATGTGAGGTTTCCCGCTCACTGTGCCTGGATGTGGTCAGAGTGGCCGGGGCAGGGCAGGACCAACACCTTCCTTGGAAGCGATTGTGGGACCGCTCACTGTTCTTGGCTCCTGTCTGTGTTCCCTCCTCCTGCCCTTGGTGGTGGGCCAGGAGGAGTAGCCAGGGCTGCCCCAGAGAACAACCTCTGTACAAGAGGTCAGGCCCTGGGTGCAGAGGGAAAGGATACGTGGCCTGGAGTCAGCAACAAGTGAAGAGGGTGGGGAGGAAGAGGGGTTCGGCCTTCCTCAGACTCCTGCAGGGGCCCAAGTGCTCGATTTTAATAATGAGCAAGTGGGTGGATGGATGGGTGGATCAATTGGTGATTGGATGGGTGAATGGTCCAATGGCAGGCACGTTGATGATTGGATCTGCAGACGGCTAGCTGGCTGGATAGGTGAGCTCTGGGTGGATGGTGGATCAATGGATGGATGAATCCATAGACGAGTGGCTGAACTGACAGATGGCTGGACCGACCTAGTGGTTGGCTGGCTGGCTGGATCAATGAATGGACAGAATGATGCATGAGTAGATGGGTGGGAGGATGGACAGATGGATAGATACAGTTGGATACATCGATGGATATTTATTGGCTGGCTTGCTGGGTCAAGGAACGGATGGGGAGATGGAAAGGTGGTGATGGATGAATGGACAGAAGGATGGAGAGTTGTCTGGAGGTGCACCTTAGCTTCTTGTGTCAAACAGTTACTGCGTTGATGGTAATCAAGTTGGGTGGAATGGAAAGGAGTAGGGGAATGCAGGTAGCATATGGCCCTTACCAGGTCCCAGCACGACCTCTGGATCTATCCAGGCCATGGAGCCTACTCCAGGATGATTGAGAGCCAGGACTAGGGCAAGGACAAGCCCCCTCTCATTCCCTGCAGTCCCTAGAGCTGGGGCCCATTTCCCGGGGCTCAGTGGGCATTCAGCTCAGCACCTGGCCATCTGGCTGGTTCTTCCTGACTTTCTTAAAACTCTTTGTTTGCCCTGTTCTGCATGCCTGGTAGGCCTGGGAGCTCGATGTGGGCCTGGCCTTTAGGGTTGATGGGAGGGGCTGCAGAAATGCATATCATCCAAGGAGCAGAGGAGAGGCAGATAGCCCAGCTGCTGCCCCAGGCTAGCCCAGGAGCTTGGAAACCCCAGAGGAGCCTGAGCTGGTGTCTGGATGGGTGGGCTGGAGAACTGGTTCTGCTCCCATCTGCTAGGTGACTTGGGCTAGTGCTTCCTGCAGCCCTGGGCCTGGGCTGCTTGTGCGGACCTTCATGGGCTGGGTCAGGAGGCCCTCGTGCGCACCCCCTCACACCTGCAGGGGCCAGCGAGGGAGGGGTGGTGGAAACCTCAGATGTAAAACAGAAGCCTGTCCCTGATGGCCTTCTGTGCTCACCCCCTGCCCCGACCCAGTGGACAGTGCTGAGGACTCTGGGTGGGACTGCCTGGCCGTCCCTGGTGGGCAGCTGAGGGGTTCTGGGGCAGATGGGGAGCCACAGTAAGACTGAGGGGGGCTGGTGTGGGCTGAGATGAGGCTGCCAGACGTGGGCTTGCGTCCAGGCTTTGCACGGAGACCAGGCTTCAGCTAATTAGCTCCCACTCACCCACATCCTCCCCTCCTCCCACACACAGGCTCACATGCACACTGCCGATGCGCCCCCATATCACCCTGCACCCCAGATCCACCCCAGCCCCCTCAACACCCTCTTCAGGCAGCCCCCACAGCAACCTCCCCCATGTGGCCCCACTTCTCCCCCTCCCCGTCCGCCCACACTGCCTGGAGACACAATGGCAGCCTCTCCTCCCCGTAGGCACCTGTCACCTCTGTGGTCATAATTACCCACTTGGTGAGCACATCCACTCGCCTCCACACAGACGTGCCCCCCACTTCCCAGCCCCCATACACACCCCTGCCCTGCCTTCCCCAGGGTGCTGCCGGCTGGGCAGAGCGAGGGCCGGGGTTTCCATGGGCCCTTGCTGGACCACTATCTACTTCCTTTACCACCCCACCGTGGAGTAGGAGTGACGTAGATGGTGGGGGGAGGCATGAAAAAGTTCTCATAGAGGCATTTCTGGGTCCTGCAGGTCCAGGCCTTGAGGTGGGCACCCCATTTCCTGCCTCTCTGGGCCTCAGTCTCCCCATCTGTGCAATAGGCTGATGATGCTCAGGGAGCATGGATGTGCCCACCACGAAGCTCCATATCCTCCTCCCTGTCGTCCTTCTGGCTGCTCCTCTCCTGCCCCAGGAGACACAACCTGCTTGTGCCTCCCCCGGCTCCACCAGCCCCTCCGCCACCACCCCTGCCTTCCTCCCATCGGGCTCCATGACAACTCTCCTTCCAGCCGCGCCCTTCCCCACCCTGCCTCAGCCTTCCTTCCCACCCCACACTAGCCATCACTCCAGCTTCCACATCCCCACAGGTGTCCCAGTCACCACTCTGGCCTCTCAGTCCTCGACCCCTGTGGCTCTCATGACTCTCCCCAGCATCCCTCGCCACCCCTCCCATGGCACACCTGGACTCCATCAACACCCAGCTGGCTCTGCCTCTGAAAACCTGCGCCCCGAATATCTACTCCCCTTCCCTATCCTCTGCCCCCGGTTCAGGTCCTCCTGTATCTGGGTCTTTGTCCCCGACCCCCCACTTTCCCCTCACTGGTCAGCCGTGCTGTGTCACACCCCTCTTGGCCAGTCTGACCCCTGGTCCCATCACGTGAGTCCTCAGCTCCCTCACTCCTGCCCCACCTGGCCAGACCCCAACCCTGGGAGAGCCCGAGGCCCTTCGCACCTGAGCAAGCTGCCCACCGGATCCGGATGCTGCCGCTGTGTCATCTCCACCTTCTGCTGTCAAACTTTCCACCCCCACCCAACCCTCCCGGCTCTCTCCTGCACCCCCATCTCTCCTGAGCTACTGGATCCACAGCTTGGGGCTCTGAGAAGACAAAAACAAAACCTGTCCTCAATGCTCAGCCTCCCCCATCTCCTCCCCTTTGCAGAAGGATCTGCGGAAGGAAGGGTGTCTGCTCTTATCATCTGCCCCCCACTCAGGGCTCCTCGCAGCAGCAGACTTCTGCTCCCCTGCTTTCTGCAGCTGCCCTCCCCAGGTGCCCGGTGCGCCTGTGCCCACCCTCCGCCTGCTCTGTGTCCTGGGATGCACATCCAAATGGGCCACGTGGAGGGATGCTGCAGACCACTGGCTTCCACCTGGGTTTGCCCGTGGAAAGTACCAGCAGGAGATGGGCAGGAGGAGAGTGAGTCGGGGTATTGATTTTCCAGCTTCCTCTCTGCCAGGGCGCTGTGGGCTGCCTGCACCTCTGAGCAAGGGACCTCCTCCTCTCAAGGCCCGCTCCACCTAACTCCACCCTCTGGCTCCAGGCTCCAGTAACTGAGGGGGTCACTGCCTGCTGTCGCTACGCCTGGACACTGTACCACACCTGCAGCCTCCCGTCCCCTGCGCACGCCTTCCTAAGTCTCCCCTTTACTGAGCTCTGCTTACGTCACCCGTTTGCACGGGTGGTGGTCTCCTGCTGCGACCCCGCTGGCCTGGCCTCATGTCCTGCAGCCCAGAGACCCTTCTTTGGCCTCTCGGTGGCATTCAGCCCTGTTGTCCATATCCTCTCCTTCCTGGGCCCCACCCTCTGGCTTCCTTTCTCGCTGTCACGCCCATTGTTGGCTCTTGCAATCCGGGATGCCCCAGGGTCTGCCCCAGGTGTTTATTTGTTACTGAGTCCCCAGCACCTGGGTCTTTGCCCTCTCACCTTGCCTGGACCATCTCGCCCACACCTGAGTGTCCACGGATGTTTCACCTGTGTGCTAAGTCCAGACACTCTCTGGACCCTGTGCCCTTGGACACCTGTGCTGGGACACCTCAGGGAAACACGCACCAAACACTTGCGGACCTGCTTGCCCCCATCTCAGCACGGGAACCACCATCCACCTGGTCACGCATACCAGACCTTTCTCCCTAGTCATGACTTCATCGGTCTCCGAGTCCCGCTGATTGCACCTCCCGATGCTTCCTCAACTAGCCACACGCGCCCGCCATCTCCGCCCGCACGGCCGCGGTCCAGGCCCTCGTCCCTCCCCTGCACAGCAGCAGCTCCTCCCCTGTCCCTGCACCAGCCTGGCCCCCCTTCAATCCATCAGCCGCCCAGCGGGCAGCGTGGCCTTCCCAGACTCACCCCGCTCCTTGCACGAGGCCTTGCAGGATCTTCCCAGCCCCTCCCCCTCCAGTGCTGTCCCTTCCGTCCAAGTTCAGGGCTGTCTTCGACCCTGAGATCTTTAACACGGGGTGCCCTCTGCCTGGGTCACCCTTCTTCCCCTGGTTTGCTGGGCCAGCTCAGTAACGTGTCTGCATAAGTGACACACCCATAGCAGCTGTGTTGTTATTGTTGTCTTGGACTCTGCACCGCTCACCCGTGCAGACGGAATGGGGGAACTCAGGCGGTACAGCCTGCACAGAGCACTTGCCCTGTCGTTCATCTTAAGGCCTTGCAGCGGGACCAGGACCCCAGCGTGCAGTCTGGAAGCCCTGCCTGCAACGATGATTAAGGAGGATGCAGGTCCCTTCCCTCCTCCTCCCTGTGAGGCTGGAATCAGCATCAGGGGCTTCTCTTGGGGGACATAAGTGCCTCCCTCACTCCGTGGTACCAGGAATGCCCAGGCCCCAGTTGAGTGAGGAAGACTTGCTGGGGTCTGGAGAGGAGCCCCCGGCCTTCCACACCTCGCGGCCTTGCCCACCCTGGGGGGCTCCCTGGCCCACCCTGCCCGACCCCTGCCAAGTGTCCTGGCTTATGGGGCCTTCCCAGGTCCTTGCAGATGCCCCTTGGCGGCCGCTCGCAGGGGTGGTGTGGCCAGAGTCGTGATTCTAGACACTGCTCCAGAGAGAAGGTCGCTGGTGAGCACGTTTGCCAGCTCCCCCCGGGGGGTTGTTGTTTTCATGTTTTGCTAGAATGAGCAAAAGGACACCAGGGGATGGGCGAGGATTCAGGTCCAGGTCTCTGACAACCGTGGGGCCCCGGGCCCTGCCCAGCAGCACCCACCCTGAGCCAGGGGACAGGGTCCAGCCTGGGCCGGCCATGCGGGGGCCGCCTGTAGCCTGAGATAACCCCAGCCTCCCGGTAGGAACGCCGCGGTGGGGGGAGCGGAGCTTGTTGGCTCAGCGACATGGAGTGTTTGTCATGTTCTGCGATGTGGCCGTGGACGCCTGCCATCATTTATCATTATAATTAAGTTCAATTTGGCGGGGGGAAGGGTGGGGGGAGCTGCCAGCCCCGCTCCCTGCGCCCGTCAGCGACGGCAGAGCGAACCCCAGCGGCAGGTAGATGGGGCCGGGTGACCCCCACCTCTGTGTGCTGGCTGGAGTGGGGGCCACGTCCTGCAACCCCCCCCCCCCACTCCTTTCCCAGGAGAGCTGAAGCCACCCATCCACCAGGAGAGCTGAAGCCACCCATCCACCACCTTGTGGCCATGACCCTGGCCACCAGCCCGGGCAGCCTGGGGCCACTGCAGCCCCCAGGGCAGCCCGCTTCCCCTGGAGGGGAATGTGAGATCTGGCCAAAAGAGACCCTGGGTGCAGAGCATCGCGTCTGTCCCTCCTTCCTGGCTGGGGGCCCTCGGGCCGGTTCCTTCCCCTCTAGCTCCAGATCCACCTCTGCAAAGTGGTGGATGGGAAGACTAATGAGAGGAGATCGGCAAACAATGCCCCCGTCCTCCTGCCCACCCGCCCCCTGCCCACCTCTCAGGGCTCTGTTCACACATCAGACCCTCAGGGAGACCCCCCTGAGCACTCAGAGGAGCCTCCCTGCAAGGCCCCTTCTTAAACATCTCCTGCTTATTGCCACTTAATTATATGTGTAACTGTATTTTAAATGTCCCTCTTCCTTGCCAAAATGTAAGCGGCAGGCGGCAAGGACGGCGCCTGCATTGCATCGCACCCTGGGGCCTGATAAATGAGTAAACGAATGAATGATGTGTACTTGTCAGGTGAATCAGTGCCTTTCCTCGCTGCAGGTTTGCTTGCTGGTGCTCTGTCCTGGGCGCTGGGCCAGGAGTCGGGGCCACAGCTTACAGACTCAGAGACGAATACAACACAGAGTGTTTGTTGAATGACTAAAGGAGTGCATGAACTGTAGAGGTACCACAGGGACCCCTAACTCGCACGGGAGGGAAAATTAGAGGGTGCTTCCTGGGGGAGATGAGATCTGAGCTGAGACTGAAGGAGGAGTTGGCATGAAACAAGCTCAGAAATAAAGATTCATCCAAGAGAACACCACTGGGCAAACCCTTCTGGCGGGGCATTTAGGGCCTGGTCTGGTCTGCGAGGGTCTTGGGACTGGATCAAGGGGCTGTCGGTCTGGTGGGGGAGGCAGCCATGGACTCAAACAGCCTGACACTTCCTTGCCAGTGTGGGTCAGAGATCTCATCATGGTGGTCTCCCTTGGAAAGGCAGGAGCTGTTTGATAATAGTATGAGGCTTGCTCCTCAGGGCCTGCTCCCAGCCTAGCTTCTCCCAGGACCAGGGATAGTAAAGAGGTTTTATCTTACCTGTCAGTTTTGATCAAATGGCCACTTTGTGTGCTGTGTTGAGAAGGATTGTGTTGTTCAGTATGAACTCAGTGGGAAAGATTGATTGGTGATTGATTAGTGATGTCTGCCACGACTGCAGAAATCACAAGTGGGGACCTGTGTGCTGCAGGTTTAGCACAGCCCCCTGCAGGGAGGAAGGCCCTCCAAAGTGACACCTCCTGACTGATGCAAGTATTCTGGGATCTCCCTGAGCCCAGGGCACCGGGGCACCACCCCAGCCTCCACTGCCCACGTTGTCACGTGCCACACACCAGTCATACTGACCTATCATTGGTTCTCGCCTTCGCTATGCCGTGCCCTCCACCTGAAAGGAATCCCTGCTGTCCTCAAGACCCCACTCAAATGCTGTGACCTCCAGGGAGCTGAGCTTTCCCAAGGCTGGCAGGGGCCTGGGGACAGATGTGAGGGGCTTGTGGTCTGCAGGCCCTGCCGTGGTGGCTGCTGCCCGCGTGTCGTTGATTCTTCAGATGGGCAGACTGTGGGTCCAGAACACCTCAGCTCCCACCGGGAGGCTCAGAACAGAGCTCAGGAGTTCAGACCACGTTGCAGAGGCTATGGATGGCAGGCACTGGGCACGGTGGGCACCTGCAGCTGAATCCTTGGTCCCAAGAGTGGGGTCTCTTGCACCCAACCGTGAGCTCCCATACCTGGGGGTATGCGGGTGTGGGAGCTGGTGCAGGCACCAAATGAGCACACGGCTCTTCCCTCACTTCCCCTCCTGTGTCTTATCCGTGGAGGGCTGTGGGCATCAGACACACGGGTTGGGGGGGGCCGTGGCAGAGTGGGGTCCATGGGTACCAGCCTTTCCCAGGTGTTGGTGCCACAGTATATTGGAGCATCTACCCTCTCCGTCTCCTTGTGTGAGTCTGGGTCCTCGCTGGACACTGCCTTTTCTCCCAGCACAGCGCACAGTAGGTGGGCGGCAGGTGGTCATGATGGGCGCTTTCAACCCCACAACCTTGGTGGAGACCCCGGCGAGCTGAGGGGCAGCAGAGCAGAAGCCGGATCACCTGGGGTTGAGCTGCAGTTGGCGACGTGGAACCTGATCCTCCAGATTAATGGATCTAGGAAAGGATCCCTCGCTGGGCATGGCCTGGCCGGGCTGGCCCAGCAGCGTGGCCCTGCATGGCTCAGGGGATGGCCAGGACATCTTGTGGTGGGTGGGCTGTTGGAGTAGGGGGCACAATGCAGGGGCATAGGGGGCATGGGGGACATGGGCCCCTTTCCCAGGAGTGCAGTGACTGGCTCCCTCCCGTCCCCTTGTGGCTGCCAACTGGGGCCCCCACCCCCCAGTCCCTGCAGGCTTCCCGCCCACAGTCCAGGACCCCTGGACCCCTGGACCCCTGGACGCAATGCTGAGGCAGAGAGCTGCCCCCCAGCCATCTGCCCAACCATCCGCCCCCCTTCCCTCCTCCTGATTCTAGGACCGTCCCTGCAAAGGCTCTCAGGAGACCACCTGGGGATTCCCTTTGCAAACTATGAAGTCCCGTAACCCCCTGGTTGTGTCTTTCCCGTCCCCAGAGCCAGGCTCAGACACCTGGGTGAGGGGTCTGTGTTCCCGGCTGTGACGCCAGCCCGGGCCCCGGGAAGGTGCCCGAGCCGCGGCCCTGCAGAGCTTGGCACAGGCGGACGCTCCCCAGGGCTGTGGTTGTGCAATCCTTCTTGGCGACTGACCCCCGTTTCTCTGGCAATTGCAGGTTTTCTCGGCTGTGATTTGGACCATGTTTTTTCCCTTCTAAACAACCACTCTGGAAAAAGGGACTCTAACTTTGAACGAGCTGGCTTCAATTGTTCCACTTCTTTCCACAAACAGCACCCTTTCCCCACCCCGCCCCCAGCGGCCCCGTCCAAGCCTTTCCAGACCAAACAGCAGCCGGGGTCACCCTGAGGCGCGGGGTCGTGGGCAGGGCCTGGGGGCAGTGACCGCTGACCTCTGGGGCCTGGAGTCTCAGCCATTGGGCCACATTGTCCAGTCACTTGAGAGTTGTCCCCGCTCATGTGCGGGCTCATGAGGGATGTTTCCTGAGCACCTACTGTGTGCTGGGCACAAACCTGTCACCTCTCGTCAGCCCCACCCAAGAGGTCTCAGAGGAGGATACAGTTGGCAAATGGCAGGACTGGGTCTCCAGCTGAGTCTGTGGGTCCCTCAAACCTGCCCTTCTGCCGCTGAGCACTCGGAGCAGGGGGCCCTGCAATGGCTGTTATGATTCCTCCCAGGTGCACGGTTCTTCACAGTTTCAACGTCCTTCAGAGCCCCCATCACCTCGATGCCTACGTCAGACTTCTCAAGGCTGCTCAGTACTGGCTCTCACTCCCGTTCTGAGCATCACAGACTCAGGCTCAGAGAGGTCAGCAAACTTGCCCGAAGCCACACAGCTGTAAGCCGCGGGGCAGGGACTGGACAGCAGCACTGTGTGAACGGTGGGTGAAGAGGGCCGAAAGGACCTGGGTTCTGATCCACATCTGTGATGGTGGCTGGAGCACCTAAGGGGTCCTCGGGCCCAACTCTGGTTTCAGTGAGGGGGAAACTGAGTCCACGGTCAAACACGGCGTCAGAGGTGGAGATAGGGCGAGGGCTGTGATCTCCTGGGCCTGCCCAGCTCTGCCACCCCAGGACCTTAGTGACATCCAGGGCAATGCAGGAAGGCTCGCTGCGCCCTCTTTTTCGAGGATAGCACCTGACAGAGACCTTCCTTCCTGACACCTCGGGCTCTGCCCGAGGCCAACTGAAGACTAGAGGTGGCATCAAAAAGTTGGTCCCTGTTATCCTACGGGGGACCCTGAGCTGCTGGGGTCCTCGAGTCCCACATCTCACTCTGTGACTTTGCTGTCCCCTCTGTAGCTTATAGGGGGAAGAAGGAGTCGTGGTGACATTGGGTGCACACGGGTCCTCCAAGCAGCGCTCCTGGGCTCCGTGCGCATCTGGAGCCTTGAGACCTCCATGGCTGTGTCCAGGCTGCTCCTCGTTCCGAGCCCTCATTCGTGTCCGTGGACTCACCCCATTGCTCCTGCATGGCTCCCTCCGTTCCCTCAGCAGTCCTCACTCAAGGGGGCTCTCCCTGGCCCGGCCCTGGCCACAGCCCCTCCCTCGCCTGCCTCTCTCCTCTGGCTGCTTGTCTGTGGTCCCAGCGCCTGCCCAGTGCTGATGGATGCTTCTTGAATAAAGGAACGGACCCCGTAGGGTAGGACGTCCCTGTGCAGAAAATATATCAGCATTTTAATTTTCTTGCCAACAATGACATAAACTTGTGTTGATTTAAACATAAAAACTAGATTACTTGTAATTTAAAAAAGGAACACCCTTCCCTTTGCCATGTGTGGCCGCAACCTCAGAGGATGCTATGGAAGTTCGAGTGGTTTTACAAGCCGGGCCCTGTGTGCCAAGATTTCAGGAGCAGGGAGCTGGGCTTATGACTTCTGGAGCCCCTCCCAGACGGCCACAGGCTCCTGGCTCTGCCTGCCAAGTAGTCCCTGAAATGTACTCAGACTGAGTGGGGACAGGGTCCCAGCCAAGGTCCAAGCTCCGGACAACGTCGGGGAGGTCCCGGAATGTGGACGCGTCTGCCCTGAACCGGGGGAGCTGGGCGAGGGGGCCCTGGGCACTGGCCCCCAGAGTCAGGCAACCCCTCACGCCACTCTGGGGGTCACCCAGCCATACTTCTTGTGGGCAGGTCACACCCTTCAACCCCGACAGGACCTGCTTTGTGCAAAGCCCAGCCCTGAGCCCATCCGAGGTCCCCAACACACCCAGAGGTCTTGCACTGTCCCCCGGGGCCCTTTGCTCCCTCCGACCACTTCCCTGCTCGGAGTTTGGGGGTGACGCCAGGGGAGGCCAAGGAGGCCAGCTTAGCTGTCCCGCCTTCTGTTCTAGCCCTCGGAGTAAACAGGAACATTAAATCACCACTTGGGGGTCAGGAAACTGGAAATAATCAAAACACAGTGTCCTGTCCTCGGCCCGGGCGCTGGGCCGCCTGTCGCTGACCCAGCTCTGCCGCCTGGGGCTTTCCCGCCTCCCTCCACCCAGTCCCTGCCTCCTTCTTCTGCCTCGTGGGCCCGGGGGGCCCACAGTGGCCCACGCCCTAGGGTACAATTAGTGAGACACCCAGAGAGCTGGCAGCCACCCTCACACACTCGCGGGCACCACCCGGCCAGGGACATTGCCACGGGGCTGGACTCCCATCAGCCCTCAGACCCCAAGGGATGGAGGTGGGCATGGGGGAGGGTCTCAGGGGCTGGGGAGGGGGCCTGGAGGCTTGAGCCTGCTGCCCTTTCTCTGCTTCCAGGGCAGGCACTGGCCTGTGGGCTGGCCTCGCCTACCTCCTATCACCCAGGACAGAGGCAGGTTAGACGGGCCTGGAGCGCACTGAGCAGTGAGGGGGGGCGAGGGTCTTCTCTCCTATCACAGGGCACCTCAGGCTGCAGATGCCCTTTCCAACTGACCTTCTTCCCCAGTGTGCACTGCAAAGCTTATAGGTCTCCCGGGAGCCCCTGACGGCCACTTCCTAAAGGGGAAACTGAGGCTCAGTGAGGGGAAATGCTTTCAAGGCTTAGTCCCCAGGCTCCTGGCTCCTTCCCACGGCCCAGGGAAGTTTTCAAAGGCTAGTTCTGCTTCGGGAGGCCGCTGGGTGACGTGTGGGCGAGGAGAAGGTGTCCTGGGCGGGGAGAACACGGCCCAGGCTCCGTGCTCTGCCCGGGTGTGAGCTGCCTGTGCTGCTTTGGATACATCTGTGCCCTCCTGGGCCTCTACTTTCCCGCCTTCAGATGGCTTCCAAGGGCTGTCCCCTCTCTCACGTGCCACTGTGCAGCGAGATGAGAGAGACTCTGAGGAATGCTCCCCCAAAGGATGCAGCGCAAAGTCCCAGCCCCTTGTGGTCATGGACCCTGGGGACCCTGCTGCCTTAGCCCCCTGGAGCCTGGGTGCTCCCTGGCCCTGTCCTGTGCCTTGGCTCTGAGCTGGGGCTGCCGGGCAGGGTGAGGCCGAAGCGAGGAGTCCTACAGGGGCCTGAGCCGCTGAGCTCTTGATGGTCCAGTGGGCAGCCAGCTCTGGCCCTGCTCCACAGGGGCCTGGATGGAGAACAAGGGCAGCAGGGATGCTGAGGGGGGGGGAACGTCCTCCCCCACTTGGAGCCCTGGGTGGGTGTCTTGAGGGGGCTCGGGCCTGTCTGGTGGAGCTGCTGGTCTGATGGGGTGACAGGCAAGGACACAGACACTGGCACCCCGAGACTCGGCTGCACAGAGCCAGGGGCCTGGGCATGAAGTGGCCCTCTGCCTGGCACTCGATAGAGATGATGGTTGCGCTGAGCCTGGGAGGCTGTACAGGCACACCAAGTGCCTTCCTTGAAGCCAGCCTGTGATGCGGGTGTGACTGTGCCCACTGTCCTAGCGAGAAGACTGAGGCCCACAGGGGTGAAGCAGCTTGCCAGACTGCAGCAGCATTCTACCGCAGGCCGCTGCAGGATTTGAACCTAGCCCTGGCAGCTCCGAGGACCTGGCTCCTTCCTTATCCAGGCTGTCATCTCGCAACCTGTGGTGACGGGCTGGGCTGCCCTCAGTGCTCTCCTCTTGGTCCTCCTCCCTCTGTGCTCGCTGTGGCCTCCAGCCCACATCCGTGACCCCCAGCAGCAGTGGAGTGGGCAGCCTGGCGCCCCAGCTCTGCTACCTGCTGGAGCCACGCCCCGGAGGGACAAGGCTGTCTGGCTTCCCTTCCCCTCTCCCTCCTGCCTCCCCTTCCAGGGTGTGGGAAGGGCTCAAGGCCTGAGGCCACAGCAAGGGTGGGGGTTTGAGGCTGACCCAGCCTTCAAGCCAGAACTGGGCTGGGCTGGGGAGAATGGCTCCATTTGGGAAAGTCTCTTCCTAGTCCCAGAGAAGGAGCGAGGAGGGCTGGGCTGGGCTGGGCTGGTGCTGAGGCTGGGGGGTTGAGGGGAGGGAGCATTTGAAAGGTGAGTAGAGATAACAGCTCGAAGGGAGGCCTGGGCAGGAGATGCAGGATGAGAATTCCGGAGAGGAGGAGCGAGTGTGGGGGGTCGGAAGGAAGCCGACTGCCCAGTGCCCGCCCGCACCCCTTCTGCCTCACTGTGACGACGTACAGGCCCCCATGTCCATCCTTGGTTCCTGTATCGCTTTGCCTGAGGGAGCAGGTCAGGCCAGACCAGAGAATTAGGACTCACCCTGTCCCCCCCCCTCCCCGCCCCCGCTGCTGGGAGCAGGTGGATCGATACCCCATCTCCTGTGCCCTTCAGGCGGGTCCCAGAGTTCCCCGTGGCGATATGCTCTGGTTTCCAGGGTAACTCCTTGCTGGCTCCTTCCCTGCCCTGCTGACCTCCCGGCTCCCTTCCTGGAGTCCTGGGACCTTCTCCCACTAAAACCACGTGCACTCATTCCCTGTCTGGGGTGGGATCTGGGAGATCCTTACTAAAGCTGTGGGTCATTGGCAAATGGTGTGGGAGAAGGTTGGAAAGATAGCCAGGGCCGGGGCAGGAGGCCTTGGGGGACAGACGAAGGAGCTCGAGCTTTTCCTAGAGAAGTCAGAAGTCCTGGGAAGGTTTGGATTTTAAAAATATCCCTCTGCTTGTTCAATGGACTGGAGGGGGTGGGCCTGGGGCCAGGAGACTAGAGGTGAGGGACCTAGTGCAGAGCAGGGACTGACCTGACGGGCAGGGAGGAGGGAGGAGGGGCAGGGCCCAGGGGCTGGCTGGAGGTTGCAGGGGGGAGGGAGGAGTCCAGGTGTCTGTCACGAGTGCACCGAGTGCACTGTGATAGGAAACTGCCTTCCCAGACTCCCTTGCAGCTGGGAGAGGCTACATAAGCTGGGTCTGGCCTGGAGATGCAAGGGGATGTTTCCTGGGGAGCTCCTGGGGAAGGTTTCGTCCTGCCTGATGGAGAAGGTATGTGAGGAGGAATGCCCTCTGCACCTCCTCCTGCTTCTGGCCTTTGAACACGGTTTGAGGGTTTGTGTTTGGAGCTGCGGCAGCCATCTCGCAGCAATGAGGGCAAGGCCAAGGGGAATCATCACTGGCTGGCCTAGGGCTGTCGAACCAACGCCAGCAGCCCCAGACCTGCAGCCTCCTTGTTATACTGGAAAAACAAAACCCTCTTTGGTTAAGTCACCGTTCACTGGGCCTTCTGTTAGCAGCCAAAGGCATTTCTGAATAATACAGGATTTGGCACCAGGAGTGGGGGTGGAAACAACTTTCTAGCACCCAGCCAGCAGAGTCCACTGGGGCAGGAGGAGGTGGGGAATGTGGCAGTGGGGGCAGTGCTGACTCTGAGGCCCAGAGTGTCGTCCACGGGGATGTGCCCACAAGGCAGCTGGGCACGCCAGCATGACACCCAGGAGGGGGGCCCCTGAGACAGCTGTGGGTGGTGGCGAAGGCCATGGGAGAGGGGGGGGGGTTGCTCAGGGAGGGTGGGGAGAAGGAGGAGGCCAGAGGGTGCAGACGGAGCTCCAGGGAAGACCAGCAGTCAGGCGGGTGGAGGAGGAGGAAGAGCCGCCCACGGTGACGGGAATCACGTAATAACGACAATAATAAAGCCACCATTTACCCAGCACCTGCTGAGTGGGAGTGGCTGGGATTTACAGGAACTGTCTCACCTATTTAGTCCTCACCACACCTGGTGAGCTCAGCACCATTACTGTGCCTGCTTTACAGACGAAAACACTGAGGCTCTGAGAAAGGGCCCCAGGGACTCAGAGCATGAAGTGATCCCTTGGTGGGGGCACCAGAAGGGCATCAGGGCGGAGGTGGTGCTGCCGCAGGAGACACCGGGACTGGGCAGGAGTCTACAGTTCCGACAGGCTGGGGCGGAGGACCAGGCATTCCAGATGCAGGGAACAGCATGAGGAAAGGAAAGGATGGGATCCAGCTGGACGTCAGGACGCATGCGGCGCATGGGAAACCAGGTGGGAGGGATACGTTGGGCCCTCGAATGCCAACCTGTGGAGTTCGGCATTCACTGGAGAAGCCCGGAGGAAGGGGCAGCGCGATAAGTGCTCGCTCACCGGGCAGAACAGCGAGTGCTGAGGATGTGGCAGCCAGGAGGGGCTCGTGTGGCCACACCCCCCTTCCCAGATGTCTCTGGAGGCGAGGCAAGACCACAGTTGGAGCCCTTGGCCTGTGGCCACCGCAAACAACTTGTCCTCATTGTCGTTGAGTAACTGCAGTTGGGCCCTTTGGTCCGGGCCACTTCAGGACAGCGTGCTGCTGGCAGCCCAGGTCAGGTGGCCCAGGACCCCTGGCTCACCAGCCCAGGCCAAGCCCCCAAGGCTGTGGGCCACAGCCCAGTTCTAGAGGGGAGGCCCGCGGGCCGGCTGGGCCAGGAGGGGTGAGTCCGGATGATGTCTCTTCCAGGGGGTCCTGGTTGTTCAGTCGGCTAGGGGAGGTGGGAGCGGGCCGAGAGAGCTCACTGGGGCGGCCACGGGCTGAGGGGGTGTGTGCGGGGAAGGAGTCCTGGGTTGGGGTGGGCTGACTCAAATCGGTGGCCAGTGCCAAGGTGACCACTTCTCCTGCGAATGGCTGGACGGGAGCAGGGAGGCTTCCATCCCCGGAGGGTGGTGGCTGGTCCCAGAAGGGCCACGGGGCAGGCGGGAGCTGGGTCAGGAAGGGGGGCTGGTCAGACAGCCCAGTTCAGACCCCACCCCCAACCTGCAGGGTGAGCTCTTGGGTAAGCCCTTCCCCTCTCCCCAGGGTCCTCATCGGTAAAATGGTCACGACGGACCCCTCTTGTGGGGACGTTATGGGAATAAAATGAGAGGCTTCGTATAGAGTCCCAGGCTCGTGGATTTCGCAAACAATTAAAATTTCAAAAATCAACTTTAGTTCCTGTTACAGGGTGCCAACTTTATATTTTGCCAAGTAAGAACATTGAAAACAAAAACAAAACACCAGCTACCGTCTACTGTTACCATTGCTTCACAAAAGAAGCGCTCTCGGAACAGAAGGGGTTGCAGGCGTCACCGAGTGAAGGGTGGCCCCCTTCACCTCTGGGACCAGTGGGGGCAGCCCCAGCGTGGGCCTGGGGCTCAAGTGGCACCCTCGGTGGGGCTGGTGCCCACTCCTGTCTCCGCGCCGGGCACTCAGAGCCGGGAACTCACCACCTTTCAGGCAGGTGGGCCCTTCCCTCCATGTGATGAGTCCCAGTGGCCGCCCCAGACTTGCCAGGGGTCTCCTCCCCAGGCCCATCCAACTCTCTCAGCTTCTTCTGCTTGGAAGAAGAATCTGGCCATGTGGGGTCCATTCTTAGAGATGAGTAATCAAATGTGCAAACACCAGACAAACAGGGGCCCATCAATGCGAGGATGGGAAACCGAGGCTCAGAGAGGCCGGGCCCTTGCTGGGACCACCCAGGCTGTGCTAACAGAGCTGGGGTCCAGCACCATCTGCAGGATGGGTTCTGGAGGCAGGTGATGGAAACTCAGCCTAGAGCCCTTTCCCAGCAGAATCAAAGCCTTGGATGGAAACGGGGCAGGGGTCCCTTGTGTCATTTCAAAGTTGTGTGCTCCAGGCTCTCCTTACTGAGGAAGGGACTCCAGTGTTCCAGATGGGCTCGGAGGGATGAGCGGGGCAGGGGCCCCAGGTGTGGGGCTCTACATTGCTGGTATCACACACAGGTGCACGCACACATACACACACACACACAGCCAGCAGTGTGCCTTCCCTGGGTGCCAGGACTGGAGGTGTGTGTGGAAAGGCCCCGCCCTCCTCTGGGACCCTTCCACTCCACTGAGCTGCAGGGAGGGAAGGTGGACACCAGCCAGACCTGGGTTCTGGTCCCCCATCCTCCATCCCCCACTCTGAGCCTGCGCTTCCTCGCCGGTAACACCTGCACCCAACACAGGACCTGGCAGACAGCAGGCACTCAATTCGGGCTTGCTGACCGGGTGTGGAGTGGGCTTGAGCGCTCCCGGGGGTCCGCTGCGGCCCTCCTCCTTGCCTGCCCCACTGCCCGGCCTGCCCTCTGTGACTCCAACTGCCCCCACGGGAGGAGAATGCCCCTGGGACGCTCCTGTTCCCACACGGAGGCAGACGCTGAGGAGCAGGAAGCTGGGGTCCCCGGGGAGCAGCCTCTTCGGAAGCCCTCATTAGTGGTGGGAGTGTTTACGCAGCCCGTCCTCCAAAACTGGCCGGGGAGCTGCCCGGTTCACCACCACTCCGGCAGTTTACTCCACACCTCGATGAGTCAGGGGGAGAAAATGCGGCTGCTGGCGGTGGGGTGGTGGAGGGACCGAGCGGGGGTGGTGGGCAGAGCCGCCTGTGCGCCTGCGCCGTTTTGTAGGCCAGGCCTGTGCAGGGCGGGGGCCGCATGTCTGAATCAGGGAGGTGGGCAGGGTGTCTCCTGTAGGGTGGGCAGGGGGCACGGGCCCTTGGCTTCTAGGGGGCCTGCCTGAGGCCCCTCAACTGCCCATATGCACACCTCCCCCAAATCTGCAGGCATTTCTCTGGGCCCTGGAGCAGCACTGGTGGGTCACGGACCTCGGGTGTGTCCTGAGAGGTCGAGGTCCTGAGAGGTCGTGCTGCTTGAGGGTGCCTGCCCACAGATGGGGAAACTGAGGCATTCTGGATTCTTCCACAGGTATTCCCTGAGTGCCTGGCCCTGTCCTGGGTACTGAGGACCCAGAGGTGGATCTGCTACAACCCTTGCCTTCCAGGGCTCCCGCTGCGGTGGGAGAGACAGACCCCAGACCCTGAACTGTCCTCCGGTGGACGCACGGTGCTCGGGCCGAGGCCTGGCTCGCTCCCTGCATGGGGTGAGTGTGTGCCGGGCACCCAGAGGAGGGATCCCAGGTGCATCTCCGAGGGAGGAGGAGGCGTGCATGCAGCAGGTGCAGGGAAGGAGGCGGAGGCCAGCGTAGGCCAGGGAAACGCTCGGACAGAGACTGGAGTCCCCTCATTAGTTCGTCCACTCACCGCCGGCTCCCGCAGCACCTGCTCCAGCTGGGTTTGGGCTGCCCGTTAAGGGCCCTGGGGGTCAGAGGTCCGGAACTCATGACCAGGGGCATAGGTACAGGCCGGAGCCTCCCACAGGGGCAGAGGGGACCCTGCTCCACACAGTGGCCAGGATGTGCTTCTGCCTCCTCCAGCAGACGGGAGTTCTCCTAAGACACTCATTCACTCAGTCAGTTGGTCATTTTTCCAGAAAGGTGTCAGGGTAAGCTCGTTGCTTCAACAAACAAGCCCCTCATTCAGCGGCTCAACACAATGCAGGTTTTCCCCACTCACGTCACAGTTCATGGGGGTGTGCCGGGGACGCTGCTGTGCTTCAGGGGGTCGTTCAGAGACCCAGGGTCGCAGGTCAGGTACCTTGACTCTGACAGGTAGATTCGTGCGTGGGAAGATTTTTAGGGCGTGGGCTCGGGATCAACGCTTGTGGACAGGAGGGGAGGAAGCGGGATGGGGCAGATTTTGGCGCAGCTGAGCTGTAATTGGAGACATAAGGTCCCGCAGGGGCATCCGGGCGGCGTGCTGTGGCCTCCACTGCAGACGGCCCCTTGCACTGCTCAGATCCGCCTCATCACATAAGTCCTGGGAGCCACTTCTTCAGGATCCCAGTGGGCCTCTCTCCCTAATAGAAACTCAGAACAGTAAGGTTAGTGGATAAGCTGTAGCCCCGGCCACTGAAGCTGGTCTTTGGGCTGCAACTGGTATTCATCGGCTCCCTTGTCCGCTCTCTATTCTAGAGCCCCTCAACCTTAGCTAGCACTTCTGCTCAACCTGGTGGCTTACCTGAGGGCTCACCCAGACCATCATCCCTGACATGTCTGAGCCCCGGGTTGCCATGTCCTTCTCAGGCTGTGGCTGCTGCACTTTCCCATTTTACCTTCAAAATTGGGCAAGCGTGTACCATGAGGTGCCCAAATGGATCACCTGCGTGCCACACAGACTTCTCCATATGTCCACTCAGAAATAGCTGTCCTACTTCATCTGATGATGAGCACCAATCAACCCTGCCAGGATAGGATGCCTCTTCTTATCTGCTGGCCCATTGGTGCGTGGAGTTGCAGTGCCGCCTTCAGCTGCAGCTCGTAGCTCAATGGAATTCTCACTTGTCCCCTGGTGGCAGCTCTAAACGGAGCCCTGAGTTGCAGGAGTAGGAAGCACAAGTTCCCCAGATGGGTCACTGAGGGTGATGGTAAGTGTGGTCCCTCCTGCTTCCACTTCTTAGTTCTTGGACTCATATATTCTACCGGTGGGGACACAAGATGATATAAAGGTCATGGACTGAGAGTGTGCCCCACTTCCTGCGGCCTGCACCCCATCGTTGCAAGGTACTGCCTTCAGCCAGTGCTTCAGCTCGGCCTTGGACAGGCCATCCCACCAATCTGCCAGGCTGGCAGCTTCTGGGTGGTGTGATCTGCGATATGAACAGTGGGTCCTTGAAAAGTGGGCCCTTGGTCTGCTGTGACGTTATGTGGGATCCCATGTCAGGACTGAATACTCGATGAAGTCTCAGATGGTGGTGCTGACTGAGACCCCATGGAAAGAAAAGGCAACCCGTACACATAATATTTCTCTATTCCTATCAAAACTAATCATTGCCACTTCCAGGATGGAAGAAGTCCAGTGTAGTTATCTTGTTTCTGAGAGGCTGACTGGTTTCCTCTAGGAATGGTGCTGGACTGGGGACTCAGCCTTGGTCCCTGTCGCTGGCAGGTTTGACATTCAACAATGACATTAGCTAGACCAGCCTGGGAAAGTGGGAACCCATGCTGCTGGGCTACCTTCATCTCTGCCATCATGGCTGTTGCATTCCCCTGCCCTTGGTGCCAGCACTGGGATGGCCACTGAGAGGGTGGTGAGGTCAAGCGGCCAAGTCACTTAGTCTACCTGGTGTTTTAGGGTTGCTCCTGAAGAGGGTGCCTTCCAGTGTGATATATGCGTGCTAGCATGCGATACAAAGACCTTCACACTTTGTACACTCCATCCACATGTCTCTACCCCTGACCTGCTTGGGGCTGATCTTCTAATATTTCTACTTCCAGGCCCCTGAACAACTGATCCAGCCATTTGCCACTGCCCATGAATCCATCTGTGCTCTAACTTTGGGCCACATCTCTTCTCACGCAAAGTGGACGACTGCCTCAGGCCTTGTCCACTTGGAAGATTCTCCCTCTCCACTATTTTTTAAGGCCATCCCAAGTGGCCTGGAGTGGCCACCATCCATTTTTAGTCTGCACTCGTCTACTGAGCTGCCCATCCACGCGCCAAGCTCAGACTTGCCTCCTCCATCCGCTGATTGTGAAGATCCTGTCTGGCTACGGGTGTGAGCTGAGGGAGAGGCCCCAGTGGAAGTCATGGGGTCTGGTCCTGCTTGTGCTTAATCTCAGATGCACACTTCCATTTTATAATGGAATACTGCTGGGCCTCACTCACCTCATGTCTTGAATGGTCTGATAGAGCCCATTTCATGATGGGCAATTCTGGCCACCTGGTCACTTGATGTCCCATGGTTAGGCACTCTATCTCTAGCAGGGTCCAGTGGCACACCAGGAGCTGCTTATTGCAAGATATCTAATTCTCCATTGCAGATGTCATGGGCTTTCTCCAGAAACTAAGGGATCTGTTTTGAGATTCTCTTGTTGGAGTTTGCTGTAAGGTCCACTTGGTGTCCTTTCCAGCCATTGATACCTCTAAGACCATAGGGTCCAAGGGGTAGGGCTGCTTGCACTTTGGGCTGCACCTGCTACAGAGCCCTGACCTACCCTGGGCCCCACTTGGAGTTAGCATCCTTCTGGGTCACCTGGCATAGGTTGGAGCAGCATTCCCAGTGTGGAATACGTTGCCTCCAGAACTCAAAGAAACCTACCAGGCATTGTGTTTCCTTCTTCATGGCGGGAGTAGAGATGAGGGTGCAAGATAAAATTATTTGCCCTTTGCTCTTGAAAGGATGTCCTGACTTGCCCTAGATCACTGGATCCCTAATAATTTTACTGATCCAGCAGGCCTGTGAATCTTCATTGGGTTTATCTCTCACTCTCTGGACATAAGTCCTCCAACGTATTCATGTGGTTTGATCCTCATGGTATCATTGTGAGAGTGGACCAATGTGATGTTCTATGGAATGTTCTATGATAAGAGATTTCAGGCTATATGTGACGGAGATGAGAGAGATAACACAGCCCCGGTGCAAGACTAAATGTATACTATTGTCCATGCCAAGTCAATGCAAACTGTTTTGGATCCTCTTTTCTTATAGGGATGAAAAGAATGCCACGGCCCTATACCACGGACCCGAGGCCATGTTAATCTGTGCCAACAAACGCCATATCCAGCACAGTGGCTGCAATTCGGGCCACCACTTTGCTGAGTTTGTAGTACTCCACTGCCATCATGCAAGGTCCCTCAGATTTTCCTGGGGTCAATTAAATGGAGCTGTGATGGGGACCACCACTCCAGCATCCATTAGGTCTTTAAAGGTGCCGTTCATTTGTGCCATATTCCCCGTGTGTATATTGTTTTTGGTTTACTTTCTTGGCCCAGGTGGGGGAAGACAGTTTCAGACAAGGCCAAGGTTGGGATAGGACTATTTGAATTATTCAGTCATGAACCAGGGAAATAACCAGGGGTAGGTCCACAGACCCAGGGAGCCACACTTGGGACTCCACTTACTACCACTTACTACCAGGACTCCACTTACTACCTAGCCCCCATCGGCCTCCTTCTATCAGAGTCATTCAGTCTCTGGTGTCAGTGTCAACTCGAATCCTGCGTCCAACAGCCTTCAGCACGTCCGAGAGTTTTCCTCTCCCAGGGTAAGGATGCTCAGTCAATAGCCTTACATTCATCTGGGGGAAGAACTGGGACGTTATTACCATGTACACTTGCGGTGGCCCTGGGGACCGGCCCACCTTCTCTCAATGGATTCCTGGTCTGAAAACTGGCTCTGGATTGGAAACTGGGCAAGGAATTGTGACTTTTAATTGGGACTGCCTTCAGCATCCTGATCACCCCTTCTTGATTTCTTTTTATTGAACAGAGTGCACCTTACGCATGGGGCTATTTTGCCCCATGTTCTATTAACTGGATTAACCATTTCCAAAGCTCCCTGGCTGCCATGCTGACCCTCTGCTCATCACAATAATTGTTTCTGTCTGGCTTCCGACAGTTAAACACCACCACCTTGCCTCTGTTGGTTTAGGACCCTACTGCCCTTGTTGCTGTCAGTGAGCCTGGTTCTGAAGCGTCACCTCCTACCCTCAGCCCTGGCTCACAGAGGCAGCCACCGCTGAGCTTCTCGATGGCGCCGGTATGTTCCTTACTGCTTTGGTAAATGGTGTACCTTTCAGGTCCTCCCGTAACGTAGTCATCTGGTGGATGTTCTGGCCTTCCATGTTGTCTCCACTATAGCATGCCCACGCCTCTGGACCTTTACTCAATCCTTCTACCATCTGCCACTGTAACTCTGGCATCTCCTCCTTCCTTGGTGGAGGTTGTCATCTTCCCCATGCCGCTAGGTGCCATTCACTCAGTGTGGTTGCTCCATCGCCCATGGTCCTTGCCAAGGCACTACATCCTACATCCTGCAAACGTGCTCCCAAAGAGAGAAACTCTCCCTGATCCACCTTTATGTTTCACCCCTTAGTCCAGCACCTTCAGACCCCAGTCCTGTGCTGGCCAGGTCCTCAGTCCCTTAGGAGGAGAGACCCCTCCTCTTTCTATCATGACCCTGGATGAGCTATGTTGTGACTTAACCCTGGTCATTGGCCTGGTGGCCAGGAGGGGAGGTGGGGGTGAATTCTGGGGGTGCCTGCTGTCCTGTAGTGAAGAGGTTTATGCACATCTTCAAGCACTTGTTTGAAGGGAGCACTTGCCCTTCCTTCATAGGGACAGAGGGACCACTTCTATCAGTTTGGAGAGTTCAGGGGATTCTGGGGGTTCAAGGTTTTGGAGGCATCAACTCAGAAGTCACTGTCCCATTTGTCAGGATCTTAGTATTTTCCAATCATGGCCTTGACCTTGGCACAGCAGACCTGCCTGGGTTGGGAGCTTGACTGCTCATATCAAGTCCTGGGATTTCTAGCCTGCCAAGGAGGCCTCGTGGTTTTCCCCAAGCATAGCTTCTTCTTAGTGGTTAATCACTTAGCCTTGCGTTATCTTTTCCCAAAGCATCAACTGAGCTTTGCAACAATCATCCAATTCCATCCTCCCTCCAGCGACTGTTTCCCCCATATTTCTCAAATGCCAGAGGCTCATTCTCACCACACACTTCCCTTCACCAGAAGACCATCCCAGGTTACTCCTGGTGGACGCTTCCCTCTTGCACCTCCCAGCACCAGTAATGGGGTCCTCATAGCCAGCTAGGGGGTGGCTGATCCAACTCTGGATCCCACGTTCATGTCTGTTTGCTCAGACCACTCCTGGTGCCATCTTTCAGGTCGAGTTTCCCAGGAAGCAGACTCCGCGGTGGAGCTGGGCATGTAGGCAGAGTTGTGGACCAGTAACTGTGGAAAGGAAGGACAGGAAGCCGACTGGACAGAGGGAGGAGGTGGGTCACCATGCTGTCTCAGGGGACCCTCAGAGAACCCCTGAGGAGATCTATAGCTGGGATGGCTGTTCAGAGTTGTCCCAGGTGGGGTGAATGGCTTGGCCCTTTATACTCCCATGGTGACCAGTCAAGGGATATGGGCCACCCTGGGGAAGGGGCATGATCTTGGGCCAGGGAGCTCTATTCAGCGGAGCAACTTTCCAGAGGGCTGACAGCAGAGGGCTGGCACTTACAGGCGTCCAGAGGCTGGGGGGTCAGTTCTTCACCCCTGATGGGGAAGGTGGGCCACACGTCATGGTATCTATTCCTGCTGTAGTGGATCCACCACCCCTAGGCCTCTCTGTCTGTCCAGCAGGCGAGGGGCAGCCAGAGCAGGACAGATTGGGCTGTTGCTGCGGGCCAGGCTGGAAGGGGTGAATTCTCACGTTGCACTGGGCAGAACTCAGCACGAGACTGCTTTGGACTCTAGCGGGGAAGGGAAATGGCTTGACAGCAACCCAGCTGGTCTTTGCCACCTGGCTCCAAGGGATACAGTGTAAACAAGCTGAGCTCGCCACATGGGGCAGAACTGCTCAGGGCTGAGCTAGAGCCGAAGTCACGGGACTCACGGTGACCTCAGAACCAGGTCTCCCAGGACACCCTGCCAGCCTTCCCGGAGAGCCCCCCCAGTGTGTGCCCTGCCCTGTTCAAAGCTCAGGATCCAGAGGGGCACCAGGCACATCCCTGCCCTCAACGGGCCCCCAGACTGATGCGGAGGTCGATTCGACTCCTGCCCAGAGGATTGTCACACCTGGGGCATGACCAGGCCCTGCTGGAACCATCTGAAGGAGCAACAAATTCTTTCCAGAAGAGGGGTGGATAGGGCACACACCCGGACGGGCATTCTGGCTGCCCTTGAGCACACATCCTGTGGGCAGAAGGCAAAGAAGGGCACACCAGGCAAAGCAAACAGCAGATGCAAAGGCTCAGAGGTGGGGAAATTGTGGCGAGTTTGAGGGACTGTGAGGCTGGAGAAGGGGCCAGGCAGGGAGGGCTGGGAATATACCACTGTGGATCCAGAGAGGACATTCCCAGTCCCCCCGTGTCCCCCTTGCCCTCCATGGCTTGCCTCCCTTCATACCGCCCTGTGCCTGGTGGCCTCACTGTCACAGGTGCTCTGTTGTAGCTCTGCTCACAGGCTGTTTCTGCTATCACCTCGGGACCTTTGGACCTCTGCTCCCACCCCCTGGGATGCCCTTCCTCCACTTGTTTTCTGGTTAACTTCTACTCCGTCTTCAGGAGCTGCCTCCTCCAGGAAGCCTTCCCTGACGTCTCCCCTCCTCTAAGTGCCCCCCCACTCCCATGCACAGCCCTTGGTTATCCTGCAGGATTGCTGCTGTCTCTTGTCAGGACCATCTCCTGCTCTGGGCAGAGGCTCCTTGAGCAAGGCCAGGGGCTGCCCTGGACTCCTCTCTGGGGCCCCAGCCTCCAGCCTGCAGCACAGGGCTGTGCAGCCTGCAGCCTGAACGAGAGGGAAGTGAGGAGATGACGCCCTTAAGCTCTGAAAAGACATTTTCCCAAGCAGCTGGCAAGGCCCCCACTCACTCCGGGGGATTTTCCAATCTGCTCCAGAAAGGCCCAGCTCTGAGTGCACAGGGATCATTCCGGGACACGGCGAGGCCCACTTCCCTGGCCCTGGCTGCGAGCAGAGCGTGTCTGAAGGTCCTTCCTCCTGTGCTTCCCTTCAATGATTGGCAGCAAGGTGATGGGAGATGAGGAGAGACGGGCCTCCCAGAGCACTCCGCTCCTTGGCAGCCTCTGGCCACGTCCAAGACCTCACCTCAGAATCTGCAGCGTCCTCTGTGGCATCAAAACAAGGCCTGGCCTGTGCTGCCCAGAACCCTAGGGACCTGCAGTGACGGTGGTGGGAAAGGGCGACTGAATCTCAGAGCACTGGCTACCCTGCCCCTCTCTGTTTGATGCTCCTGGGCCCATGTTTTGGGGGGTTGAGGGGCTCAGTGTTGGCTGCTGGCAGCTCAGGGGCTTCTTCTGGTCCAGGAGCTGAGGGGGAAGGTGAGAGATGGTTGGCAGCAGGGAGTGGGCAGGGCCGAGGGGAGAAGGGTCAGCGGTGGAGACAGCAGTGCCAACACGATGGGCATCTCCTGGGATTTCCAGAGAGCGGAAACTCTTCGCAAAAGGGGCTTGTTCCTTGCTCCATCTGGCACCAGCTGAGATCCTCTGGGAGTTGTTTTGCTCTTGGTAATTGGTGAGAAGTTTGCTTCTAAAAGTCTGCCCAGAACCCCAAAGTGGAAGCAGGCAGAGGGCCAGCGTGAGTGGAGAATGTTCTTTTCAAACACATTTTTATAGAACTATGTTTGGGTCTGCTCTTTGGACCCTGTGAGTTTAGAATTTGAAGTAATTTAAACAGGGCTGGGCAGGGGCTCACCTTTGTCCCATGAGCTTAGAGAGGCCCTGGAGGGCAGAGGGATGTCCCATGCCCTGCAAAGCCAGGTATCCTGGGGCAAATGACCTCATGCTAATCCCAGGCACTTCTTTTCTGTGCCTGAGAGCTGTCCCCTCGGGGTGCCATTGGCTTGGCATGGGTCCTGGTGCTGAGAAGGGAGCAGACAGGGACCCACTCGGCCCCCGCTGTGGTCAGTTGGAATTCAGCGTCCTTTGCCAAGTGCTCAGCCAGTGTAGAAAGGCATGTGTTTGCCCAGCTCAGTCTCGGCTCTGACCCTGAACTCGGCTGGTTTCTGCTCTGCGCAGATGGCCCCCACCCAGCCAGACTGCCCGCTTCCATGGAATGAGTGGGTCACTTTGCAGAAGAGAGAGAGAAATGAGGCTTCCAGTGTTCCTGTTGCGCGGCGATAGGGCATTCCCCAGGCAGAAACGTCCCCATGAGGATGGCTTCCTGAGCCTGGTTTCCTGAGACAGGCCACCAACCTCTTCCTTGTGGAGTGATGGTGTCCACTGCCTCGCCCTGCTGGGCCTCAGTTTCCACATCTGTCAAATGGGGGCAGGTTGGACTGGTTGTTCTTTAGAGTTCCATCCTGCTCTAAAATTTTGTCCTGTGACTCTCTCTGCCTTGGTTTCCCACCTGTGAAAGGAGATAATTTGGAAGCAGCTTCATAAAGAAGTGTGGGGCTTTATTTGCAAATCTTGGTAGCTCAGAGAGAACCAAATTTAAAAACAGTGAAAAATGGGCGGGATGGTGTGTTTCCAGCCCTCGCACAGGGAACGAGGGCAGCCTCTGTACGGAGCTGTTTACCCCCCGCCCTCGCAGGCGGGGCCTGTCTGCACGTCTTGAGCATCTTTCCACTGTAGTCCTCAAAGAAGCTAGATGCCCCAGGGGGTGGGGTCGGCTGGGAGGTGGCATGGACCGGCACACACATAGGCTCTTCTTCTGCTCGTGTTTGGCAGGGGAGCTCTGGAGCTCGTGGTGTGTAATATATTCCAGAGCCTTGCTGGCCAAGTGAGGTGGGTTCGGCACAGGCATCAGGGGGTCCTGTGGGATCTCGGCTCACCAGTATCTTAACAAACAGTAACAGTGACCATCCTGCCGTACCCAGCACTTATAAGGCTAACCGAGTGCCCTCTCCCCCCAAGGGCTCTGTGTGGACCATTTCTCTCCATCCTCATGCCCACTCTTGAGATAGACGAGTGTCCTCTCCATCTTATGGGGGTGGAGATGGGAGCTTGGAGAGTTTGCATAACTTGCTGAGGTCACTCTGCCAGTGAGAGGCGAAGCAGGGGTCCACCCCGGGTCCCCTGACTCCAGAGACTGCACTTGTGGCCCTTCTCCCACCCCAGTTTCAAAAGTATGGTAGACCTGGTGGATCCCAAGACCATTTTAGAGGTGTGTGGATGGACCCTTTACGTAATTGTGTATTTGGTTTCCTGTATATTAGAAAAAAAAAGTTAACCCATCAAATCTGTGATTTTACTGAGAGTATTGCCTAGAAGAAAAGCAAGGTTTAAAAAGTGAGACTATTGAGGATAAAATTTAAGAAAAATACTCAGTAAAAATGGTCTAGGTTGGAGGATGGCAAAAAATCAGGGACTTGGTATAGAACTGAGCCCTGTAGGAGCCACCTGCGCCAGCACCCTTCCCTCCCTCGGGCTCCGTCAGTGCCTCCACATGCCCAATCCCGCCCATCTCACAGCCCTCTCCCTGGACTCCAACCTCCTGCCAGCTCTCCACACCCCTATTCTGGCTCAGGGAAAACTTCTGCGAAGAACGATCCCCACTGAATCGCCCCTCTTCTGAATACTCCGCCATCTGACTTCCCCCCTCCCCTGAAGAAGGGGCCGTGTTCTTAGTGGGTCCAGTGGCCACTCTTTAAGGAGGTCCAGTGGCCTCCTTTGGAACGGTCTGTGGGCTGCACTGACACAGTGGCTGCTCTTGCTCAGGACTTCTGGGCCCTTCACTCATGTGGCTTCCCCTCTCCTCTCCGGCTACTTTCCCCCGGGTTCTCTGAGGATCCCTTCTACCAACCTCGAGACTCTGGGGTTCTGTAGACTCTCTTTTGCTCACCCTCCTTACTCTTCTCTTAGCTGATCTCCTTTCCTCCTTGGCATTTATTACTGACCATAAGCTGATAATTCCTCCACTTTTATCTCCATTCCACCTTCTGAAGTCCAGACTTGTGTGTCCACCTGCCTTCTGGACATCTCCCCTTGGACACTCCCAGGCATCTCATACTCAACTGCCTGAGCTGAGCCCTGGATGGCCCGCCGAGCTGGCCCTGCCACCAGCAGTCTCTGTCGCTACATAAATGGCGCCACTCCTGCCCAGTTGCTCGGGGTAAGGATTGGGGGTCAGTGTCTCCTCCTCTGCATTTGTGGGGCCCTCTCTCCTCTGGAATGTGTCTGAGATCTCCCCACTTCCCTCCATCTCTCTACCAGCAGCCTAGTCTAAGCACCACCATCTCTCATGCTTCAGAGGCCAAGCTGCCTGCTTCAGTCCACTTGGATATAACGGCCAGCAGGACATTTGAAAGATGAAAATAGGATCAAATAACTGTCCTGCTGACATCCCTCCTCTCCGCTAGCTTCCCATCCCCCTGGGATGAACTCCAGACTTCTCAGCACCTACAAGGCTCCCCTGATTGGGCTCCTGATAGAGAACTGTAGAAACAGCTGTGACAACAAACCTCTGTTGCTAGATGCTTAACCTAGCATGGGTGTTAATTTCTCTAATGACTAGGCGGACGCAGTCCAGGATCCCATGGCGGGTCCCCAGTGTTAGAGCCCAGGCTCCTTCCATCTTGTGGCTCTGCTGTTCTCATGGGTCTAGGGTGGCTGTTGGAGCTCCTGCGATTTCAGTGGGGAGGGGAGTATGGGGAGGTGAGAGCACAGCCAGGAAGTAGAACACAGGCCTTCTGCTCTCATCTATTGACCAAACTTCATTACGTGGCCACACTTGGCTGCCATGGAGGCTGGGCAATATTGTTTTTGGCTGGGTGGGCTTGTGCCCAGCCAACTCTTCTAATACTGTATAAGAAGGAGAGAAAAGATCGGGAGGACAGCTGGAATTCCTTCCCAGGAAAGGATGGTTTGCCCTTGACCCGACTGTCCTCTCTGAGCCTCAGTGCCCATCTGTAAAATGGGGAGACTTTCTTAGCAGGCAGTTGTGAAGATCCAGTGAGACGGTACAGAGGGAGTGCCCTGAACATAATCAGGGACTTACCCAATGTTGGCCTTCTCCTTCCTGTCCCTGCCTCCATCACCTCAGATTTGGCATCTGTGGCTTGTGAATTCTGGGTACGGTGTTTGAGCCAGCACTTAGTAGGGCCAAATAAAGGTGGCTCTGCAGCATCTCTCTCATGGCCTCTTTTGTGCCGAGGTTTGGCACACCACGGCCTTGGAGGCCTCCAGAGACAAGGCTGGCAGGGTAGGCGCAGTTGGTGCGTGGCAAACCGAACCTGTCAATTCCAGAAGCTTTTGGCACATTGTTGAAGCGACTAGATGACTTTGAGAAGTGTCTGCGTGTTTTTCCCCAAGTGCAGTTATTTTTGCTGCTGTGAAATGTTCTGAAATCTGACAGTTTTGTTTTGAGTCTTAGCCCGATGTGAAGATGGAAAGGAACACTGCCTCCCAGTTCTGTGGCACTCGCTTCTTGGGGTCTCCTGAGGACACCCAGATCCTGGCAGAGGTGGCCAAGGAGAAGCCAGGCGGCCGAGGTCTCCCAGGGGTGAGCACACAGTGGGGCAGGCCCCGGAGCCCCTAGGCCCACTCGGGGCCTGAGACCCAAGGGCTGATTTGGTCAATGTAAAAGCACCTACTGTGTGCCAGGCCCTTACCCACCAAACATTTACTGAGCACCTATCATGTGGCACAGGAGTGACAAGGTCACCTTGCCTTGCTTGGTGGCAGGGAGACAGGTGAGGAGGCTGCTGAAGGGACATAGACCCCAGAGGAGAGAGAGATGACTCTGATGCATTCTCTGCTCTTCTGAAGCCCATGGCCCTGGAAGGGGTCCTGCCTGGGTGCAAGTGAGGGCAGGGGGATCTGAGTGCACCAGGGGCTTCATTGCTGCCCCCATCACCTGTCTGGCTCTTCCTTCTCCTCCCAAGGACACAGCTCTCCAGGGCTGGGCCAGAGACCTTCCCTCTTCCTGCCCAAGTATATGTTCCCTCCCTCCACCTGATCTCACTCAGCCCACGTCTCCACAGATGGCGTCTTCACCGCCATGGATGCCATGTGCTTCACCGCCTGGCATCTCCAGGCCCCTCTTGTGTGGTCCAGTTACCTGCGGGGACCTCCAGCCATCTCACACGGTGTCTGCCCCTCAGAAACTTTTCACGTGCCCCCCCCGAGCTGCCTGGGCTCTGCTTGGGTCCCCATCTCAGGTAGGGCCCCTGCTGCTCCTGGACGGGCAGCACTGCGGCTGCCTTCTGACTCGGGGGTCCCAGGACCCCGAGCACATGGATCAGAAAGCAGTGGGCAACATCACTGAGGGTTGGCTGAGTGCCAGGCATGGCGCCCAGTTCTTTACCAGCGTCACTTCCCAACAACGGCCTTGGGAGCAGCAACAATTGTGATCTCTATTTTTATAGAAGACAAAACCGAGACACAGATGAATAAATTACCTGAGGACACAGTGAGTCCAGTATCTCCTGGAAAAGCAAATAATCCACTTAACCCCAGATCATAACTGGGGAAACAGAGCTATATAAACAGTAGTTTCATACATGTGTAAGAGTGTTTTCGTGTTTACAAAGTACTTTTCTACGTTGCTATGGAGACCAATGATGCAGCCTTTTCCTCTGAGAGGTAGACATAAGGAGCAACTGAGAATCAGACTACAGTGTATTCCTGGTTAAAAAGACAAAAACACAAACACAGCAAGGCCGCCCCCCCCCCACTCTATACTCTAGGACATACGTGGAGACACTGCTGCTGCATTGGTTATGTTACAGGATTGGCAGCTGTGACAAAGAGCCCAGTGTCACAGCGAGCAAAATGAGGAAGTTCCTTTTTGTTTCTTTCAACGTAAGCCATGCAGGGCGCATGCACAGCTCCCTGGGTCTGGGGCTCAGGCTTCCTGGATTGCAGTTCTGCTGCCTTCATGGACCTTCCACCTTGTAGCTTGAGAAGGTCGTGCTGCCATCGGATCCACAATGCAGCCAGGAAAAGAGGAGGAAAGAGAGTGGAGTGTGTGGCTCTTCTCTCAGGAAGCTGCATGTGTCACTTAGGCTCATGTCCTGTTAGCTGGAAGTTGGTCACATGGCCACATCCAGCTGCAAGGGAGGCGGAGACCGTCTTAGGTGGGTGGCTCTGTGCCTTGCTCACACTTGAAGGCTCTGTTATTAAGGAAGAAGGGGCAAATGGACATTGGGGACAACTAGCAATCTACACCACAGTCCACCCCTTTGGGTCACCTGATTTCCATGCAGAGTCTCCCAGGCACTGTGTCCGGCCGTGTCCAAGATCTGTGGGTGATGCACAGTCTTCTCATCAAGGCCAGACGTGACCCTGTAAACTATACACCAAGAGGACAGGTGCTCTGTGCTGCCCTCCCTAGACAGTGGTGCTGCAGGAGCAGAGCGACAGCTGTAAAAACTTGCCTTTGGGAGAGAGAAGAACTGACAAGGCAGCAGTCGCTGGCCCAGGACAACAACTGGACCTGGCTGGGCAGCATCGCCACCACTCGGCCTCAGCTGGCCCATCTGGCGACACTGCCCCTGCTCGCTTGGAGGAACGCCTTGTCCGCTGGGCCCACGGTCCTCGCTCGTCCTCTGGGAGCACCTACCCTCCCACTGTCCCCCCTGAGCCCACATGTGAAGTGGGCCTGGCTGCGTACGCCCTTCCTGGCGGCCGCTCACCTTTCATAACACATTTCCGGCTTTGTCCACATTTCTGGGGTGTCCAGGGATTTCTTTAGGGGGGATGTCAAAAGACAACATGCTTTTGAAAGCCAGGCTTGTGGTTTATTTGGAAGCACAATTCCCTCTAAGATTTAGTAAGTTTTTCGTCTATTTGCATCTGGTTAGTTCCATGTTGCATGTAACCCCAGCTAAAGATCTTGTCCAGACCTGGCTTTTTATTCTCATAAAGCTGGTCTTTTATTTCCTGGTTTCTGTTCTCGGCCCATCTTCCTTTTGCTCATTTAAGAGCAACTACCTTGACGTTATCTGAACCAACAGGCTTGGGCAGGGAGACAGCACCTCGTTCAGATCGTGGCCCCTGGGCTGGCTCCCCTTGTCCGGCTAAGAACCATTCAAGGGAGAGGCGTGGAAAGGAGCAGACAAGCCTTTTATCTGCCACTAGCACTGTATCTTCAAAGCCATCTTTGTAACTCTCCCATATCACTTCCTAAAGGCAGCAAGCTGCAGCCAACACACGCCTACATTCTGAGTTTTTCAAACCAGTTCTGCTCAAGTTCCAGGGGCCATCAGGATGTGGTCTGCCTTCCGAGCATCAGGGAGCATTTTTATGATAGGATTTCTACAGTACAAGGGTCAATAGCTTCCCAGCTCCTGAAATCTGTGTCCTGGACTATGGAGGACAGACGCTTGGGGCTTGGTTTTGTGGCAACAGCATCTCCTCTTCTGTGTACCCAAATCTGTAACAGTCAGGATACAGGCTTGGCTGCTAGGACAAAGATCCCTCCAGAGGATAGCTTAAACATGATGGAAGTTTATTTATTTCTTACATTATAGTCCAAACACAAGTGGCTCAGGATGACATGAAGACACCAGGACATCAGAATCCCAGATACTGGGTAGCCTGTTGCTCTCCTGTCCTCAACTAGAAAGTTTGAGCTCATGCTCTAAGACGGCTGCTGCAGCTCCCTCCATCCCATCTGCATTCAGGCCAGGGCCAAGCAGAGAAGAGGAGGCAGAGGAGACGCCTTGCCCCTTCTTCTGAGGCCCAGGGCCTGGAGCATGCACATATCAGTCTACTCATATCCCATGGGGAGGCAGGATCTGAGGCTCAGAATGGCCAGTCGCTCGCGTGTGTGTCTTTGTGTGTGCGCATGTGTGCATGTGAGCTGTTATACTGCCCAGGTCTCCCTGCCCCTTCGTCCAGTGCTCTTTCCTCAGGCAGCTTCCTGGGAAAGAAGCGGGTCTGGGGAAAGAAGTGAGATCCCCTGTTCCAACCGTGAAATGCCCGCACTCGGGATCGTGAACCCAGAGCACGGAACTAATTGCTGACCTGACCTTGCGTGTTTGTGGTCATTTGCCTCGAGGCCCGGGATGCCCGCTGTCCGAGCAGCTTGTGAGTAAGTGCTCAGTAGTGTCTGCCACAGCCCTGGCAGGGTCCCCGTGCCCCCACCTTCCTGCCCTATCTTGCTCTCCTGTTTCCTGCTGAATGCATCTCAGTTTTTTTCACCTGTAACACAGTCCAGCCACTTCACCTGTTGCCGTAGGAACTCAAACGAGATGCTGGAGGTGAAGAGATGGTGAGCTGGAATGTGCCAGGCACGGTGTCCTGTGCGTGGCTGAGTAAGGGCCCCCAAAGGGACTTGGCAGAGGTGAGTAAGCTAAGGATCTTGAGATGGGAAGATGGTTCTGGATTCCCAGGTGGACCCGATGCAATCTTGAGGGTCCTCATAAGGTAATGAGGGACA
Organism: Ceratotherium simum simum; assembly: GCF_057802395.1. Lineage (NCBI taxonomy): Eukaryota > Metazoa > Chordata > Mammalia > Perissodactyla > Rhinocerotidae > Ceratotherium > Ceratotherium simum. The sequence continues at coordinate 5,025,093 of NC_141923.1, forward strand.
CAAGGGGCTCAGAGTTAGAGGACAGGAGCTGTGATGATGGAAGCAGAGGTTGTAACGATGCACTTGGAAGACAAAGAAAGGGGCCACAAGCCTAGGGATGCAGACTCCTCTAGAAGCTGGACCAGGCAAGGAAACCAATTTTCCCCCGGAGCCTCTAGAAGGAAACAGCCTGCCGACACCTTGACTTTAGCCCTTTTTGAGACCATTTTGGACTCCTGACCTCCAGATCTGTAAGATCATCAATTTGTGTTGTTTTAATCCGCGAAGTTTATGGTGATTTGTTACAGCAGCAAACAGGAGACTCACCCATGAGGGGCTGGGAGTGTTCAGGCAGAGATGGGGATGGAGGGAGGGCCAGTGGGTAGGAAACAAACACAAGAAAAGGCCTGGAAGGAGGGTGCAGGCTCTTTGCTGGATGGTGAGCATCCAGTGGGCCACAGGGCGGGGCCACAGGGAGATGCTGGATAGGAAGGCTGGGGCATGTTGGAGGGCCTGAGCGTTCCCTTGGGAGGCTTATACTTAATCTGGAGGAAGAGAGACCCATGAGTGGCAGTGTTCAGGCCAGTGGTGGTGCCTCCGGGTCAGAACATGGCTGGGATGTCAGAAGGCAATAGGGAAACATGACCTCACATATTCTGAGTGTTTGTGGTCACACTGTTGTGTAAAGTCCTGGAACCTGGTGCTTGTCAAGATTTGCCAGTGTGTGCAAGGCCGCGGAACAAACCTCCAGTCTGCACGCCCAGGGCTCCAAGGAGCAAGGGGGAATCAGAGGCAAACACGTGAAGCTTTTATTGAAAAATGCTCTCAGAGACCCTCTCCAAGTCCCGGGCCAGTGCCCTCTGCTTTTCTTTATTGGGGGGAGGGGGGCGGTCAAAGGTGCAGAACCCCTTGAAAACGGACCTAGGAACAGTCGCGGGGAATTTTAAAGTGAGGATCAGCCAAGATGCACAATGGAAAGACACGCATGACCGTGAAGGAGACGCATTCAAAATCGCATGTTCGTCGTCAGCGTTCACGGAAACATGCCCGTTGGCGGGGCGGAGGGTGGGGGCGGGGAGGCCGGGAGGAACTCGGCGGCGGAGGGCTCTTGGGCAGAGGATTTCTGCGCTTTGCAAAGACGCCGCTCTGGAAAGCCATGTGTAGACACGTGCATCCAGTGCCCCGCGGATGGTTTCAGCTCCTGCAGGGAAGAGAGAGGAAAAAAACATTCTGAGTATTGCCAGAATGGTATTTGAATAAACAGCGTGGACAGCTGCTCCTCCCTGCCGGAGCCAAGGAAATTCTGCTGTTGTCCGTGAAGAAAATGCGTTTGACGAGGGCCCCCTGCACTAGGAGCTGAGCTGAGCTGGCCTGCGGCAGGGGCGCCTCTGCCAGAGGCCTCCCGGGGTCTCTGGACCCCACCTGAGCACCGTCCTTCTGGCTGGCTGCTCTCTCTGAAGTTGGGGTTCTTTATTCCCCCTTCTAAGAGGAAGTGCTAATTGTGCATGGAAGTGGGAAGCAGTCCCCTCAGAGCTGCAGCCTGGCTTGTATCCGAGGTGAGGATGTGCGAGCCAGGAGGACCTGATGCCCCCGATGTGGCAGGTGGGGGGCGGCGGGGAGACGCAGGACGCGCATCCCCGGATGCCTGGTGAGGGCCATGCCAAAGCCTGGGGTCTCGGGGCTGCTGACCAGCCCAGAGGTCAGAGGCACACAAAGGATGCGAGAGACAGTTTGCTCCCTCTGGGGTGACCCAAAGTGTAAGAACCTCGTCCCTCCATTGGCAAAGCGCCTGGGGTTAATTAGTTTAATTGGTCCCTGCTTTAGGCCAAATAGTCAGTGTCAAAAGGGAAAAGTAAAAGATACTTTCCCATTCGGGAGGACAAAAACTGCCCCTGCGAATGGCAGAGGGTGGCAATGACAACAAAAGGCCTTTGCTGGAGGTGACTTGAATGGCCTGGGAAGGCAGCTGGACCCTGGCACGGACCCCTGTCGCATACCAAGCAGAGATGTGGGGCCCTCTGGGAAAGGCCAGCAGACGCTGCACAGGCCGGCCCGGGGAACGCGCACCGGCCGCGGCACAAGCGTCTCGGGCCAGCCAGGCCTCGTTGTCAGGGGGTTCTGCCTCCACCATGAACACCCCCAACCTCATTTGCAGGAGGAAACAGCCCCAAGAGGAGCAGCGGGTCCTGGCTGCACCAGGCTGGGGCCGCGGCCTCTTATTTGCATGCATTAATTGTCATAGGCCTGGGGAGCCTTGCAGGGAGAGGGGCTTGAACCAGGTCCACAGTTGTCATTAAGATGCACCAGGACATGTCCAGTGGGGGGAGGGGTGGGAGGAGGGGCCAGAGCCACAGCTGAAGGTTCGGCCAGCTGTGTGACCTTGGGTGAGTCACTTGGGCACTCTGGGCCCCTGTACTGTCCCTCAGATGTAAATTATGCACAGTCACCACCACGACCTCCGTGTGCATTGTTGTGATGACGAGCACAGAAGCTCTTTGTCACAGCAACCACAGGCTTCTCGAGTGTGCAGACGGTTTGCAGTCCCGGAGGAGCCGGGGGTAGAGAATGAATCACAGCGAAGCCTGGAGGAGCGGTCCCTGGGGCATTTCCTGAATTAAGGAGGGTTGACAGGATAACAGTTAGAAAAAGTATTTAGGGAACAAAATGTAATTACTTTAAAAATCAAACTGGATCTTTTCTGTTTATATTCTCCTACCCAAGTAAAGGTAGAAAATATTTATCTTTGCTGTTTTACAAGCAGAGGGCTCTAGCCAGATGAAAGGGTGACTTTGGTCCACGAAGCTCAGAGGGCAAAGGAGGAAGGAATCTCTGCCAGGAACGCTCATTGTGCAAAATTACCTTGAAGAGCCAGGAATCAAGAGCGGCTGTTTTTTTCTTTTTCTTATTGTGGTAAAATACACATAACATAATAATTACGATTTTAATAATTTTTTGTGTGTGTGTGAGGAGATCGGCCCTGTGCTAACATCTGCCAATCCTCCTCTTTTTTCGCCGAGGAAGACTGGCCCTGGGCTAACATCCATGCCCGTCTTCCTCCACTTTATATGGGACGCCACCACAGCATGGCTTGCCAAGCAGTGCGTCAGTGCGCACCCGGGATCCGAACCAGCGAACCCCGGGCCGCTGCAGCGGAACGCGCACTTAACCGCTTGCGCCACTGGGCCGGCCCCCATTTTAATAATTTTTAAGTGTCAGGTTCAGTGGCATTAAGTACATTCACATTGTTGTGTAACCATCAGTGCCATCCATCTCCAGACCTTTTTCATCTTCCCAACCAGAAAGTCTGTCCCCATTAAACACTACCTCCCCAGTCCCCTCCCCCAGCCCCTGGCACCCACCATTCTACTTTCTGTCTCTATTGATTGACCAACCTAGATTCCTCATATCAGTGGAATCATACAGTATTTGTTCTTTTGTGACTGGTTTATTTCACTTAGCATAATGTCCTCCAGGTTCATCCATGTTGTAGCCTGTGTCAGAATGTCCCTCCTTTTTTATGATTAAATAATATTCCATTGTATGGATATACCACACCTTGTTTATCCATTCACATGTTGATGGGCATTTGGGTTTGTTTTCACCTTTTGGCTATTGTGAATAGTGCTGCTATGAACATTTGTGTCCAAGAATTTTTTTGAGTCCCTGACTTCAATTCTTTTGAGTATATACATAGAAGTGGATTCCTAGATTATATGGTAATTTTATGTTTAGCTTTTTGAGGAAGTGCCAAACTGTTTTCCACAGTGCCTGCACCATTTTGCATTCCCACTAGCAATGCACAAGAGTTCCAGTTTTTCCACTCTTGCTAATGCTTGTTATTTTCCATTTTTTAACAAGTTTTTTATTCTAGCCATCCCAATGGATGTGAAGTGGTATCTCCTGTGGGTTTGATTTGCATTTCCCTATTGACTAATGATGTTGAGCATCTTTTCATGTGCTTACTGGCCATTTCTGTGACTTCTTTGGAGAAATGTCTATTCAAGTCCTTGGCCCATTTTTGAATTGGGTTATTTTTTTGTGGTTGAGTTGTATTTGCATTAGTTTTGACTTTTAAAAATATTGCATTAAATGTGATTTATCTTCATTGCTGAGTGTTTGGTGCTTCCTTAAATTTTTCACCTGAGGTGACTGCCTCATTGGCCTCACCCTGGTTCCAGCCCTGGTTCTCTTGGGGAGGAATATTCCTGAGTAAGCCCTTGGAGGGGAGGGTGACCCTCAGGGTGGGGGAAGAGCAGACAAGGGGGAAGAGGGTGTGGGATGTGGGGGGCCTGGTGGGAAGGGTGAGGCAAGGGGCTGAGGAAGGTCTCAGTGTTCATGATATAGCAGCCCCCCTCCAACCTTGAGAAGAGAAGTGCTCAGACGTGGGCCTTCCACACATGGTAGAAGGGAGGAGAAGGGGTTGAGTTCCACGTTTGAGCTAATGCCTTGGAGAGGCAAAGGAACAGCTGCAAACGTGGTGCTGAGGACGGGGACACAGAGGACCAGCAGAAGTCGAGAACTCAGCAATGCCAGCTTCTCAGGGAGGCACGGGGACGTGTGCCAAGCCGATCTAGATCCTACGGGGAAGGAGAGCCCAGAGACAATGCAGACTCACCCCTTCCCGCCTGCTGGGCTTTTCCAGGCCTATGTGGCTGTGGTGTGTCCACAGCATCCAGGGCAGATGGGTCTGCTTGAGAGACCTGCTCCCTAAGCTCGAACTGTGCCTCTTTTCCAAAGGACTTGTGCTCTTTCCTGCGTCCAGGACCGTGTGCAGTGTATCCATCACCACAGCCAATCCTAAAGGCAGTGGCAGTGCTGTCCTAACTCTCCAAGAAGCCGAGAGAACCTCACAGATTCTCACCACAACACCATTAACACCAAGCTTTAACGTTTGCTCAGGCTCCTGGGCAGCATTCTAAGAGGTGTGGTTATCCAGCTCATTAATGATACATCAGTTGGTCCTTATTCTCAAAGACAGAAGTGCCCTTTGTAGGAGACCCAGCTGAAATACCACATCCAAATTTGATGAAAACTATAAATTTACAAATCCAAAAATTTCAATGAACCCCAATCAGGATAAATACAAAGAAAATCACACCGAGACAAATCATAATCAATTTTCTGAAGCCAGAGTTAAAGAGAAAATCCTAAAAGCAGCCAGAGAAGAATGAGACATACAGGGGAACAATATAAAAAGGTCAAAGGCTGGCCTGGTGGCATAGTGGTTAAGTTTATGTGCTCTACTTTGGTGGCCCGGGGTTCATGGGTTTGGATCCTGTGTGCAGACCTACACACTGCTCATCAAGCCATGCTGTGGCAGCATCCCACATACAAAATAGAGGAAAATTGGCACAGATGTTTGCTCAGGGCCAATCTTCCTCACCAAAAAAACAAAACAAAACAAAACAAAACAAAATGGTCACTAGTATCTTTTTGGAAACAATGCAAGCCAGAAGTCCATGGGGTAGCATCTTTAAAATAGCAAAAGAAAGAAACTGTTAATCTAGAATTCGATAACTTGCAAAAATATTTTTCAAAGATGAAGGCAAAATAAAGAGTTTTAAAGACACCAGCAGGCTGGCACTATAAGAAATGTTAAAGGAAGCTCTTCAAGCAGAAAAAAATGTTGTCAGATGGGAAGCTGGATCTACAAGAAGGAGTGAAGAGTGTTGGAAACGGCAAATATGTAGATAAATGTAAGAATAATTATTGGCAATGATATTTGTGGCATTCTGGTGGTTCATAAGTGTTATTAAAAAATAAAAACTTGATTAAATATATTAAATTATAGATGTCATATATTCTCATTACATCCAGATACAAATAGAAAATAATAATGAATCCTTCCACCCTGTTCCCCAAGGGAAATAATGTTTGATACGTATTCCTCTACACATTTGGTGTGTTAAACATGAAAATATACAAACATGTATGGAGTATAAATTGATATTTTACATGAACTATTTCCCTTTATTCTGTCGTATGTATTTAAAAACACTTATCAAAAGAAAATTTTTTTCTCAACTTTTAATTTCCTTAAAAGACAGTTGACTATTTAAAACAAAATGTCAACATCATACTGCAGAGCTCATTACATATGGAAAAGGAAAATCTATGACAACACAGCACGAAGGATAGGAGAGGTGAAACGAAAGTATATTGTCATCAGATACCTATATCACATGTAACGTGGTATAACATTTGAAGGCAGACTGTGATAAGTTAAATATGCATATTTTAAATCCTGGAGCAACTCCTAAAAATAGAACAAAGAGATACAGTCCATTAAATATTAGTGGAGGACATGGAATAAAAAAACACAGTAAATTACAAAGAAGGAAAGGCAAAAAGAACAAAGAATAGATTGGACAAATAGAAAACAAATAGAAAGATGGTAGACTTAAACCCGATGATGCTGATAATTATATTAAATGGAAAGCTCTAAATACTCCAATAAAAGGCAGAGATGATACTGGATAAAAAGCCAGACCCATCCATTTGTTGCTTATAAGAAACCCATTTGAAATATACAAAAGTCAATTGTATGTCTATATACTAGCAAAGAACAGCTGGTAATTGAAATTTAAAAAATCTGTTTTACGAATGAATCATACAATCAAAAAGCAAAAGGATGGGGGAATATTGCAAAGGCATAGGAGCCAACCTGAAAGAGTTCCCGATGGCCAAAGCCAGGACTATTTGAGCAACAGAATAAATAATGATAATATTGGATAATAACCCAAAGAATAAAGTAAATATCTGTTAGTCCACACTGATATAAATTAATAATGTACTGAATAAATGAATGGGAGAAAAGGAACAATACCTCTTTACAGAAGAATTCCAATAATAAATGTCGAAGGAATGGGGGGAAACAGAAAAATCACCATTAGAATGACATAGAAATAATAGAGGCAAGATACACCCATGGATGCTAAAATTAGGGGGCAAATTTGAAAAAGAAACTGAGCATTTGCATAGATAGTCTCAAAGCATCTCCTTGCCCTAAAGTTACTAATTACAAAAAGAAAAATAGTAACTATACAATGGAGGAATCTGACAGACACCATTTTTACCAAATGATCAAAGTTCACGTCACCAGTAATAAAACATGGTGACTGTGAATTCCCTGATATGACACACATCACTCCTGTGGTATTCTTCTCCATAACGCATAACCTCAAACAGTCATGAGAAACCATTAGACAAACACAAATTGAGGGACATTCTACAAAATATCTGACCATTACCCTTCAAAACTGTCATGTCACAAAAGACAGAAATACTGCAGGACAATCACAGATTGTAGGAGACTAGGGAGATTTGTCAACTAAATACCATGTGGGATCCTGGATTGAAGTGAAAAAGAACATTAGTAGAAAAATTGGTAAAATCCCAATAAAATCTGTAGTTTAGTTACTAGTATTGTACCAATGTTAATTTCTTTGTTTTCATAACGGTGCCATGATTTAGGTGTTAACATTAAGGGAAGATGAGTGAAAGGATATGGTAATTCTCTGTGCTCTTTTAGCAACTCTTCTGATATTCTAAAATTATCTCAAAATAAAAAGCTTAAAAAATTACCATTTTCCATAGCATAAAATATATTAATGCCTAGGGATAAATTTCACAAAATATATACTATACCTGTACACTGAAAACTATAAAACATTGCTGAAAAAGAAATTAAAGATGGCATAAAGAAATAAGGAGATATACCATGTTCATGGCTCCAAAGACTCAATATTGTTAGATGTCAGTTCTGCCCTCAATGATCTACAGATCAACGGTAATCTCAGTTATAATTATACATGTCTTTTTGTAGACATTAACAAGGTGATTCTAAAATTTACATGGAAATTCAAAAGACCTAGAACAGCCAAAGCAATTTTGAAAACAACAAAGTGGGAAGATTTACATTGCTGAATTTTAAGACCTTTTATAAAGCCATAGTATGGTATTGGTGTAAGGAGAGACATGTAGATTAATGGAACAGAATAGAGAACCCAGAAACAGATCCATGTATATAGGACAAATTGATTTTTTACAAAGGGGCCAAGGTAAATCATTGGGAAAAGAAAAGTCTTTGAAACAAATGTTGGTAGAGCAACTAGATATCCATATAGAAAAATACGAACCTCAACCCCTACCTCACATCACACACAAAAATGAACTTGAAATGGATCACAGACCTAATCATAAAACTCATAGAAAATATAGAGAAAAAGTTTGTGACATTGGGGAAGGCAACAGTTTCTTAATAGGACCCAACCACCACAAAACATAAAAGTAAAAATACTTTTTTGATAAAAGTGGATGTCATCCAAATGAACAACATCTATATTTCAAGACCTGTTAAGAAAATGAACAAACAAGCCATAGCCTGGAAGAACATATTTGCAATACACATATCTGATAAAGGACTTTATCAGAATATATGAAAACATTCTTACAACTCAATAATAAGGGACAAACAATGCAATTGAAATATTGGACAAAAGCTTTGAACAGATCCTTCACAGAGGAAGATACGAAGATGATCAGTCCCTGGGCTGTGCCCTCTGCCTGAAATGCTCCCCCCATAGATCTGTCTCACGAACTCCCTCTTTACTTCAAGTCTTTGCTTAGATTTTACCTTCTCATGAGGACTCCCCTGACATTTTATTAACTTCTACACTGCCCCAACCTCTCCCCACCACACATGTCCTCCAAATCCCCCCCATTCTGTTCTTTACCTTTTCCCATAACACATCACTTTCTAACCCACTGTAAAATTTACTTATTATATTTGTTATCTATCTCCCCTGGGAGAATGAGGAAGAATTCTATTTTTTCACTAATGTATCCCAAGTGTCCTCAATAGTGCCTAGCACCTAGTAGGTGTTCTAAAAATATTTCTTTTATAAAAGAGTGAATGAATAAATGGCTACTTTTATGCTTTTGTTATGGTATCCTGCAGTTTTACTATGTTATGTCAAGGCATGAATTCATTTTTATTTATCCTGCTACAGACTCACCATGCTCCTTGTATCTAAAGATTCCCATCTATTATCAATTCTGAAAGATTCTTAGCCATTATATCTTCAAGTAGCCCACCCTTCAGCCCTGTTCCTTCCATTGTCTTCTTCTGGAACATCAAGTAGATGCAGATTACATTATTAATTCTAGCCTTCCTGTCTCTTAACCTCTGTCTTTTTTCTGATCTGTTTTTTTCCTCTGTGTGTCTCTGGGTAATTTCTTTCATTCCACCTTTCATTTCACTAATTCCATTTCCAGCTAGGTCTAATCTGCTGTTTTACCAAATACTGAAGTTTTAATACCATGAATAAGATTTTTATAGCCAGTTGTTTTTGTTCTTTTTCAAGTTTATTTGGTCTTTTTGGACAGTACTTTGCTAACTGTAATTTACCCATAGCTTTGGTTCTTGATTTCATTTCTTAAAACACTAAAAAATATGTTTATTTAAGTTCCCTAGTCAGTAATTGCATTTATTTGATAAACTTGGGGTCCTAACTTGGGATTGTGATTGTCTGTCTGGTGGGTCTATATTTGTGGGAATCTTGTGAGGCCAGATTGGGGGGATTTGAGTTTTCTTCCAGCAGTTGAACCTTACCAGAAATACCTTTAAGTTCATTTTACAGTTTGGAGTTTCCTGGACCACCAAGGTAGTGTAAATTCAACCCCCAAACTCTTGTGAGTAAGGACCGTGGACATGAATTCTCAGAGGAGACTGGTTTTCTCTGCCTAGATCCCAGGTAGAGATGGGCAAGTTTACTTGTTACCTCCTTTTGCCAGCTCTATTAGTCAGCATAGCCTAAGTTCTGCTTCCGTAATAACAATCCCTCTTGCTGGCCAAACCCAACAAAGGCTTATTTCTTGCTCTTGCAGCTCTTGCAAAGTTTTCAGGGGACCCGAGCAACTCTCCAGGCAACTGTCCTCCTGGAACAGCTCCATGATCGGGGTTGCCTCAATCTCAACACAGCTCTGCCATCTTGATGTGCAGCATCCCCGGGCACCAAGGGCGGGGGAGGGGGGCGAGTGGGACACAGCACTGGAGAGTCTGGCGCTGGCTGTTAATTGCTCTAGTCTAGAAGTGATTCACATCGCTTCTTCTCAGTCCCCATTGGTCAGAACCAGTCTCAAGGCCAGGCTAATTGGAAGAGGGCAGGGAATATGCTCATCCGTGCTGGAGGAAGAGAGTGTGGATCTGGGCGGCACTGGAAGGCTCTGCTGCTCAAGCAGGTGGCTTTGCCCTGGTTGCCCCTTCCCTGGAGTGGGAGCCCTCTGAGGTCCCGGTTTGAGCAAGGATGCTGGTCCCAACATCCCACCTTGCAGGTGCCCAAGGCCCTCTCTCCTGTCCCTGATGACCGCTGAAACCTACACTCCGAGGGCACTGGGACTGCCCGATGCTCTGACGTCGTTCCAACATCAGGACCAGCTCATCACTCTTATCTTCAGCTCTCCCTTCAGTGTTGGCCCCTGAGTAACTCCTTCGCTTTCTTGCAAGCTCAGGTGCTCATCACAAACGATATTTATTGTAAGTTATGCAGCATTTCCAGGCATTTCGTTTTAGGGTTAAGTATTGTTATTACTTTTACCCTCAATTTATGGATGAGGAAACAGGGTAGAAAGCTTTGGTAACCTGCCCAGGGACACACATCAGGAAGTCCTGGAGCCTTGCTGACCCCACTGCCATTGCTCCTTCTGCTGGCCTTCCTTGGGAGAGGGAGGGAGTGTGTCTGGCACAGAGCCCTGGGCAGGCTTCCCGGAGGAGGCAGCCTTTGACCTGGTCTGGAAGGTTGGGGTGGGAGGGCGTGGCAGAGGACCAGCCTGTGCAAAGGCCTGAGGGTGGGAAAAGGTAGAGACCCACGTTAGCTGCTAAATAAATATTTTCTAAATAAATGAATAAATAAAGAGCCACCTAGAGGAGCGAGAAGATGAACAACACTGTTGGTAAAGCGTGAGTCAGTGTCTTGCAATGGCTTGTGTTTGACCTGTAGTTTTTCTACCTGCTCTTGCCTAATTTCCCAAGCTAAACAAGCTGGGAAGAGCTTGTGGGAGTGCCAGGGAATGAGTCTCCCTTCCAGTCTTCGCAACTGCAGTTACCTAAAATTACAAGCCTGTCTGATCTCATTAGCGAAATAAGATTCAGAGAAGGCCCAAGGTGGAAGTTCAGCCCTGACGCGGAGACGCTGGCGGCTTTGTCTGCCTCCAGCCCCGAGAGCATCCCTGGCGCTCCGGGGTGTGTGGAGTTAGCTCCCGCAGGCCAGTCTGCCAGCCCGCCTGCCCGGGGAGGAGGAGAAAGCAAACAGAGGGACATTCTGAGGGAAGCCTGGACTTCAGTCAATCCCCTTTCCTTCATAAACACCCTCCCTGGCGTTATTACAATGAGGGAACTCGAGCCCGTGGCCCAGAGGACGGATGAGATCCAGAAAGGCCCACCGAGGCAAATATCAACGGGAAACCCAGCGGAGTGTGCCTTAGGTGACAAGTAAGGGTCCACAGAGCACTTAGGGTCGTATTTAGGGGCCCCAGACACTCTTTAAGTCTGTGGAGTTTCAGGTAATGAGAGAGCTGAGTAGATTTCAGCTGGCAAAATCAAGAGGTCTTATTTGCAGAATAAAGTTGAGACTCTCTTGGGAATATTTTAGAAGACAGAAATATTGTTGTCTGCTCGGATGGTCAGGATGTTTCACAAAAGCAGCTCTTCTTTCTTGATCTCCTCATGGGGCCAGGCTCGAATTAGTGATTTTCACACCCGTTAGTTTAGGCAATCCTCATAAAAGCCTGCAAAACAGGTCTCATTATCCCTGGTTTTCTGCTGAGGGACCAAGAGGCGGAGGTTAAGTAACTTGCCCCAGGTCACTTAGCTGGTAAATGTGGCCCGGGGACGCTGCTTCTCCATTAGGGGTGGCAGGCACAGTGCAAGAATACCTGTCTCCAAGTCCTATCCAACCCTCGTTATTTCTTGTCTTTTTAATAATAGTCATTCTGATGGGCATGAGGTGATATCTCATTGTGGTTTGGATTGGCATTTCCCTAATAATTAGTGAACTACTATATGACCCAGCTATTCCACTTCTGAGTATTTATCCAAAGAATATGAAAACACTAATTTGAAAATAAATATGTACCCTTATGTTCATTGCAGCATTATTCACAATAGCCAAGACATGGAAACAACCTACGTGCCCATCAATGGATGAATGGATAAAGACATGGTATATATACAATGGAATACTCCTCAGCCGTAAAAAAGATGAAATCTTTCCATTTGCCACAACATGGATGGACCGTGAGGGTATTATGCTAACCAGAATAAGTCAGACGGAGAAAGACAAATATGTATGATTTCACTCATATGTGGAAGATAAAACAACAACAATAATAACAAACAAACACATAGATACAGAGAACAGATTGGTGGCTACCAGAGGGGAAGGGAGTCTGGAGGAGGGCGAAAGGGGTTAAAGAGGTCTTTTGTACACTGACGGATGGCAACTAGACTTTTGTGGTGAATGTGATGTAGTGTATACAGAAGTCGAATATAATGAGATACATCTGAAATCTATGTTATAAACCAATGTTACCCCCCATCCCCCCAAAAAAGAACATCTGTCTCAACATGATTCTTTTAGAGGCCAATGAACATCTATTCAATTTTGCCTAAAGTGGAAAGAATGTTGAAATATTTGAAGGTTTATAAAATTAAAAAAAAATATATAGATATTATTATGATGGGTGGAGCCCATAAAAGTCACAATGCAGCCCCCATGGATTCTAACTGGGCTGTCCTCTCTCGGCCCCAGGCTCCCCGGTGTCAAGGAGAGACGCTTGAATGGGCCGTGCTCCCTCGGGACTGTGGGTGGTCACGGTACCCTGACATCCGACACAGCTCTAGTAAAAGTGCTATCTGATCACAAATAAAGTTGCCATAAAGATTCACACAAAAAAGTGCTATCAAATGGGGTGCCCTGGAGAGTATCCCCTTTTCCAAGCCCCCCACATACATAACAGATTGCTGTTCCCGCCCTGGAGGTGAGTGGGGTGGGGGAGGTCTGGGGCAGGTTTTCTAGAGATGGGGAGTACAGAGCAGTAGCAAGATTCTGCCCTCTTATTTGCATTCAGTCACATTTTGTTTTATTTTTAATAAACTTTTAATTTTAGAATAATTTCAGATTTGTAGAGAAGTTGCAAAGATGGTCCAGAGAGTTCCCGTACAGCCCTCACCCAGTTTTCCCTCCATTAACATCGTGCATTCCATGGTACATCTGCCAACACTAAGAAACTGATGTCAGTCCATGATTATTAACTCGACTCCAGACTTTATTTGGATTTTACCCGTTTTCCCATCATGGCCTCTCTGTTCCAGGATCCAAGCCAGGGTACCACACTGCACTGAGTTGTCTCGTCTCCCCATCTCCTCTGCTCTGTGTCACATTGTTTTTCGATATCTGCTCTGGGCCAAGGCTGGGACCCCAGAGGGGAGTGAGGAGAGCTTCGGCTGCAGGCGGGTGGTGGGCCAGGGGGTGGGGCGGACACGGACAAGGACTTGCATGGTGGTGAGAAGCTCGCAGGACCGAGTGGCCGGCCACGCCGAGACCAGACACTGGCAGCTCTGCCTGGGAAGCTCAGCAAAGGTGGGGAGGGAGCGCTTTGGAATGGCTGTGAAAAAGGGGGTTCTGATTGAAAAGCTAGTTTGAATAATAACATCTAGCACTGTATTTTGATGGGATAATTGTTTTATATTTATAAAGTTCTTAATTATCTCCAGCAAATGCATTTAGCTCACTTGGTAATTGAATTAAGGAAAATGTCTTTTCAAGCATTGTGGTCGTTGCTATAATAAAAAAGAAGAAAGAATAACTTTAAAGTACTTCCCTACATGACCTAGACAAACTCATGAGTACCGAGAGCTGAGTAATTCCATTAAGGGCCCGATTGGCTCCAATATAACAGGCAATCTGGAGACGCCGAATTAAAATTTCAAGAGACAATGGAAATTTCCTTTCTTTGGGAAGCCCTCGCTGACCCCGGTTCAGAGCTGATCCTTCCCTTGTGGGCTCTGGGCATACTTTCATTTCCGTGCTTATCACACTGTATTGTGATTTCTCTGGGTCTGTCTCGCGCCCCGTTTACTCCGTAAATGTGTATGTCTTGAGAGCTCACACTGCATCGTGACCACTTTGGTATCTCCCGGCACAAAAAAGAAGCACGTGCGACACCTCCCCAACTGAGGTCGTACCTCTTCCTCCACAGCCGTGAACGTTTCCTCATAAAGCGCCCTCTCGGCGTTTTCTCCTTGGATGGACACATTTCTTAACGCTGCAACAGCCATGGGGGGGCAACGTTCAAGTTACCGGAATGCTGGCTAGGAGGGCCTTGCCGGGGGACCTGCGGTGCATCAAGGAGACTTGCGCCTCGATGGCCTGAGTCTCTGGGCTCGTCAGGCAGCTCGTGGTGGCTGGCGGTGGTGGGCAGGGAGCCCGGAGGAACCCAGACAGAGAGGCCCTGAACTTTGAAGAAAAATCAATATTCGTCTCGGGTTAATTGTGTCATAAACATGTCTCTGGTTGCACCGCCACTTCCTGGCTCCTGCAGATCCCATGTGAGTGCTCTGCTGATTAGGGGGCTGCCTGCCTCACCCCCTATTGCCCGTCTGAGGTCATGGAAGGAGCAAGAGTAACGCTTGTGTCTGGTTGGGCTTCTTATGGGGGTAAAACTCCCTCAAATTACCTGCAGCAATTGGGTGGAGCGGGGGGCTCCCCTGTTCTTTCAGAGGTGCGTGAATTTAACAAATCCTTAAGTGCCCATGATGCCCAGACACTGGGCCGGGCCCTGCTGATGTGGTGGGAGCCAGCCAGCCAGGAGTCTAATCCGTGCACGGACGATTAATGCATGGAGTCTACAGTCCAGTGTGGAGGTCAACGTTGAAAGGGTAAACGAAACAAAAACGGGGTAACTACAGACTGATAAGTGTTATCCACTAAGGCAATAAATAGGGGGCCTGATGGAGGCGCTGGCGGGGCCAGGAAGGGCTGCTTCAGACAGATGGCTGCTGCCCGAACTCTGGGCACTTAGCACCGAGCTGGAGAGGCAGTGGCCAGGGCAGCCCTGGGCCTGCTCCTTACATGGCCTCTCTCACAGCGCACGGTCTCTCCCCCACCATTCTCCTTCCTTCTCCTTCTCCTTCCTTCCTCCTCTCCCTGTCATCTTCCCGCACCAACTCCAATGCGTCCCTGTAGTTCTGGTGTGCACAGGGACATCATGGTGCCCTGCTGCCAACCGCCCATCCTCTTTCATTTCTTAGTTCAGACGCTCAAACAGAGACCCCCATTGTCCAGCCTATGCATCAGCTGTCCCGGGTGGGGACCACCCCGGTGCAATCAGCTGAGGCAGGTGCAGAGTGCGTGATGCCCGTGCACCCAGTAGCAGGGGGTGTGGGAGTGACGGGCGCAGCCATGGGCATCCGGTGCTGCAGAGGGGCACGAAGCCTGGGATCCAGTCCTGCTCCATCCCTTATCAGAGGTATGTCCCTGAGCAAGACTTCACATCCCTGTCTCAGCGTTGTCACTGTAACTCAACACCTAGTGGCACTGAAGTGAAGCAAGGAATGTCCAGCAGCTGGCAGGGGGCCGGGCGGGCACGGGCACTCATGCCTCATGGAGGGAACCCACCATCCATTGTGGACGTCTGCTGTCCTTGCTCTGATCACCCCACGGAAATGTCCTGGCACCCCGAGAGGCAGGGAACGTGAAGGGGGTTTGTAACCCGCATGCTGAAGGACAGATGTAAGGGCTGCTGCCTGTAATGACAGTTTCAAAGGGCAGCTCGTGGAGGGTGCTCATTATCTGTCTTTATAGAATCCCACATCCTTTTGGCATCTTGGGATTACAAAACAGGCACCAATAGTGAACTCCATTAACATCGAGACTTTTATGTATTTACAATCCAGCTTAAATTTTTACCAGGAGAGGTTTTCAAAATGTAACATGTGTTAGTCACCGCGTGAATTGCGAAACCAAGGAAGTATCTCCACGGTGCTGGCCTTGACAATGTAATCTGGCAAGGCTGGGGAGGAATAAAAATAACGCTTCTGAGCATCGCGTCTCAAGGGGTAGGAGGGATGTGGAGCCCGCCCCAAGCCCACAGGTAGTCGGTTGGCATGTATAGGCCCGGCGGCTGTGCTGGTCTCCTCGCCTCACCCCTCCCCATGTCCCGCCAAGTCCTGCTGGCCCTCGGTGGTTGAACTCAGCTAGGGACAGTGGGGAGAGAGTGAGACTGGGGAGTTGGGGGTCTGGTTTGAGTTCCAGGTCTGCCACTCACTGGCCAGGTGACCTGGGGCGCTCTCCAGACCCCACTGTGCACAGAGAGGTTAGGGACGTGCCCAAGGTGGCACAGCAGTGATGAGAAGTCCCCACTCCGCCCCACTGCCTCCCAGGTGGTTTCAAACCCAGGGGCACTGGTGCCCCCCAAAATCCCTGGGCAGCCTCAAGCGTTGCTCTGCAGCGGGACGTGTGTTTGGGAGGATGGAGGGAGGTGGCGAGCGGACCTCCCCCGCAGCTGTACTGCTGGTTTGGTTTTCTAAACACAACAACCCTGCACTTCCCCACGGAGCCACAAGCCCACAGGTGGCTTGATGAACATGTGGTTTCTGGATGTGACATGAAAGTCAGCATTTGCTCTTTGTCTGCATTCCCTGGGTTTGTTTTTCTTGCTCTTACAGTCCTGAAATATTCCCGACTGTGTTTATGTTGAGGCAGGGTGCATGGCAGCAGAGTGCTGCTGTACCGGGATCTGCTGGGCCCTGCCTCCACCATCCTTCGGAAAAGCACCAGCCGGCGCCTGGCCGCAATCCCGAGCCAGCTGAGCACAGAGCCCACCGCAGAGGCATCGGCTCCTGCAGGGCCTCCAGGGCACCTGCCCACCACCTCGCCCCCGCAGATGTCTGCAGACGGTGCCCACTGCATTGCACATGCTCCACCTGGAGCACCTCTGTCCACCAGCGAGGTCAGCTTCCAGGGGGGTGCACGAGAATGATTTCTGACCCTCGCTGCAGCTGGGGAGTGAGGACTGGGATTATTCCCATTCTGCAGATGACAAAACTGAGGCTGGGAGTGACTTGCTTGCCAGGTCACATGGGCAGAACAAGACAAGCTGGGGTTGAAAACCACGACCATTTCTATTCTGAAATTCCTCTTCTGATGCCCCCTCCTCTGACGGCGTTGCCTTCTTGACTGCGGGGCCCTCAGATTCTCCCCACAGGACCGAAGCTCCCGGGGCCTCCCTGACAAGGCCCGCTGGGCCCCCTGCGTGCTCGCCTTGGCTCCCTCTGGGCCTCCCTTTTGGCCTGATTTATGTGCCCCCAAGCCCTCCTCTCCTGCTCTCCAGCAGTACTTTTTAATTGTCCTCGTCTTACTGGTCCATCCTGTCCTGTTCTGCAGGAGGACAGCAGCCACAGCTCTCAAGCACACTTGTCGAATGGTGACTTGTTATTATTCCCCGAGGCTGGGTTCCACGTGTCTGGCCACAGGAGGCTAGAGCCACCCCCACACCCAGGTCCTGGCCAGCCAGCATTTCAAATGATATTGTTTCATATTAAATTATTTTAAATTCCATGGACCCTGGTTTCACAATCAAATAATTCGATCTTGTTTACAAATGGAATTTTTACTTTTTGACAGTTTCTAGCTTTGCTGGGCTGGACGGTCAGTGAATGCGTGTCCTCTCGTGCCCTCCTGTCATCCCTGCTGCCTTCTCCGGGACACTGAGGAGTCTGGGAACTGTCCTGGGGGCAGCAGGCACCCAGCACTGGGTTTCTTGGCCTCCCTTGGCCTCTCCCAGCTTCCAGCTCCCGCCGTGAGAAAACCCACAAATAACAGAATTGGGAGGGATGTTTGATCCCTGTCATTCCAACAGATAAGGAAACTGAGGCACAGGATCCCAGTTGCCCAGGACCCAACCCCAGGTCCTCGGACACCATCCTCCAGGGATGTTTCCACACTCCGTTCTTCCTCCATCCCTGACTTACTAAGTCCCTACCACAAGCCACGCACTGCTTTGAGTGACAGAGACACAGAAGTGGAAAGTCATGACCTTTGACCCCGAGAATCTCATAATCTGGGTGTTGGGATGGGAGGAAGGACAAGGAGAGAAAAAGTGGCCACACAATGAGTTGGTGGCTCAGTGGGCCAAAGAAGGGAGCAAGGAACTACAGAAGGCCAGGCAAGGCCGAGACAGCAGGCCGAGCAAAGGGAACAGTATTTACAAACCCACAGACATGGGCCGAGCTTGGCGAGGAAGGCAACTGGATCCAGCATGTGAATATTTTAACGAATGTGCTAAAATTTTGGTCTCTCCCAATGAGTCCCCTTGTCACCTTGAGGCTGCCTCAAGTGATGCCACTTGATGATGCCACCATCACTGGAAACAGGTTTGGAGCCTAGCTTCTGGAACTTTCTCAAAGCAAGTAATGGTACGGCGGCAGATCGGTGTCATTGTTTTGTGGTCACTCGGATGGGTGACCTGGGTTGGCCCCAGCAGCGTCCCTGCTTGGCTTGGCTCAGAATGGCATCTGGCTGTTTCTACAAGTCGCCAGCTCTCTGAGGTCGGAGCTGCACCAGCTGAGGAGATGACACCATGGGCCGTCTCCACAGGCCTCCCGCAAAGTGCTCCAAAGCGGATGTCCCAGCCAGCCCCAGGCTGCAGAGCGTTGCCTCAGGAGATACCCAGAAGTTGGTTGATAATGTCCCAGCCAACTTCCCTGGCCCAAAGGCAGACACTTCATTCTATAAAACATCCCAAGAGATGAATGCAGGGTGGGGCCTGACAGGCATCCAAGAACTGGCTGCAGGCTGTGTCTCGGCCCACCTTCCCAGAGGCCCTGAGCCCTGCAGCCCACTCCCATCTCCGCATCTCTACACATCACTATGGCCTTTGCAGTCCCTGTGCTGCCTCTCAAGGTGTCCCTATGTGGGCGCCTGGGGTCAGACTGAAAAATCCCCCGACCTGGTGACATGCAGGGCTGGCAGGGGTGTGCAGAGACGGGACGCTCGTCCTCATCCATGGAAGTAAATCCAGCCAAATGGAAAGTGCATACACAGTCTGGGCCAGAAGTGACGCCCCTAGGGATCTAACTTCCTGGTGTCCTGGTGTCGGTAACAGCGAAAGGACAGACACGTGGGTCCTAAGAGAGAGCGAGGTGCAGAGCGCGTCTGTCTGCACGTGTGGGGGCGGTGGATCTCTAAAATAAACGGGGTGAAGAAACAAGGTGCCAAACAAAGTATGATCCATTTTTGAGTTAAAAAATGATAAATCACGGTGGTATATGCTCTGGAAGAATGCCGGTAACGGTTTATAAGTTTATACCAATAGCAAACAAATTAACCTTGGTTACTGAATATGGAGCTTGCTTCCAGGTCTCTGCACGCCCTTAACTCACTGAGCCCTTTGAAGGCCTCAGGAGGTGGGGTATTACATTCTACCCACTTCGCAGATGAAGAAACTGGGGCCCTGGAGGAGGTGAAGGACCCATGCAGGTCATACGGGTGGTGTGTGGAGGTGCAGGGACATGAGCCTGAGCCCCTGACCACTCTTCTGCTGGTGACAAGGACTTGGGCTCCACTGGGAGAGGGGCTGAGGTGGTGGGGCTGGGAGAGGGGCTGCCAGGGGCGGGGCTGGGGGCTTTCAGTTTTCGTTGTTTACCTTTCTGTGTTCTCTGCATTTCCTTGCCAGGTGCACATATGACTAGTTTAGAAAATGTCAACAGGAGTTATCTGGAGGGGTAAGAAGCCTTTAATTCCTTTATTATGGTTTTCTGTACTAAAAAGAAAAACAGTCATGTTGTTTTAAAAGCTCACCCCCCAAGAGAGAGAATATTGGGTCTTCAGGAAGAGAATTGAAGAAAAAACCAGAACTCCAGAAAGTGACCCCTAGCCCTGGTGGGGCCCCTCAGCGCTTGCTTACAGAAGTCAGCTCTATTTCCTGTGATTTCCAGAAGGTGGGGGGTGGAAGAACCCGGAACAATTTCTAGTTCAATTCCTCATTTTATGGGGGGGCAAAGTGAGGCTGAGGAGGGAGCTACCTTGCTCCAGGTGTCACTGGGGGCCATCTGGCACCTAGGCCAGGCCTCCGGGCCCCTACCCAGGGCCCACCCCCTGCTCTGAACTGGAAGCTGGAAAAGAGGAGACCACCTATTTCTGTGCCGTGGTTACTTGATAACCAAGACCAAAAATGCTCAAGGGACTATACCTAGGCCAGGACAGAAATCGAAGACCACCTGGGACAGAAATGTCTCCCGCAGGCCTGGCCCCCAGCGACTACCTCGCTTGTCTCGTCGCGTCTCTGAATCCAGTGTGCACTTGAGCTCGTGCTGGCTGCTCTGTAACTCGAGTGGCTATTGAGAGGGTGACGTTGCCATTGGTGACCACAGGTATCCTGGCAGCCGGGTGCGGAAAGGCTACTGCAGGCCCTAACGAGGGCCAGGTTTCCACGGGCGACGGCGGATCCTCGGTGTGGCAGGCATCCAGCTCTGTCCCCGACTAGCTCCATGACCTTGTCAGAAGCCCCCTCCCCCTGGGCCTCAGATTCCCTGTCTCTAAAACAATGGGAGTGGCCTAGATGTCCTCAGGCCTCTAAGAGGGTAGCAGATACCAGCACCTGGCCTTGCTCCTGCTTCAGGTCAGAGGAAGGATTGACCAGGGGGCCTCTGGGATCCTGGTCCTGTCTCCATGGAGACCAGCTCACCCTTTTTCTGGCCAGTCTCCTGATGGGCATCTCCGGAAATGGGGGGCTTCAGCTCCAGGCCTCCTACTGGTTGGTGACCTTGATTTCTAGAACCCTGGAAAGTCAGCATGAAGGGTCTTCATTTTACAGAGGAGGAAACTAGGCTGTTGAGGGGGTGTGAGGGCAGCAGAGCCCGGCCAGCAGGCCCCCGAGTCCTGGCTTGAGCCCCACGGGCCTGTGTCACAGGGCAGGCCCCTCGTTCCCAGAGACTGGGCTCAGAGCAGCAATATTGCCCCTTCCCCATCGGGGGCTTCCTTCATTCACAACGTCTGTCCACTCGCAAAGGGGCCTTTGCCTCTCATGGGCCCCCAAATTCAGTCCTTATGTCCCTGAACCCGGCCTCCTAGCCGCCACCTTACAAGGGAGACCTCGGATGAAGGGGCGGGGGCCTCAATGCCCAGTGACTGAGGGCCAGGATTCCCTCAGGAGTGCAGGCACAGCCCGGCCTGTCCACAGCGCCATCGCAGGATGGGCCTGGCGGCCCAGGGTCTGGAACACAGGCTTGGTCTTCGCCATCTGTGCTCACACCTGGAGCGCGTCTCCTCTTGGGCTCATCTGAGAAGTGCTCTCTGGCCTCTGTCCTGGTGCATGTCTGTGAGCCTCACGGGGATGTCCCACTGGAGTGTGGACGCGGCTTTGTGTGCAGACTCGCTGCTGAGCTCTGACACACTGTCCGTGAAACCCTGGTGGCTGGGCTGGCGGGGGCACTGGCGTGGTTAGTCAGCATAGACTCTCAACTGAGACCGGCTTAAAGGTGAATTTACTGGTTCTTCTCATGAAAGAGTTCAAGGTTCAGCCGGACCCAGTAGCTCAAATGATGTCACCACATCTGTCTGTCTGTGTGGGCTCAGCTTTCCTCCGGGTCATCTTCATTGTCCAGTGGGCTCCCCCACAGGATGGCAAGGTGGCCGTCAGCTCTACGGTTCCTTCCACTGTTCAACAGTCTCAGCTCCCACTTGGCCCCTGAGGTTACTCTGATTTGGCCTCTGTCCCCATGTCCTCATGTCCACTCCTGAGGACAATCACAGGGTCCAGAGGGAGGGGACGTGCTGCTGGGCCAGGCATGGGGCACACGTCCAGCCAGAACCCCGTTCTTTCAGCTCCATCCAGACTGTAAAGACCGCGGCAGGGAAGGAAAACCCCGGGGATGCTGGGGTTGACAGAACCGTAGGTGCCTCCCACGCCCCAGGAGGGGTAGCCGGTCTGCGGGAAGTCAGGATACACACCCGGGGATAGGAGGACAGGCTGCTATCTGTTCTCTCCCTGGGGCTCCGTTTCTGCTTCTCTCCATCCTCCTGCCCACTCACTTCTTCTGCAGGCCCTCAGTTTCCCCTCGGACGCTGGCTGATCCCTACACCGTCACCGCCCCCGACTTGATACAACAGAGGCAGTGTGAGCACCCCTGGCCAGGCTTCTGTTCCCAGTGGCTTCTGTTGAGCCCACCTCGGTCATGAAGCAAACTTTTCACATCCCCACGGCCGCACAGAATGCCCGAGGGCCTTCTGTCTTTGGAGAGCCTAGTGGGTAGTATGGTTCCCAGTGACACCGTGACACAAATATATAGTGAACGCCTAGCTCAGCTCAGCTTGGCACTCAGATTGGTATATAAATTAGGCCATTTACATGTCATGACAACCCTCTAGGCCAGGTGTGGTCGGGTTACTGTCCCCAGTTTGCAGCTGAAGACACGGGCTTGGATTAAATGCTTGCCAATGCTTCACCAGCCACGGAGAAGTGCACAGCCCCTGCCCTCTTCTCCTTCCACCTGGTCTCAGTGCACTCGTCAACTTGCTGTGTGACGTCAGGCCAGTCCTCTCCCTCTCTGGGCCACCAGGGTCTCCTCTTAAAAGAAGGGGCTTGGGCTAGATGCCTTCCGAGGGATTTTCTGCTTCCGTGGGTCTATGACTTGAACAGACTCCAAGTTAGGCGTGCTCTGAAGTGAAGTTTGGGGTATGCTTTGAGCGTTTTGCTTGGAGCTGAGGTTCAGCAGGCTCTGGGTGGAGTGGACAGGTGAGCAGGCTGCAGGGCCCCATCCTTCACCTGGGCACCTGCCCCCTAAGGCATTCTTCTGCTTTGGGGTCTTTGTGCCCTTGAAAGTGTCTGAATATTAATACACACTGAGGCAAGACCATGAAAGAACGGAAGCTGCCACCAGGGCATTGGAGGAGGTTTACGCTGGTGGAAACCTCAGAATGCGATACACCGGGGCAGGCGCTGGGTGAAGGGCAGTGACCGAGGTGACGGGTTGGTGGGAAGGGAAACAAAATAAAATACATCCAAAGTCCAGTGGGCAGGGGGACAGAAAGCAAGAGGGAAGTGAGAGGTGAGCAGGACATCTGTGAGAGCAAATGGGCCAGCATAGGCTGGGGTCCCCACTCCCCAGAGGGACCTGCCCTCCTCCGTGCACCAGCCTGTCCCCCTGTGAGATCAGCTTCATGGTCTCTGATTGCCCAGGGCCTGGCGCAAATGGAGCTCAAAGCACTTTCTAGAATGCTTGCTTGCACAAGTGAGGAGCTTCCCCAATGCCCAGATGAAGCAGGTGGACGGATGCTGGAGGTGACCCGGCCATCATGGGGGCTGAAGCTCGAGTCTGTGGCACCCACTTTCCAGGTGGACAGATCCAAGGAAAATACCAGTGCCCAGGCCCCAGGGCGAGGACAAGCTTCTGAGGGCATCCCGCACCGGCTCTAGAGGTGGCTCCGAGGGCACACTGGGTCAGCCGGGGCCGGGCAGCTCATTCCTTTCCCTGTGGGACAACAGGTCTATGTGCATGCATATGCGCATGTGTGTGTTCATGGGGAATGAGGGACTAGCGGTCTCCCAACTTTGCAGTTCAAAGCCTCTGGCTGGAGGAAGCTCAGGGAATGATTCTGAGCCCTGTCAGTGCTTCTGTTTTAACTCCAGGGCCCTGGGGCTCTGCTGGACAGGCAGGGGGCAGTGAGGGCCATGAGAGGCAGCAGTAGAGGGGACATCCACTGCTCCCAGTTTCCCCCATAAGCGGCCGAGAGGGAGGAAAGCAGCAGGCGGGAACAGCTGGATCATGTAAGAGCAGCTTCAAAGTGATAAAATGCTGTCACATCAACAAGACCAAGTGAAAGGGAAAACGGACTCAGAAGGACGGATCACAAAAGCCACATAGATGCGGTTGGCCGCACAGAGCAGGTCCGTGGCTCAGTTGGTGCCCAGAGAGGGGCCCCGCAGCACCCCTGGGCTCTGTGTGGAGGAGGAGGGATGTTTGGTGCTGGAGGGGCAGAAAGACCCCACCATGCCTTTCCATTTCTTCTGCCCTCGCCCCTTGCTGCAGCCACACCAGCCTCCTTCCTGCTCCTCTGGTACCGGCCAGGTCCTGGATTGGGCCTCTACACGTACAGAGGCCAGAACATTCCTGCAGGGCTTCACTGGCACCTTCCTCTTCAGCATCACCGTCCCTGGCCACCTGATCTAGAGCCCCAACATGGTCCATCCCAGCTGTATCTCCTGCACTGCCTGTCTGTCTCCCATTAGAAAGTCGGCTCCGCGGGCAGGGACGTGGGCCCACAGCACGCCTCCGTCCAGGTCTGGCGGGCACGTCCAGGTCTGCACAGCGTCCTTCCACCTCAGCGCCACTGAAGACTCACAAAGCCCGAAGCAGACTTGAGAGGAGAGAGGCATTCACAGCCAAGTTCCATCAGATTCCATGTTTCCAAAAAATCCTATTCCCTGACAGAGTGAGTTAGCTATCCATTTTCTAACTTTTAATTATCGGTTACAGAAGGCTAGAATGGTTAAAGAGTCAGAAAGTAATTTGCCAACTAAAATGCACAGGCGCATGTCTGTGTGTGTGCTTGCGTGCATGTGTGCTCAAGTGTGTGCATGGTGTGCGTGGGCACGAGTACATGTGTATGTGCGCACATGTGTGCATGCATACAGAGAATGCAGCGGCAGCCATTCCTGGTCATGTCCGTGATGTAATCACTGGAGCAGTGAGAGAGCCCGGTGAGGGTGGTGCAGGAAGGCTGGGGTTCTGCCCCCAAGGAGCCCGTTCAAAAGCAGTCAGAGGAAAATGAATTCACTCTCCCAGGGCCCAGGAGGTGAAGGTGGTGGCCAGGGAATAACTCTCCTGCCCGTTGCCTGGAAGACAGGAGCTCCTTGTCCCTTCCCCAGAGGGAGGAGGCTGGCCACGGACCCCAGGGGCTGCTCTTCAGGCAGAGTGTCACGGTCTTCCAAGGCCAAGAGAGCTGGCCTAACCCCAGCTCTGCCACTTACTAACTGTGCAACCCACAGTCACGTGACTACACCCCTCTGGGCCCCAAACACTCAATCTGCAACACGAGGAGAAGAGCAGCACCCGCATCCGCCGTGCTGTTGCTAAGGTTGGTGCTGAAGCCACTGGCAAACAGCAGATTGTCCATAGACGCTGGCGTGGGAGGTAGTGTTGGAGTTCCACCAGGGCAGTATGACTGAGTCTGAGCTCTGCCATGCTGAGCTGGACTCACAGATCTGTGAGCCCTGAAATCTGCAGTGGGAACCCAAGAGGCGGCCTGAAGGGAAGCCTGGAGCTGAGCTGGCAGGGGGAGGAGGATTTTACTGGGAGGCTGATCCGGCGGCAGGTGTCCTGGGCAGGACCTGGGCAGGTGTCTGGCAGGGAGGCCCAGAGATGAAAGTGACAGGTGCTTGGACACTTTGAGTCAAGCCTTATCTGGAGGCATGATCTCGTTTGACCCTCAGCGTGACCCTAGCAGGCGGAGCCATCATCCCCATTCTAAGAGGAAGAAGCTCAGGGAAGGGAGGTGACTTCCCCAGTGTCGTGGTGCTAGGAAGTGGTGGCCAGAATCCCAGCAGGATGGTCTGACTCCAGGGCTGGAATGGGGAGAAGCAAATGTAGCAGGGGAGGACTAGGGGGACCCTGGCCTGAGTCCTGAGCTCCCTCACCCCACACGCTCTCAGCTCTGAAAACAGTGCTCTGCAAACTCCAAGCTGGACCCACGAGGGTCATGGGATCATTTTAGCAGGTGGCAGCCATCGTCGGGAAGAAAAGAAATAGGATAGGCAGTGTTCCTGATGCACAGCAAGACAAGTATTCTTTTGTGAAAACATTGATTCAGTTGTACACTTACGAATAGCTCATTACTTATTTTCTATGTAGCCATGACGCCTGCACTGGGTTGAGATGTACAATGTATTTCTCACTCTGGCTGTGAGCAGCAAGCTTTGAAAGACACTGCTTTCAGCCTTTCTCTGTTCTGCAGGGACCTCCGGGCCTTTGTTCTCTGAACAAGAACACCAGTGCTGGGCACAGGACAGGAGCCAGGATGGGCTGGAGGATTTCTGCAGTGTGGCCCTTCCCACACGCCAGTGTGGCTGGCTCGGCAAGGTGGCGGCACCACTGTGTGGGGTCCGAGAACGTGGGGTGGCGATGTTTGACTGCAGCCTGGGGGCAGCTGAACGGGGAGTCCCATGTTCCCGACACCGGGCCCAGCCGGCAATGCTTTCCTCTCCTTGAGAGTCCTATAGGGTTCCTCACCTGTGGGCCAGGGGTGCTCCCGAGATCCCCAAAGCAAGGCCCCAAAGCTGCTCCAGCAGGCTAGCCTTCTCTGAGAGGCTGACTCGTGTGGTCATGAGGAACAGGCAGAACGAGAGCCTCTCCTGGCCCCGGGCCAGTGTTGGCGACAGAGGAGTGTGTCTTGGGGAGTAAAGGATGTCAAGGTGATGGGAGGTCAGGGGCCAAGAAATGCCTGGTTGGGCAGAAGACCTGCCAGGAAGGAGTCAGACCCCCTCCTGCCAACAGCAGGTAGCTGGACAGAGGCTTTTGGGGAGATCGGATTAGTTTTTCAATCAGGTAACTAACTCTGGCCAGAGTGTGGGGCTGGCCCCACCTTTCTCTTTGTCTGGCTTTCTTCACGTGGACCTGCTCCAACCACAGAAAGCCTGGGCTTGTGTTGGCTGACCTGGATGTGGGGCGCACACTCTAGCACGTATATTTTCAGGTGTAGCCTTCTTATCTTTCCAGGGCTCTCTTCTTTCCCTCTCCTCCTTTGGGCATTCACAGACACTGTTGCTTCTTTTGCTTTTTACTGACACCTAGTTTTAAGGTCTTCTAGAACCAAGGTCAGCTACCTAGTTTTCTAAATATCGCTGAATGTTCTGGATATTCACAACATGTGAGTTGGCTATTTGGATCCTTGGAGGGTGTTGGGGGCCGATCTCAGCGAGGGAGGCTGGGAAGAACCTCAGCGACAAACCGTGCAGGGGCGAAGTGTTCGCTCCCCTCCTGGGAGCGGGTCTCTGGTTCGGGCCGTTCTAAGCAACGTCAAGCCTTCAGTTGTAATAAACAAGCACGAGCAACCTGGCGTTCCAGCACCAAGCCGCGTCCTCCTCCTGCCCCGGCTGGCTTTCTCTTTGTGGCACTGGCCGGCCCAGGTGCCGCAGAGGGACTTTTGTTTTCTCAAAAAACAGAACAAAAACTGAAACAAATCCCACTAGCTGTCACACACACATAAATGCAACAGCGTTGATAATCATGACTGAGGTTGGACGCACTGTCGCCTGGCTTTTGCAGGATGTGAATAAAGATGTCCCATGGTTGGCTCACTCTTCAGACTGTGGACTCCTGATGTGACAAGGAGTGCAGGGACGCCTCGGACCCCAAGTTTTGGTCCACACCAGGTCACTTTTTTTGTTTGTGAAAATGACCGACAGACCCCCAACAGTGCTACTGAGTGGGCCACCAGGGAGTTTTTAAAGGAGAGAAAACATCGTAAAAATGAGGAGAGTCCTCCAGAGAGGACCAAAACACGGACGAGGGTAGCAGAATGGAGCTGCCCAGGCTGCCAGGCTGGACTGGGGCCTGTCTGCACGCCCGGGGCCCCTCCTGCACTCCCACCGCACAGCCGACCTGTCTGGCTTCCTCCCGTTACACCACACACACGCCATCATTGCCAGGGGTCTGAGCTGTTTCGGCGTAGATATAAACACACACCTGAGCCTGGCCTTCCAGTAAGTCCTCCATTTTCAGCAGCGTTTCCCCTAATACAGTGAAACTATCGGCGCCTCAGCTCTCCTCCCGGGTTTCCAAATGCCAACAAAAACGTATTTTCCCCTTTCCTGTCCAGTTTAAAGGTTATTCCTAAAAAGCAGCAGTCACTGTATTTTTGAGTTTTTGAGCCTGAGAAAATTATTTACCAGGAACTCACAAACTATTTGTTTTACTCTCTATGACTTGCTTATTGACACAAGATCACTGGAAAAGCCATCTCAGAACAAATGGAAGAATAGTTTAAAAACTGATTTTTTTTGAAACAACCTTTGGGGTTACTGATGTTAGAGCTGTGGTAGTTCAAACAAACCCAAGGTCACTTGGTTTGTTACCTGTTAGTTAAATATTTCTGTTTTATACAAAACAAAAACAGATATTCCTTTGGTTAAAAA
Organism: Ceratotherium simum simum; assembly: GCF_057802395.1. Taxonomy (NCBI): domain Eukaryota; kingdom Metazoa; phylum Chordata; class Mammalia; order Perissodactyla; family Rhinocerotidae; genus Ceratotherium; species Ceratotherium simum. The sequence goes on from NC_141923.1 coordinate 5,053,263, forward strand.
CATTGGTGACTTTCCCTGTGCAGTTTATATCTCAAGTGGAAGACGATTCTAATTTTATCTGTGTTCAATAAGCAGATTAAAATAAAATCATGTGGTTGGAGCTGTTTACTTTTCCCCACAATTCTCTGAGCAGCCAAAGGAAAGAAAATCACCTTGAATCCAGCATTTTCTGAGCACACTAAAATAGCCAGGTTCCTTAGACCCAGCTGGAAAGAAATTAATTACATCTATGTGTTAGTTTAATATGAAATTATTTTATTTTCACTGTGTTTTCCTCCAGGCTATTAGGGGGGACAAGAGAAAAACAGGAGTGCAGGAGGAAGACAGGCTTTGGTTCTTCACCGCCCATTTTCTCCGTTTCTGGCTTTTGCTTTTCTATTTTTTTCCTTTTTTTTGGTTGAAAAATGTACAAAATGTGTATCTTAAATATCAAAAAATTATAGATTTTGAACGTGACAAAATTTTAGATCCACAATACCTTTTGACAAAAATATTATTAAAAAATACCGTCTGCTTTCGCTCCACTTAAATTAAAATGTCATTCTTTTCATTTCATATCTTCTCATCTGTTCAATCTGACATTTGTTAGATGTGAAAAAGTTCTGCAGACTATTTCAGAAAATATTTGGAAAAAAGTAAACAACCAACATGTAAAATTTCCACAGAAGCACGCTTGCCTAGTTAACATTAATTTTTAAAACAGTGTCCTGCTCCAAATGGCAAGCGTCGCTGCTGGGCACTGCGGGGCGGCTGTCCCGGCTGGTCCCGGTTCTCGGAGGGCAGCGGCGGGGGCACAGATGGTCTCTCCTCGCCCGCCCGCCAGAGGCCCGGCTCGGCCGCAGCCCCAGGGCGCACCGTGCGGCCTCCCGGTCTGCTCGCAGTGTTCTTTTCTGCAGCGCGCAGAGGCCGTGGAGAGGCCACCTGCTCCGCCCGGCCCCGCGCGCCCCAGAGCCGCCGCCGCCCGAGCGCACGGCCCGGGCCACCTGACGGAACGTCCTGGGCTCCCTCCTCCGCCTCGCTTCCATTTGGCTTTTGCCTGCCTCCCCCATTCTAAGTGGCTCCAGATTTGCAACTTCAGAGGCGCGGGGACTTGGCTGGGCCGCGCTCTTGGGCCCTCGGGGACCCGGAGCAATTACCTCCGAGAGCCGGGCCCGCGGCGGGACAGAGCTACGGGCCGGGAGCGGGGCGATGGGGCCGGAGCTCGGAGCCGGCTGCCCCAGGCACTGGCCCGGCCTTCCCGGTGCGGGGCGCAGCGGAGCTGTCCGGGGGCCGCACAGCCTCCCCCAGGTCGGGCAGGCTTGGGGAGGGGTCTCCAGGGCCTCCGAGCCCGCGGGCAACATTGGAAGCGGGCGCGGTGGGCAGCGCAGCGCAGACGCTGGCTCCTAGGCCCCGCGCCCCCGGCGGCCGGCGACGCCGAGCCCTCCGGGGATGGCGAGACCACCCACGCCGCCGCAGCGTGGGAACCCGGCCATTGCGGAGGCCTGGGGGCACTGCTGGGTCGGGGGCTCTGCCCGGCCACCGCACCCAACTCTGGCATCACTATCTTGAGTCACTGCCTTTCGTGGAGAGGAGACCCCAACCTGACTTGCTCGGAGCCTGCAAGACCCCCAGCGCCCTGCACCTCCAGGCCCGCCTCTGCGGCTGGGCCCCGCAGGCGCCGGGCACAGGAGGGGGAGGGCCTCGAGGGCTCAGGGCGCTGTTCCAAAGGCCAGAAAATGGAAACTGTGCGAAAAGAATCCCCAAATCCGGCCGGGCCCGAAGCCCACCGGCTTACATAAAGCCCCAGGGCCCTCCCGCCCGCAGCGGCCTCGGCCTCCCGGCCTCGGGGTGGACAATCGGCGGGCGCCTGGCCAGGCCGTCCTGGGGCTGGCACAGCCACCGACCCCCTGACCACCGGCCTGGCGTGACCCCGGGGAGGGGGCAGGGGTCTCGGCCTCTTCCCACCATCTGCCCCGAGAAACATTTAACTGGCCTTTAATCACATTAGCAGCCGGCCCCAATTAAGGCCGCAGGAGGGGGAGGCAGGAGGAAACCGCCAGCCGTGTCACTCGAGGATAAAGATCCTTTCATGCCCTGGTCCTGGCCATGGGCAACGCAGCGGGCCGCCATCCACAGCCTTTGATTGCCGGCGCCTGGGCCCCGCCGACGCCGCCATCTCTGTGCCCCCGCCATCCTCCAAAGTGCCGTCGCCCTCGGGTGACCGGGTGGACACGCAGGGTAGCGTCCGAGGCCCCGGTCCATGCCCACGCCCCGACGTCCGCAGATGCCTGGCCCCATCCGCCCGCGGGTCCGCGCGTGCTCACGGGGAAGGCTCGAGGGGGCGGCGGGAGGCTCGCAGAGGTCCGGGGGACTCGCCGCCTCCCCAGCCGACGCCGAGCGCCCGCCCGGCCGGGACCCTGGTAAGGCCGCTGCCCACGTGGCTCGGAGGGGGGGTGACCCTCGCCATGGGCGGCCTGGGCAGGTCACCCGTGCTCTCCTGGGCTCGGGAGAGGGCGAGACAGCCCGAGTCGGGCTCTGTCCTCCTGGACCCTGAGTGAGGCCCAGCGGGCCCCGGAGCCAGGCCCAGGCCCAGGCCGGGCGCCGCGCTGGCGGGTCTCCCGGGGGTCCCTGCTCCGGCGTCGGGCCGCAGGCGCGCCGGGAACCCGGGCTGGGCAGCGGGGCGGGCCTGGGGCCTCCCGTCGGCTCTCCGGCGCAGCGCGGCGGAAAGCTGGCCCGTGCGCCCTGTCGAGCGGCGAGGGTCGCCTTGTGCGCGGGCTCCCCCGCGGTGCTTACCTTGCTCGGGCGCCCCGACTGCGCTCCCCTCGCCCCGCACTCGGGCGCCCCGAGGGTCGGAGCCGGGGGCGCGCTCCGGACAGGCCAGGGTCGTACGAGGACAGTGGCCTCCCGCGCCGCCGGAATGCTGATGCCGCCGCCGGCCGCGACTCCCGGGGGCCGCCGGGGACCCCCGCCCCACGGTGGCAGCTGCAGCCCGGAGCCGCGTGACCCGGGGCCCGACCTCCCCGCGCTCGGCTGTTTGTCCGCACACAAAAGAGAACACTCATATTTTTCTTTCCCCGGCACAGATTGAACAGCCGCCCCATCTCCCCTCCCCCAAATGACCCCCCACCACACACACGCTTGCTGAGAACCGCTTTCTCCCTGCACACCCACTTTGTCTCGCCTTTCTCCACTATTTAATGCCGTAGTTGTAGTCGAGGATGTCAGTATAGCTTAGAAAGTTTCATAGAAAGTCAGAAAGCAATTAGAGAGGCCCTTTTATTGGAGTTTCGTTGGTGCCATGGAATCTTTTAGAAAGCCTGAAGCACCGAACACAATCCCATTAAGCCGCCAAAACTCCCACAGTCCTCAATAGGGGTCTCAATACTTCGACAGACTTTCGCTGGCTCATTGGGAACCGCGGGGTTTCAATTCCCAGTTCGGCAGCTCACGCACAACAGCGCGGCCTTGAACCCCGGTCCCTCCTTTCTCCTCAGAGTTTACATGGGTAAAACGGCTTACAGGCCCCAGCGAACATTAATTAATGTCTGCAGAGCGTTCCGAGGTCTCTGTTTGACAAGTGCGATGAAAACTTCAGGCATTTTAATACACTAACCCCACATCCTGACTGTTTATTTGAATTTTTAAAAAATTCCAGCCAGTTTCTAGAAATGTGAGCTCGATTTAAACAAACTTTTGCCTCTCTCTGCTTTAAAATCGATTGGCTAACATTTGGAAAATGGGTCAAAGAAATTACGCTTTGCTGCGAAAAAGACCACGTATGACCAAAGTTTCAGCTTAATTGAATTTTAGTGCCAAATTATAACTCACTGAATAACTGGACTCCAGGGAAGGGGGTGGAGGAAAAGGCTGTGAAGGAAGGACAGGCAGTTCTAATAGAAATACAGCCATCCTGAACATGGCAGGGTGGCCACACTGTACAATGAAAACTGCAGCCTCCACCAGCAGCCTAATTCCAAAGGAGTGAGGTTATCAGACTGTGGCTTTTCTGTGGGAAAACTGGGGATTGGCCCCTGGCTCGATTTGTGGTTTTTGCTTAATATTCTTGTGTCTTATTTAATGTCACAGGCAACTCTTCTATGGAGCATAGCTTTTTCTTTGTTACTTTAGAGAGTAACTTCTGTTCTTGCCAATAAAAATTAGTCTCTTCTTTCCGAAGTCAATATGTAAAGAAAGCAGGTGTTTTAAAGAAATGAAGTATTAAAAAAAAAAAAAAATAGGTACTTGGTTGTCAAAGCAAAGTGCCAGGTTTAGAACAATTAGGATTTTGCTCTTGGTGTGTCATCACAGATGTTCATTTTATTAAATAGAAGTTTGTATCTGGCAGTTTCTGGATTAATTTTAGGGAAGGAGAATAGGTGATAGGCTCATAATTAAGGAATTATAATTTAGATGGGGATGAAATGAGCAGCAGTTATGGGGGAAACCGGCTGTTTACTAAATCCATAAGGGGGTAATTAAAAATGAATGTGAAAAAATTGAATATTTAATTTTTGAATAGCTTGTATTAGTTATCAAGTATTTTGAAATTTTTCTCAAATCTGTCCGCTTTTCTCTCCTTTCATTGCCCCTCCCGGCTCTGCGGCTGCCAGCATCAGCTCCTGGGCCTCTGACCTCTTGTTCTGTATGCACATTGCACCCTCAGCCAGTCTACTGTCTTTCTGCATCTTCTTTGCTCAGATGCTCCCTTGTAGCCTGCCTAGGAAAGAACAGCAGCCTTCAGGACCTCCAAATCCAACCTAGGTACTTTCCAACCCTGCCTTCAGCATTTCTGTCTCAGCCACATTGCTTTCTTCACTGACTCCTTAACAAGCTTTTCTCTTCCTGCCTCTAGACTTCCATCACACCCTCTGCCTCCCTGAAACTCCATCCGCCCTTCTCTCCACCAGTCTAGATTGCATCTCTCAGACGCAGCTCCCATCTCCCTCAGACCCATGTTGACCTGGCCCACCTCGGACTCCCGGGGAACTGTCTCCACCCCTTGGTGGTCACGGATGGCATGGTGCCACCATCTGTATTTCATTGCCCTGAGCTTCTCTCTCACACTGTAGCATGACTTTGGGAATGTTTCTGGTTGAGGAGAAAACAATGGAAGCTTCTTGAGAGCAGGTATCATTTTACACACGTCTTGGGGCTCTCTCAACACCCGGCACCCAGAAAGTAGGCCATCCATCAGTCAGTTACATGTTGATTTATAAATCAGACTCCATCTCAGCAAGCGGGAAGGAGAAAAACAGTTACAAACGCCTGCGTTCACCAAGGCACAAGGAAAGCCGGCGTGCTTCTTTGTTCAACTCATAGGACCTGTCACTGCACTTTCTCAAACAACATAAAACTATTTAAATTAAATGGAATCTTAAATTGTTTAAAAGATGAATATGACTCGGTTGGACTGCAGTAGAAAGTGGAGAAAAACAAACAAAAGCAAACCCAGACATCCAAACAGTTCAGTCTGCTTTGGATATTCTTGGTTTGCCCAAGAAAAGGAGCAGATTCCTGGGAGACAAGAAAGAAATTCTAACAGTTGCCGTCATGTCTTGGCGAAGGCTCGTGGAAATGGTGCCTCTGGCAGGTTACCTGCCTGCTGTGCTCACAGGCCCCTCATCTTGGAGGTGGCCGTACACCACCACAGTGTCATTTCAGTGGCATCTCCTTGTCCCTGGAGGGGCACAAGACAGGCACTTTCCTCAGGGGAGCCGGGCTGACGCTGGATCCTGCTGAAAAACTGGTGACAGGGCTGGCCCTAAAGAGGATGACAAATTCCACCCTGGTCAATAGCTTGTGATTAAAATAATGAGATAAAAATGATGTGAACAAAGCCACTTTTAAAACTCTTCAGGGAACAAAGAGATTATCAGTTGCTGTGGTACAGGAAGACACGGAAATGATGAAAATAACTCTCTCAGGAATTGGAGGAAGAACATTTAGCATTTAGAATTCAGTGAAAACGTGTTAACAGTCTATCTATGAGCAAGGTCTCATTTCTCATCACTTAATCAAATTAACCAAATCAGGAGTATTAGCATTTAGAGATGTATTGTGGGTCTGAAGGGGGCCATCCCGAGAGTCTTCATCTTCACCTGAGAAACTGAACTTCCTTCTGGAGCATCAGAGGTCAGCTCATATTTGCAAGTAACAGTAAGACAATCAAAAGGAAAAGCAGGTATTTGAAACACAGAGCCGGGTTTGGAGTACCGCCAGGTTAAACGTACAAGTGGTGTTATTTTCAAGCCATTTGAAAAACTTGAAAAGCTTCCTCTCTTTCTCCCTGAGGAAAAGTTTTAACCAGTAGATGGGTGGCTTAAACCTTTCCCATCCCTGAAATCATTGACCTTCAACCTGGGACTTGGACCAGATGAAACATTGATTCTGTTCGCATTATTTTTGGAGTATATTTTGATGTTCATATTTTGCTCCAGTTCAATAGTTTAATAAAATATGTAAGTTCAGGTTCAGTTTAAATTGGTTTACTAGTTGTCCTTCTAGGGGAACAAAAAGAGAGAAACAAAAGAAAACAAAAACACCTACTTCAGATGTATGGTTCCACACAGAATTACCATTGGGCTTCCGGCCAACCGTCAGTGAACGGTGCCGTGTGTCCGGGTGTTTATAAAGATGGCTTTGGATCAAGGCCAGGCTTTTGGTTTTAATCCTAAGTGTCACTGCTGGTTGAGATGCTTCTTATCTTAATTAGAAGCCCCTTCTTACATCAGGCTTTGACAATATCGGTCCACAAACCTTTGGGGCTGGACTGGTATCTAAATTTTTCAGAATTTAGAATTTTTTTTCAGATTTTAGAAGGGGAATACAGTGTAGACACTGTAGATGGTGGAATTCTGCTGCCTGGGAGCAAGCCCTCTCTTCAAACCCACGGACGTTTTCATATGAACGTGTGAATAGTCAGTCACTCTCAGTGGGATAAAATGGAGATGATAAACAGCCTCACATGGGAGTGGTGTGCTAAATTTATGAAACAGCTTTTGGTTTTTTGGAGTTTTGGCCTTTCGTGTAAGGGATTGTGGTCCTGGATTACAGGAGCCCTCCTCTTTTCTCTTAAAAAAAAAAAAAAAAACACGCCAGCTCCAGGGTCCTTCAAGCTCCTGACCACTGGTCAGTTTTAAGTGTAGCGCTGCTGTTTACAGAATGTTTATGTATCTTCAGGTAATTCACAAAACGTTGTGGACGAAGGTCCACGCTTTAGCGCATTAAAAGTGCTCCATGCTCACATTTCCGAGGCTGATTTCCACGTATCCTCCTCTAGGTACTGGAGTGACCGCAGGAGGCATCCTGCTGGCTGGACACAGTGCCAAGGACAGCGGTGGACCTCTGCTGGCCACGTCTCACCCCTCCCCCTGCTAGGAAAGTCTCCCGTGCTTAAAAAGCTGCATGTGTCTTCGTTTGCCTCTGACCACAAACTGCACATGGCTAGTAGAACCGCGGTCCTAAGAGGGCCTTCAGACGATGAAATTAGCCACCAGCATGTGGATGGGATTCCTGCAGGGGGTAGGGCGTTGGGTTACATAAACTCTACCGTCCTATCTGATCTTGACTCGGTGAGTCTCCGTAACCTATATTAAGTTGTAATAAACATCAGCTGTTTCAAGAGATAGAAAGATTTTTGTGCAGAAATAGTGAGCATTCCGATTCAAATAGGAATGCGATGTATGTTTTAATTAGTATTCTTTTATTTTATAAGAAAGGTCACGAGTTTGTGAATTTCATCGGGCCTTGTTATAGAGCCCGTAGGAGCAAACTAAATGCCCGTGGACTGTGTGCACTCAGGAAATGTCAGAATTCTTCATTAGATTTTACGTGGTCCTGGAGACAAGTACGTGACCTATAGGACGGGACCTCTGAAAGTAAAGTAGAAGTCATAGGCAAAGACGATCGCTCTGCGAGCTTTCAGTTTAATACTCGACTGTTCAGGAATTCATCCAGTGCTCGGAGCAAAATGGTCCTGTTTCAGTAATGCACATTTTTAGGGGGTCTTGACAATAACTTGGGGTTCAGTAAGTGTGCATTCCAGAGGTACTGGCTCCATGGAGGTGGCAGCTTACACTAATAACAGGGGAAGAGGTTTGAAGGCCAGTGCTCCCTGCGTTGAAAGGGCTGGGAGGGATGGAAGGGGAAGGGGCAGGCGGCTCTTAGGAGAAAACTCTGAAAGGAGCCTTTTTGGTGCGTATTTTGGAGCTGCCAAAAGTAGCAGGATGGCCCTTAAAAAGGTGGTTGACGTGGTGGCATTCCGCCTCCTCTCTCTCCCATGGGCCCAACATCCGTGACCCGACGTGTGCACTTCAGACACACTGACAGAGGTGCCTGGGCACAGAAGGGTTTAAAACCCCAGCAGGCCAACTCCAGCCGCTGTGGGAGACAGGCCGCGCCCCCCTCGTGGCGTGTCTTCATCTCATGCTCCGCCTGAGGTTTCTCATGCTCGCACCTTTGCACCTGAAGATGTCAAGATGTGGTACAGAGCTCTTTAGATACGGAGCATCTGTTTAATTTTACGTGAATAAAATCAGGGGAAGCAGGTGAAGGTGTAGGCAGGAGAGAAGAGTGCCCAGTTAAAGAGAGGTCGGAGGTGACAGCGCAGCTGGACGGTGCCCGAGGCGAGGTGGTTAAGTCACTGCTCTAAAGATGAAGGGCCTTGTCCTGACCCAACACTCTGTGAGAGCCACAGAGCGCTGGTTACAGGGGAGAGGGGTTGTGTCAGATGCATCAACGGGGTGCATCTGTCATCCAGCCGGGCAAGGAGGGGTCCAGTAACACATCCTTGGAGAGGTGATTTCTGAGCTGAGTCCTACAGAGTGAGCTGGCATTGCTCAAGGCGAGGGGCTGGCACCAGTGATGCGCAGAAGAGGGTCGTCTAGGAAAAAGGGACAGACAGCCTGAGAAGGGAGGGCCGGGGGCCCCGGGGCCCCTCTCCGTCATGAGGCCTCTGTTCCTCAGCCCTGCGTCTCCACGGCAAGACGATGCGGCGGTCTCTTTCCCTACGGCTTGATCTGCCTCACACCTTGCTGGTTTGTGGCAGGTAAGTTCAAGGCCTGCGGACTTGAATACATCCTCACAAAAGAGAAACACTGATGGGCAGTTTTTCCAACATTCTCTATACACGATGTTTGAAGGTTTTGATTCATAGGCCTTTTTGGCTTATGCTCAGGATCTCTGTGTCAGTATTGTCTTTAATTCGCGTATTCAGGAAACATTTATTGAGCCTCTAACAGGTCCAGAGCGCTGGCCCAGGTGCTGAGGTACAATGGTGGGTGGATGGGCCCGGTTTCTGCCCTCATGGGGCTTACGGTCTGCAGAGGAAGCCTCTTCACAACAACATGGGACCCAGGGAGCTTTTGCCACGCAGGGGGTGGTCAATGCCACGCTCGGGGTATTCGAGGAGGAGAGAAGACCACCAGACAGCTGAGAGTCTTTGAGGGACAGTAAGCCCTAACTAGGGCTGGGGGAGAGTGGGAGATGAGGGCAGGGGCCACATGGCTGGGGCTGGCTTTTCCCGGGCCTGTCTGTAGTTGTTGAGTTACCTGCTCTTAGATGACAAGAATTACAGAGGTTGCAAGTGTCCTGTTGAAGAAGTTCTACTGAATTAAGTCAATATTTTCTATAAAATGTTCCATAACATTAAGGATAATTTGACATTGCTTAAAGAAAAATCTGATTTACCATGTGTAACCTGGATAACTGTTTCGATGTTAGATTAGCTTCCTGTTGAATAAAGATTTCAAGAGCAGGATGCCAAGAAGTGGTAGGGACTCGAGTCCTTTTCTAGGACCACAGTGACCCTAGCTTCGTATTAGAAACGCAACTTCAATTTCACAAAAGCCAAGCAGTTATACCAATTACGTTTATGAACATATTCCCTAGACCATTACAAAGAAAGACCTCAGCTCCCACTGGCAACTGTGTCTGGTCCAAGGGGTAGGTTTGGTCTGGCTTGCTTGAGCTGTATCTTGCGTTCCATTTCTGGGATTATGAGGGAGGAGGGAATGTGTGGATGGCAGCAAGGAAGCGAGCTGCTCCCACCTGTTCTGGAGCCAGCTGCTCTGCTCTTGCTGAGGGGAATCAGGTGATAGCAATTTCTAAGAATGTTTCCTGCAAGTTTCATATTTTTTTTCCCAGAGCGTGGTAAAGCCTTCGGTTTGTAGCTGCGGATGTGGCAGTGGCTTAAAGCGGCTGGCCAGGATGCCTGCGACTCCCTGCAGACCTCTCTTTCTCAGGTCCAGAAAGCTGCCTGTCTGTGCAATGAAATTGATTTCAGGGCTCAGCCAAATACTTTTTTCTTTTTTTAAAAAAAGAGCAACCAGTTAGTAATTAGTTGTTCACTTCAACTGTTTTTTTGCCGTCTCTTAAAAAATTTTTTTAAAAAATGTGGTAGAATTTTTTTTTTTCTGGGCAAATTCTTAGGATTTAATTGCACTTAAAAATTGTGGAGCCTGTCAGAGTAAATTGCAGATAGAATAGTTTTATCCAATAAAACTAGTCCTGTGATTGTCACCATTGTCAGGCTTTTCAGATAAAGTTGTGGGAAGGACAATTTAAGTCTACACACTGAACCGCACTTCAAATCAGTATTCAGCATGAAGCTCATCACGCTGAAAGACAAATACCCAAGTTAGCAGCCGTGATGCTTGAGGAATCAGACTTTGATTTTTAAAAAATGATTCCAAAGTTTACTCTCCCAAAAGAAAAAGAAAAATGTCTACCCCACTGGTTTGAAGTTAAAGCCGAGCAATTTAATCTGTAAAAAACTTTTTGAAAAGACACAACAGTTTTATAGCATGTTAAAAATAGTAAAGCATAAGCAGTATTACTAGCTTCACACAAAGTTGCAACTGCTGTCTGGCTCGGTCAAGTTCCTGTTGATTCCCGGGAGCAGACGGGGGTCACTACAGGTCCTGTGTGGCTGTAGCCTCTTCTTTGGCCATGAGAAGAGGGACCACTCTCAGGGAACGGAAAGCTCAAGGGTTTTTTCCCCTCCCTAAGAAATACTTTCATCCTTCCTTCCTCTAGTTTTGATAAGTGAGCTTCTAGTGCTAAGTCAGTTTATCTTGATGAATAGCAGGACTTTCCAGAAGATGCAGCTTATCTGTACAACCCAACTTTGATGTCTAGGGACAAGAAAGGCCCTGTGCTTTTTATTCTTCCTCCCAGAGTCCAACGCTTGTGTCACCCAATAATAAACCTCAACCAAACAGTGATTGAATCTACAGAGGATGGAAAGTAATTATGCTATTGTTTGAAATCACTTTTAAGTTAACTGTATTATGTCTGTGCATTACTGATATATAATTTATATGGATATTTTATGTAGTTCCCTGTAGATCAGCACGGATGGGGAAAGGTACCTTCCTTCTGTGAAAGTATCAACTCGTTTCTAGTCTTCAGCATTGTGGGGAAGGTGAGTTGAATAATGGATGGCTAAATTGTTGGAACTTTTAAGGAGAAAGATGCTCAGTGAATATACAAGTATAGCTTAGGGGTTGGGATGCTGGCCTCCAGAAGCCGACTGCCTCAGGTCCAGCTCCAGGTCTTCAGCTGGGACTGTGATGTGCGAGTTCTTGGGTATCTCTAGCCCTGTTTCCTTATCTGCAAAAGATGGTGTCAGTGTCTTCATCAGAGAGCTATTGTAAGGATTAACCCCACAACCCAGGTAAAGTACTTAGCACGGAGCCTGATGCTTAGTAATGTGCATAATGATATAATTCATCATTAAGGAGAAAACAGGATTTTACAAAAACAAAATTAGAAAAATTAAGGTGGCTGAATATTAGTCTTATGAGTCATGTGTTTTTCTCCAATAGTGTATTAAGAGTATTAGCCTATCATCTGTTAATGTGATTACGTACATTCTCAATATCTGAGTCTTAAAGAGATTTAAAAATTTGTTGCCCCGGGACGTTACTATGTTATTAGTGTGTGTGTGTGTGTGTGTGTGTGTGTGTGTATACACATTAGATGTGTATGGCCGTTTTATACATTTTGCAAGCTGTCAGATAACGGGAGCAGGGCTGGTATCAGCCCCTTGTCTCCTCTGGATCCAAGGAGGCTCCCTACAGCCAACTTTAGCTTGGAATCAGAAGCCCTTGGGTGTGAGTGTGTGCCTCTCTGTCAGCTGCAGAAGTGCAGGAGGGAGGAAGACTCGGGAAATGGGGACCTCAGAGGCTGTTTCCTTCCGGAGCCACTGGGGATGTGGGAGGAAGGCTTCCTTCCTCTTCATCCTCGTGCAAAAGGGCAGCTGGGGCCCAGGAGCTGACCACTTCCCCAGGGGCACCCGGCAGGTGATGTTCTGGTGCCAGGCTGGTCCCTTGCAGAGGGAGGCATGAGCGAGGTGGAAGGAAAGGGACATGGACGGCAGATGGGCTTGGACAGATCTGGCTCAGCCCTGGGCCTTGGGCAAGTCCTGGCACATTCCAGAACCTGACATTCCTTCTGCTGTGTGAAGATTAGCTAATGTCGCCAAGAGTAGTGGCCAGAGCCTGTTTACAAGCAGGGTAGGTGATAGATGCCACTTGGTGTAATAGCACCATCCCAGCTGAAAAAGAGGCAATTGCTTTGTGAAGCAGTTTACTTTTATAAATGCTGGAGGCAGGAAAAACAATAGAATGTCTGAGATAAGTCAGTGGTAACGTGAGCCAACGTGCTTCATCCAGCGCTGCCTTATACAGGTCTGTCCTGCTGAGCACGCAATTTTTCACAAAGAGCTTTCTACCTTGCAGTTGCCTCTGTGTTAGACAGAAGAGAGAGCTAACTTACTCCCTGAATTGCTTCCCCACATAAAGACCCTTCCAACTTCTCATATTAGTAAGGGCCTGAGAAATTTTTTAAGAAGCCAGATGATTCCCTACCCAGTTCATTCCGGATAACTGAGCCTGATCGTACGTACTGTCAATGTTGAGGGAACTTTGTTGATTGCCACTGCGGTAGGCCCAGCATTAAAATACCTTACGTATCTAATAGTTTAGAATGTGAATACAAAAATACTAGTAATTTACTTTCAAGCTATAAAATTAGGTTCAAATCTGTCCACTAAAAAGCTTTCTGATGACATATTTAAGGTGACTTGGTAAAAAATGTGGAGGATTGAGTCCACAAATGTAAACGCATTTGTATAGAACTCTGTTAATGATCGGTTGTTTGATTTCATCTGGGTAATGTTTAAAACTGGTTGGTGTGTGTAGACAGAGTCTAGATGTGTCTTGTTTATGAAAAGACAACACTTTTGATTGAAGTTCTGAGTAAGAATTGAGTAATACATTATTATAAAATGTACTAAAACTGCTTATATTTTTTCCCCCAAAGAGAACACCACATTAAACTCTTCTGCAGGTCTGTGTCTTCAATAGCTTTGTCTTGTAGCTAAAGGGATTTAATAAGAGCTAACTTTAATTACTTGCTGCCTGTACCTGGTTCTGTTCTGAGGGCTTTGCTTGTGATGACTCATTTATTCCCAATATCAGTCTGAAGAGATGGATGCTCCTATTATCTCCGTCTTGCAGGTGAGGAAATTGCAGCTCAGGGAGGCTAAATGCCTCATGCAGTGTCAAGCGACGTCAGACTTCAGGAGCCTGCGTCTTCACGACCGTGCAATACTACTCAGTATGAAGGAGGCGTCCGGGGATTCTTCATCTTCAGTGACGGCTTATTATATTCCAAGCTATATAATAATACAGCCGAATGGGTATAAAGAGGACTATTGGGCAGGTTTCACAATGCAGGGGTTTTGAACTTTTGCTTGAAATATACTTCTGTCATCGGCCGCCTCTTATAGGAATTTAGAAACGTTCACCCAGTTTGAACAAAAGCACTGCATGATAATCAGAGGATGTTTCCAAATTGAATTTGTTCTGTGAAAATTTAAGAGAGATCTAATATTATGTTATAAATATGGATTCCACGTACAATGGAAACTGTTAACTAATAGTTAATACAATTTTAATTTTAAAGGTCATTCTGTGTTTCTTGAGCGTCTCTCACATACTGGGAGAGTCTTCCCTCAGGAGCTCACAGGCTAGAAGGCAGGAGAGAGAACCACATCAAGAGATAATAAAATACTTTCTGGATGGACATAAAGAGACTAATAAATGTAAAAGTGATATAATGGGGGTATGAAAAGTGAACATTTTAAAATAACAATCTTCTGTTTCTTAAGAATACCAGTCGTTTCGAAAGTAACAAGTTAAACATCAGCATGGGGACCGCTAGTAAAGGGTAGTAACACTAGTGAAATACTGGTTGGTGACTGCACGCTACTGAAACTGGCACGGCTCCCTAGGGCTTCGTTAAACAATCCGGGACCCAGACCAACAGACGGTTTAGTGAGGAGCAGGGTACTGCGTTTCTGACATCTGTGTATTTCAACACATTTGATGTAGTGGTTAAGTGAAATCACCCATGGTCAAATATCCTTGACAGGAACCCCCGCCCCCCCCCAGTCCCTCTACACTAGAAAAACCAAGAACCTGGGCAGGTGGAGGGGGGCAGGTGAGGAATAAGTGACTTTTAGACTCTGGATCAGTCTCATTAGGGAATCAAACGTGTTTGTGCTCATTTCGAAGCAGAAGAAATACACTTTTAGAGGAACAAGAGAAACCCAGCTCTAATCCTGCCCACTGGAGTCCATGGCATAACTTCCAGATGGTGATATTCAGATTCTTTTGATATTCCTCCAGCTAGGAATATGAAATACATATGAAAAAAAAACTTATGCCCTGAGAAAAAAGATAAGCATAACCTAACTACTGACAATCTCTTGTCTGTATTTAATGAAATGATCACCTCCTAGCGTGAATGTCATGAAGTCAGCTATGGGTGATATTAGAGTATAAACTTCACTTGTGGATCCGTGATTTCATCCGCCTGTTCACTCTGCATTCCTGGTGCTCCTGGGATGTTGTAGGTGCTCAGAAATATTGATGAACAAGTGACTTAATGATTGACAGGATGCATCTAGGATGGGAAGCATTCAGTAGAGCCATGCCTTGTAGGCAACAGTTTAACATACATTGGTAGACCATTGAGAACTTCATAGTGGCTTTTGATGATGCAGTCTTCTCGAACATTTCCCTAGGTTCTTAAACAACTGAAAAAGAGTAAGAAAGACCCAAGGAGGAATTTCAAGGAAGGCATGACTAATTTACAAACAAGAGCAAAATAGAACGTTTGAGAAATTCCACAGCACTAAATACTGCAGTAGTTTGAAAACAAATCCGAAAGTGGGCTCACTGCTGAGTGCAAGCATCGTTTGCGTCTCAGAAGTCATTTCTGAGAATTAATTTTGAGAGGGGAGAAGGATTTGCCTTTACTTTTTTATACAGGATGGCTCCCCATCATGAAATGTTTTAACCGACTGAAGAATTTGTTTGGCAGACACTTGGCTCAAAACCCAAAGGAGAAAAGCAAAGTCCCCATAAGGATGTCAGCCCCAGGCTACGGGAGTCAGTTTGAGATATCTTAGTTTTAAGAAGTTGCCAGAATTACATAATTATTCACAACTCATAAGAAATTAAAATACCTCTTCCAAATATGAAGTTGTGAGATAACACAAACTACAAATTCTAGACTCGCGGAGAGGGTGTGCATCTTTTACTCTCCCACACAGAAACCCACATCAAAGTGTCTGGGCTAAGAAGACAAGGCTGTGCTCCGCTCGTGTACCTTGGAGCCGCACGCAGGAGGAGGTCTCTCAGGGCGGCTCCTTCCAGCACCGACTTGAGGGAGTCTGGGGCCAGTTGCGATGCAGAGAACACAGCACGTTGGGGAAGCAGGTGGTCACCACGAGGCACCTTCTCTCCCACTCATGGCAAATCTGTACCAGGTGAGAACAACCGAGAAGGTCCTAAAATAAAGGTGCAGAGTGATGGGAGGGATGTGGGGAATATGGAGCAATGGTCAGATGAGGCCCAGGAGTCTGTAGTTCTGGACTGAGCCTCTGCGTGTTCATCCTGCTTGTGAAGAACTCGGAGGATCACAGCACCTCGTTCAACAGACTCATTTTCAAAGCTAATGTTACCTGTTAATAATCCAAGGGAGTGGCCTTTGGTGGACAGATTAAGCATCACTCACTTAGTCCATTTTAAGGACCTACCCCACCTCAAGGCACTTGTCACTAGTAGGGTGATCAGGTGCTTAAACCCGGACGTGTGGAGTGCACGGTGCTAGGGAGCCGAGGAGAGAAATGCTGGTGGGAGGCACCCTGAAGCAGGAGAGGGGGTGCGCCCTGGAGTGTGCAGTCGCCATGAGCCAAGGGCTGGAGGAAGCAGTCTTAGCAGAGATGAGGAGCATGTTTGAGGTGGAGGGGCTCAAGGGTGCAGGGCTGCAGAGATGGGGGTACCTCGTGACCATGGGGGGCTTTGTGTGCCATGCTGAGGAGTTGAGACTGGCCGTGGGGAAGGGGAGAGGACCCAGGACACCTCCCAGGCTCCCCTCTTGAAGCCACAGGTACATGGCAGCTCGAGGTGGTGGGACTCCTACTGGGGAAAGATGAAGGGACCTTTAGGATGGGGACTTGGGAGAAAGGTTGGAGATGGGGAATGTGGAGTCATTGGCGTGCCGGTGAGAGCTGATTCTGTGGAATTTTCTCACTTGAGAGGTCCTGGAACCATTGCCAAAGTAATTTCTTGGAGACACAAGCCTTACTGCGTTGGGCAGAGGAGTGCATGGGAGGTGGAGGGGGTAGTCCTTGAGGACAGAGGCTGTGACTTGCTCATCTCAGGGTCTGCTGTAGTGTACAAAGTGGGCGCCCAATCAATATATTTTAATTGGAAATATTTCCACAGACCCTCATTAGCAATGCTCTTTCACCAACCTTATCTTACTCAATTTTTATAAAAGCACATAATCTTGACATAGGGAACAGTCTTATGAACTTGACCAAGGAGGAGCAAGGGACGAACCCCAGATCTGTCCAATTTGTTTCCCCACTTTTCCAGTTGGCCTTCAGAGAGTCCCCCCTACAGAAGGAGTCATGTCTTTGAGTTGCATGTTAGCTGCCTAGGAAACTAAATTCAAAAAACGATTTCCACCACATTCTACTGAATACCTACCATCTACCAGAAGCACGTGAATGGTGCGTGGCTGCTACCCTTTGGGGACTCATGGTCTACTTGCTTTGCTTAACCTGGTGAAAGTGGACAAGATTGAATTCTCTGCAGAAATGATACCCACAGAGGTGTTAGGACCAGAGGAGGATGAACAGCACTCTGAGTTGGGGAAACCTTTAGGAGACCAGAGACCTAAGAGAAATGTGACAATACAACAATTATTATAAGCACAAGAGAGCCGTCCTCAATAAATCACACCCGTGGAGAATTAACTGGCCTCTGCCAGTAACTCTGACAGGGAAGGGGTTAAAATAACAAATAAATGACTTTATTTAGACTTGAGCATTTCTGGCATTTTTTCTAGATTTTCTCCCCCACAGTATTTGATATGACAGCTTTTGTTTGCTCACACTTGTCTCTCTTTTAAATTTCTCATATCAGCAGGAAAAGCTATTTCTTTTTCCTGTAACATCTTGAGCTTGGTACCCAATGAAGGGAGAAATTGCTCTTGCATTACTTGAAATTATAACATGATACCTAATTTTGGGGGAGAAAAATTAGAGTAATTTAGATCCCCAGGCACTGAAGATTTCACAGGCTGGTCATTTGCAAAATTATTGCTGATTAGTCATCCATAAAATTGTTTTTACTGCGGGGGAGGCACAGTCATTTCCGGTGTTCTTTAGAAACGCTGATTTTGAGGCCCATCCAGGCAAGGGGAGGAAAGTCAGCATCCCCTTTGGAGAGATATTGGGGCCTCGATGGGCTCTGGTTGGGAAGTGGAGAATCTCTCCACAGGG
Organism: Ceratotherium simum simum; assembly: GCF_057802395.1. Taxonomy (NCBI): domain Eukaryota; kingdom Metazoa; phylum Chordata; class Mammalia; order Perissodactyla; family Rhinocerotidae; genus Ceratotherium; species Ceratotherium simum. The sequence goes on from NC_141923.1 coordinate 5,071,105, forward strand.
CTCGGACTGTCCTGGTTCCCTGATAGGGAGAAAGGGAGCAGGTGGAGGGAGAGCCAGGATGTCATCATCTTTAAGCAGATCATCCCTCTCAAAAGCATCACCCTTGGGACTATTGTAATTTCCACTGTGCACGCGCTGTTGCAGAGCAGGCCTCTTAAGTGGGCGGTGGGCTTCAGGTACCGATTATTTGTGCACCGGGAAAGGTTATCCCGAGAAGTCTATCTTTTCTGGACTCTGTGAGATCATTTACAGACTATGAACAAACTGGAATCTGTTGGCTAATCATTTAAAAGCAATTTGGGAAAGAAATGTTCTGTTTCCTGCAGTCTCCTTGTGGGAGTGAGAATCTGTTTTTTCCAGTTTCTTTCACATTCTCCCTTCGGGAGGCAACCATTTTCCAGAGGAATTCACTTACGGGTGTCAACCTTTTGGCCACTGTTTTCCAAGTGAGCACACACGTAATTTGTTTGAGTGGCTAATAGGGAATCTGAACTCCTGACATCTCTCGGGGCTGGGGAGAGGGTGAAATGCATCCTGCAATTTTTAGGGTAGAGGGGCCAATCGCCTGATCTGCGCAGTCTCAGGCGGCTGGTATTTCCTAAACTTTTCTGTGTATATCGTTGAAAGCACAGCATTACCACTCTAAAGAAGGACGCCGAAGAGCCAAATGCCAGTGGAATTCTGTAATGTGGGCTGCAGTGTAAACTGTGGTAGGGTTGAACTGAGGACTGTTCTAGAAAAACCTGTAAGTAATTAAGCTCTCCCTCCAGCAAGGTAACAGCTGAGTCTGAAGTATATTAGTACAAAAGAGAGTGAAACCTTTGTTGGTGGTTATACTATTTTTTTTTTCTTTTTTAATGTAAATAAATAAAGAATTCTGGCAAGACAAAAAAATCCTGTGTCTCGTTACTGACCTAAGGAGAAGAAAACAAAAGAGGCAGCCATTGTTGGTTGCATGTTTCAAATCGCTGAGGTCAGGACAAAACTTAGATTACCCTGTTTCAGCAACTCCCAAACCATGTTCCGGGGAATATAAGATACTTCTTGGGGAGGAAGAGAGAAAGATTTCCTGGCTGACTCAAGAATGCCGCTTGCCTCAGTTTAACCCAGCACTTTCTCATCCCCTGTGACCACAGAATCCTTTTTTATGGGGCACCTGCTAACATCTTATGGAAAATACTACTTACTTCACCTACAATGGAAACGCCAGCCACTGGCAATTGATCCACCCCCTCTGTCCTCTGTGCTGGCCCCGTAGCGCTTTATTCACATCTGTGGTACTGTGCAGTCTGTCGTGATGTGTGTATCCAGCTTTCGGGACAGACTGCATGCTCCTTGAGGACAGATACTTTTCCTGTCTCTTCTTTGTATCCCCAGTGTGCCTGGTGCAAGGATGGGAGTATTCCATTACTCTTTGTTGAAAGCTTGTCCCATGGTGCATCAGACCCAGCGCATTTTGGACCTGCTAACAGTGACAAAGGTTAGAAATAGAAGTTTGAGAAGCAGAGGAGATTGGAAATAAAGATTTGCAGATCTACTCCAGTTCCATTGCTCCCTCTTCTTGCATTCCATTTCCTCAGTGGAAAGCAGATACCCTTGATGGACTCCTTAGCTCTCTTTACATTTATTTGCAAGAATAAAAGCATACAGAAAAATTTTCATTATAAAATTAGGAAAAGAAATAATTGGATGGACTGAGGCACAGAGCAGACACAAATTAAGTTAACTGGCAAGGTTGAGTGGGCAGCATCCAGTGTTGGTGAAGGGCTTAGCGCAGAGAGCACAGGGCTTGGAAGAGAAGGCTTAACCACTTTCCCTTCCGTGAGCAATCAGAATGAGGGACAGTCCTCTGTAAGGAGACTCAGGGCTGTCACCAAGACAGAGGCTGGCAAGACAGAGTGACGTCCATGGCTCAGCATCTTGAGAAGAGTGCAGGCTTTGGAGTCTGATGGACTTGGGTCCAAATGCCAGCAGCTCCACTTTTTAGTCATGTGATCTTGAACCAGAGTTTCAGTTTCTTTATTTTTAAGTATTTAAAAATATTTATTTTTATTATTTGATTATTTTAAAATATTTATTAAATTTTTATAAATTAAAGATTTATATTAAATATTTAAAATTATTTAAAATTTTAATTTTAATAAAACCTGTCTCATAAGGCAGTTGTAGTCTGCATAGAGATTTCTCTGTATCTGCTTGCGTGTGTTCATGTAAGCATGGAACAAGATGTAGAAAGGCCCGCACAGAGTTGTCAACAGGGGTTGTCTGGCAGAGGTGGCCCTTGCGGGAGGAGGTGGTTGAGGGCCGTCATAGCCAACCTCCAGGAAGGCCTCCAGTGAGCCTTGCTTCCTGGTATTCAACACTTTGTGCAGTCTCTACTCGCAGTGAACAGGGCTGACCTGGGTGACCAGTAGAATATGGCACAATAAAGATGTACGACTTTTGGGGCTAGCTGGTAAACGACATTGCACCTTCGACCAGGGTCTCTGTTTTTCCTCTGGGAGAAGTCAGCTGCCATGTTGTGAGGACACTCAAACAGCTCTATAGAAGGGTCCGTGTGGTGAGGAACACGGGCCTCCTGCCAACAGCCAGCACCAGCTTGCCAGCCATGGGAGGCGTCATCTTGGAACCAGAGCTTCCAGCCCCAGTCAAGCCTTCAGATAACAGCAGCCCCGCCCAAACTCTTGACTGCAAGCTTATGAGAGACCCTCCACCCAGGACTACCCAGCCAAGCGCTCCCAAATTCCTGACCAACAGAAGCTCCCAGATAATAAATGTTTGTTGTTGTTTTAAGCTGCTAAGTTGAGTTACGTTGTTATGTAGTGATAACTAATACAAGTTAGGGAGATGAGAAGGCAGACAAAAAGAAAAAGGCTGCACTAAAAAACCATGATGTGCATCATGCGATTTCATTCACACAAATTTTATGTAAATGTGCCTAAAGAAACTAGAAAAAGATATAGTCAGCCTTGTAGGAATGTCTATGTGACAATGTCAATTGTCAAGTGACAAATATAAATTATAGAATAATATGTGTAGAATGATTCTATTTTGGTATAAGCAAGCAATAAATCAACCCTCTTGTGTGTTTACAGAAGCAAGAGGAAAGGTTTCTTCAGGGGGAAGTAGTTGGGGGCATGGAGGATGTGATTATCTGCCGTTGTATGATCATTTCTTGCATTGTTTCACTTGTTATAATGGGCTTAAATTATTTTTCGTAATTGAGACTATAGGTAAGTAAATATTTTTAAAAATTAAAAAATAAAGTGGTTGAACATGAGAAGAAATGTGTTGCAAACCGCTTGGCATACAGAGGCATTCATCAGATTCATTTTTTCTGTGCCATGGACAGGTTTGGTGGTCCACATTTGGTGGTCTGGTGAAGACTGTGGACCCTTTCTCAGACTAATGTTTTTAGATGAATAAATTAAAATACGTGGGCTTACAAAGGAAACCCGTTCTATTGAAATAAAGTTACAATTAAAAGTCAAACTTGTGATGAAGTAATATACGCTTCCTTACTGATATTTTAAATAAGATCTAGTGGTAAATCTAACAACTACCATTGAGGTAGTTGAGGTAGTGATGAGCGTCAGTGATGTTTTGAGATACCTGCAACAGCTTCAATGTGATAAGAAAATATTTGTCATTTCTATTGATGACAAAGTCACAGAATTGCTAATGCATTATACTGAGATTTGCTGCCTAAGTTCATAATTGAAGGGAGAGTTATAAATGTCTATTAGGGAGTAGTGAAAATAAAGATAGAATATTTTTTTTTCCCATTCAAGTTCAAGGACCCCTTTGTAGTAAATGGTGGCTACGAATAAGTCAAAGTCAAGGTTACTTTGTTTTGGGAGTGTTAGGTGATAACATATGAAATCAAGTCTTTGTGGGTAATGGGATTAAGGGGGGGCAGACCCGGAGATGCTCAGGAGTTAGGTTTGTTGATGGGCAGGGCACAGGACACTGATGACACGGTTTGGATGCCAGTGGGGCCGTCAGCCAGGGTGAGCAGAACGAAAAGCAATGGCTGCTGTCTGCCCCATGTCACCAGGGCCCTTCTGGCGCGGGCATATCAGCGGAGCCCACGCACAGCTCTCCCTGCCGCCCTTCTTTGCTGTTTTTTTTTTTTCCAGAATCTTTGAAAAACCAACACGTAGTTGAAAAAAAGCATGTTGACCGTATTGTTTTATATTTGATAGGACCTCAGTCTCCTACTTCTACCCTGACTCAGGAGCTCTTGCATATGGGGGACTGTGCAGGGACCCACTTTCTGGTTTTTCTTACGTGTGTATCTTCTTCCAGATCCCACAGAGGAAAAGAGTGCTTTGCAGATCACAGCTTGGGCAGTCCAAAATCCTGTAGTAAAATAGTACCAAATGCACTCAAAACCTTCTTTGCTGTTTTAAATTTTTATTATTTTTCATTTTTCTGCTGTCCGTGTTTCCCACTTTATTCATTTCTAGCCTTTCTTGGCAGTCGTTTTCTGGAGGTAACATTTTGAGCTAATCTCCGCTCATTGCTGGTTCTCTTGAAGTTGTCAATCATTTAAATATTTCTAAAATTACAGGATTTGCCTGGGAGCCCAAGGGCTTGGCTAAACACACCGACAGTGACTCCTCTGGATCGAGTCTCCCCCCTCCCAGGGCTCCTTGGAGGGACCTCGGCATTTGTGAAGGTAAATCATGTAATTTGCCATTATGTCTAACAAATTGGAAAGATCCAAAGACCCAGAGCCAAAGATCAAGGCCCTTCCAGACTGTTTCTTGGACAGTCTCATAACCAGCCAATCGCTTAATCATTCAGCCAATATTTATTGAGTGCCTCTTATGTGTGAGCCACTTTGCTGGGAGTTGCAGTGTTTTCCAAACTGTGTGTCACACACATTAGTGGGTTAGTAAAATTAATTTAGTGAGTCGTGACCAGCATTTTAAAAATGAAATAGAAAACATTAGTAGTAAAGGTAAATATTAAGAAGTGTGTGTCTCAGATGTGTACATACACACACACACGTGTGTACTAGATTACGATGTGTAGTGTGTTTATTTCTTGTTTTGGGTCATTGTCAAAAAATTGGAAAGTCCCTGCTGTGAGGAATATTCAGCAAACATTAGATATTAGAGTGCTCATGGTCAAGTGGAGTAGTAAACACATTCACCGTGTGCATGTGAAAAGCTAACAGCACAAGGGGCGGGTGCACGATTCTGCTTAACACCTGGAGGAGCACCTGCCACAGGTGAGCATGAATTGCGCCTCAGAGTTGGTCTTACTTGAAGCAAGTGGGAGGGCTCTTGAATCCAGTGTTGGCCATCTTTGCACTGCCTTGGGGGAAGGGCATCGCCTCTCAGGGGAGTGGCTCCTGTGTGATGGGAGGACGAAACCCTCTGAAGGAAGCATCTAGAAGCACACCACACTCACAGCAGCTAGGAGACTGGCACACTGACCTGGGGACGGTTCTGGGTGGGTCACCAGCAATGCCCACTACGTGGAGCTCAGATTTCATCACAAAGGTCCTAGCTCTCTCCGGGGAGGAAGTGAGGCCTAATTCTTCCCTAAGTTAATTCCATTGGAAGAGCCAAGGATTTGGAGTATGTTATTGGCGTGGGGGAGGGGAGGGACGTGCTCCCTACTTCTTTTTAAATTGTTATATGCTGCCACCATTTCACCTTTTAATAGGCCACATGTGACACAAGTGCCACATAAATGTCACCTTTTATGTGGACTCTGGCAAGAAGGCATATTTGTTGTCTGTTGCTTGATAGGATTTCAGACCTATTTCTTGGAAGAGGTTGTGCCCTAGTTCAGCCAAAGTGGGCTGGCTGTCTCTCGGTACATCCCAGTGGTGACGAGGATGGCTGTCTCTGGGCCTCTGGTTGGTTGGCACACTCCCTTGGCCAGCAGTGTTGCCAGGAACATTGAGGTTACTGCGGATCATGAACTTGCCTTTGTGAAATATTTTGCAGGCTCTGGGCGTTTGAAGTCATTTTGCCTCTCTAGGACCTAATGGGAGGCAGAGGCATTCGAGGAGAGGTTTCTGCTAGAAAGGGAATGTGAACAGAAATGACTGCTGACATTAGAGGAGCTGGGGAGGAACTCTCTTGAATGGGAAGAAAATCCGTTGACTCTGGGAGGGCCCGGCCTCCCACCCGGGCGTAGTTAAAATGGCCAAGGCTCCGTGCCCTCCATGTAAACGTCTGCTGGCTTTCACTGTGATTTGTACCCACTTTTGCTGTGTGTCCTGTAACCCGTGGTCATGAGGAAAGGGTATCAGGAAAATCTGGGTCGGGACAGTTTGTCCTTTTGGAGGAGTTCAAAGTTCTACAGCTGTTCAGAGCACAGCACGCGCTGTCCAAAGCTTTTCCAGGCCAGACTGATTGGTCCCATTGCTGGACCGTGCATTGTGTTCATGGACCAGGCTCTTTGGTATCCTGGGCGCCAGTCTCTCACCGTATCTAAAGTGGGTTGAAGGATGTGGGGGCTACCGCCGGGTGAATGTTAGGGTCAAGTCTGTGTAGCACGCAGTGCAACAGAAGTGTGTCATTTATCTAATTAATTTGTCCATTATCTAACTAATTTTCCAGCCATCCAATAATGAAGACCCCTTACATGAGAATTCACTGTAGGCTCTCAGTGTTCTGGTTTGTCCATTTCTAGAGAAACAAAACAAAGCAAGACAAAGGTAATTGTTTCTTTTTGTCAGTTTAAGAAGTGCCCAGTGAAGAACACTGACTGTTGCAGACGAACACAGTCCTGTCACTCAAGAACAGACCACGGTCATCAGTCTGTGGAGGGGAAGCTCTTTTGGGTCCATAGAGGATTCTTTCTTGTTTGTTAGCATGAAGGATCGAGAAAGGGTGTGTGTCCTTTGGGACAGGAGAAGGGTGAAATGGGGAAAATATGGGTCACGGCAGTGGTTCTCAATCCTGTCACACCTGATGTCCCTTTTTATAACACATATTTTGTAATGCTCTGTGATAAGTTACAAACTATGGCTGCAAATTCCCCCCATCCGTGTATGCACTGCCTTTGCAATGGGAGGTTGCCATTCCTCTCATCAGGAAGTGCTGTCTGTTTCTCTGTGCCCTTGAATCTAGGCTGGCCTTGTGATTAACTATAACCATAGAAAGCAGTGGAAGTGATGTTGTGTGACTTCAGAGCCAAGGCCTCAAAAGGCTTTGCAGCTTCCACCTTCTCCCTCTTGGAGCCAAGTCACCATGTGAGGAAGCCTGAGCTAGCTACCTGGAGAGGCCACGTGAAGGAGAACCTAGGAGCCGCCACTGAGAGTCATAGTTAACTGCTATCCAGGACCAGCCAGTCTGGGGCTGATCTGCCAACTAGTCCCAAAGGCAAAGTGCACTCAGCCAGCGTGCCATGGAGCGGGGGTGAGCCATCCCGGCCGAGCCTTGCCCACATTGCCAACCCACAGAAATGTGAGCAAAGAAGTGATTAGTGTTTTAAGCCGCTAAGGTTGGGGTAGTTGTTATGCACCAATAGAAAACGGATACTTTTTATTTTCTTTGAAAGTCATAGGTTATATAAACTACCACACATATAATTAAAAAGAAAAATATAATACCTTAATTGTAACACAAAAGGAAACAATAGGAGAGTAATGTATAATAAATAATATGCGAATTCTAGAGCACAACTATACTTGAAGTCATAATGAAGCAGAAGATGTGCCCAGAGTCACCAGGAACTCATCTGCTTCAAATGCAGACTGCTACCTTGATGGAGAATCGGACGCTGTGAGAGGCATGGCTATCAGTGACGTCATTTTCTGAAATGGTGATCAATTTTGGTTGAGTCCAGAAAAACAACAACAACAAAATAATATTTTACCTCTATTGATATAGCAGTCAGATTCCTAGAGAATTAATTTTATATTAAAACTGTACCCCCCAACTGTATGTGTTTATGTATAAAATGGAGTTACAAGCTAGACTCAGATAAACACGAACACATTAAAAAGTTGAAAGAATTCATCACCAATAGACTTGCACTGTAAGAAGAGTTACCGGAAGTCCTTCAGGCAGAAGGATATTGATACCATATGGAGATATGGATTACACACGGGAATGAATAACACTGGAAATGATAACTATGTGGGCAAATATTTAAGATATTTTTCTTATTATTTAGATCTCTTTGAAAGATAGTTGAGTATTTTAAAAAATAATAATGTAGTGTGAATTTTATAACATATATAAAAGTTAAATGCATGACAACAATAGCATAAACGTCAGCAGGGGATAAATGGAAGTGTACTATTTTAAGGTTCAGATCTTATATGCAAAGTGATATAACATCTGTTGAAGGTAGACAGCGATAAGTTAAAAATGTATACTGTAAATCCCAAAGTCACTACTAATATAGCAAAAAAAAAAGACATATTGCTCATTAGCTCGCAAAAGAGATATAATAGAATTATAAAAAATATACAATTAATTCAAAAGAAGAAAAAAAGAACAAAGAACAGATGGAATGAATAGAAAACAAATAGCAAGTTTATAGATTTAAACCTAACCATACCAATATTCACATTAAATGTAAATGGTAAAAATACCCCAATTAAAAGGCAGAGATTGTTAGATTGGATAAAAAAAGCAATACTCATCTATATGCTGCCTACAAAAAACAAAACAAAACAAAACGCACCTTGACTATAAAGACACAAAGAGATGGAAAAAGATATACCATGCTAATACTAATCAAAAGAAAGTCCAAATGGCTATTGGAGAATTCAGAGCAAAGCATACTGTCAGGGATAAAGAAGGTTATTTCACAATGACATTAAAGTCAATTTAACAACAGGACATCTTAACAATTTGTGTAATAAGAGAACCTCAAAATACATAAAGCAAAATCTGATAGACCTGCAAAAAGAAATAGAAAAATCCACAATTATAGTCAGGGATTTCAATGCGCTTCTCTCAATAATTGATAAAATAAATAGACAGAAAATCAGTAAGGATAGAGAAGATTTGAAAAACACTATTAAACAACTTGACCTAATTGACATTTATAGAGTATTCCAATCCAACAGTGTGAAAGTGCACATTCTTTGATTTGGACATGACATATTTACCAAGATAGATCATATTCTGGCCATAAAACAAGTCTCAATGAATGAAAGAGGTTTCAAGTCATATGAAGAGTATTATCTGACCACAATGGAATTAAATTAGAAATCAGCAACAGAAAGCTATCTGGACAATTCCCAAATATTTGGAAACTAAATAACACACTTGTAAATAACCCATGGATCAAAGAATAAATCTAAAAGGAACTTAGAGAGTATTTTGAACTGAATGAAAATTAAAATACTACATACCAGAATTTGTGGGCTGCTGCTAATGGAGTACTTAAGGGGAGATACATTGCACAAAACTTCTATATTAGAAAAGAAGGAAGATCTCGAATCAATGACCTCCTTTTCCACCTTAATAAACATAAAAAAGATGGGCAAAGTAAATTCAAATTAAGTGGAAGAGAGGAAATAAAAAAGATCAGAGAGGAAATCAATGAAAAAAAAAAAACCCAAAAGACAATAGAGAAATCAATGAAACCAAAAGCTGATTCTTTAACTAGATCAATAAAACTGATAAGCCTCTATACAGACTGACAAGGAAAAAAGAGAGACGAAATAAGTTACCAATATCAGAAATGAGTGAGGTGACATCACTATAGGTTGTACAGTTGTTTAAAATATAATAAGGGAATAATATGAAAAACTTTGTGCCAATAAATTTACACCTTACATGAAATGAACAAATATCTTGAAAGACATGAATTGCCAGTGCTCACTTATTTAAAATTCAATAACCTGAATAGCCCTATATCTATTATAGAAGTTGAGAGAAAATCAAAAGCAGAAATGGCTTTACTGGTGAATTCTACCAAACATTTAGGGAAGAAATAATACCAGTTCTACACAAACATTTTTTAAAGATTGAAGAGGAGGGAATCCTTCCCAACTCATTTTATGAGGCCAGTACTGCCCTGATACCAAAAGAAGACAGAGACATTGCAGAAAGAGAATTGCAGACCAAGGTCCTTCATGAATGTAGATGCAACAATTCTAAACAAAGTTTAGCACATTGTTCAAACAACAAGTAAAAAGGATAATACATCACAATCGTATGTGGTCTATCCCAGGAATGCATTGTTGATTTAATATTAGAAAAGCAATCAAGGTAATACATTATATTAAGAAACTGAGAAAGAAAAACCACATGGTCATTTCATTGGAGGCCCTCCTCTTCTCCCTTCAAAAAGCGTTTAACAAAATCCAACATCCATTCCTAATAAAAACTCCCACAAGCTAGGAATTGAAGGGATTTCCTCAATGTGATATGAGGCATCTGCAAAAAACCTTCAGCTAATGTCAAAGACCAAAAGCTTTTACTCTTAAATCGGGAGCATGACAAGGATGTGTTCCTCTCATCACTTTTATTCTTGTATTGGGGGTGCCAGCCAGGGCAATCAGGCAAGAAAAAGAAATAACAGGCAACTAGTTTGGAAAAGAACTAAGACAGACCTTATTCACAAATGATGTGATTGTCTAGGTTAAAAATCTGATGGGATCTACAAAAAAGCTACCACAATAGGTTAGTTTAGCAAGGCTGTAGGATACAACATAAATATACAATAATCAATCGAATTTATATGTATTAACAATGAAAAATCATAAATCAAAATTTAGAAATATCTTTTATAACAGCATCAAAAATATGAAATACATTAAGGATAAATTTGACAAAAGATCTGCAGGTTCTGTACATCGAAAACTACAAGCATTGCTGAGAGAAGTCAAGGAAAACCTAAAGAAATGGAGACGTACACTGTCCATGGATCAGAAGAGTCATTATTGTTTACATGTGAATTCTCCCGAAATTGCCTTATGCATTTAACACAGTCTCAATCAAAAATCTCAGCAGGTTCTTTTGTAGCACTTGACAAACTGTTTCTAAAATTTTTATAGAAATGTAAAGGACCTAAAACAGCCAAAACAACTTTGAAAATGAAGATTAACATTATTTGATTTCAAGATGTCATAAAATGACATTAATCAAGGCAGTGCAGTATTGGCTTAAAAATAGCCAAATACATCAGTGGAACAGGATAAAGTTTAGAGAGAAACCCACACACTTATGGACAACTCCACAGAGGTTCAAAGTCAAGTCAGTGGAGAAAGGATAATCTTTTAAACAATTGGTGCTGGGACTTTGATACAAGCATTTACAAAAAATTAGCTCCAAGGGATCCCAGTCCTAATCATAAAACTAAAGCTGTAGAACTTGAAGGAGAAAAATAGGAGAAAGTTTTGTGACATTGGATTAGGCAAAGCTTTCTTAGATACAGCAACAAAACCATGATCCATAAAAGAACAAAATGATAAACTGGACTTCATCAAAAATAAAAACTTCTGCTCTTCAAAACACATTCTTAGGAGAATGAGAAGGCTGGAGAAAATATTTATAAATCATGTATCTGAGAAAAGACACATCCAGAATATGTAAAGAACTTTAAAAACTCAGTGATAAGAAAACAAGTAAGTTAGTTAAAAATTAGGCAAACACTTTGAACAGATACTTCACCAAAGAAGACATATGGATGGCAAATAAGGGCATGAAAAGATGCTCAACATCATTAGTCATTAGGGAATTGTAAATTAAAAAGATAATGAGCTGCCACTATATACCCATTAAAATGGATAAATTAAGAAGACTGACCATGGCAAGTGTTGGCAAGGATGTGGGGCATCTGGAACTCTTGTACACTGCAAGTGGGATTGTAAAACAAGGAAGCCACTTTGGAAAGAAGACAGCTTGACAACCATTTCACTCCACCCAAGAGAAATGGCATATGTATGGACATATGTCCATACAAAGACTTGACCACAAATGTTCACAGAAGCTTTATTTGTAATTGCCAATATTTAGAAACAACCCAAATGTCTACCGGTAGGTGAATAGATAAACTATGATATATCTATATGATGGAATAGGACTCATCAATAAAGAGAAATGGACTGTTAACATGTGCTACAACATGGGAGAATTTCAGATTAACTATGCTGAGTGAAAGAAGCAAGACTAACAGAGTACATACAGTATGAGTTCATTTATATGAAGTTCTAGAAAATACAAACTAATCTATAGGGACAGAAAACAGATTAGTGGCTGCCTCAGGATGGTGGGAGAATGGTAGTGGCACAGATGTGTTACAAAGGGACACAAGGAGACTTTTGCAGGTGGGAGTGATGAATATTTTTATCATCTAGATTGTGGAGATAGCTTCACAGGTGTAAGTGTGTATATATATCTCTCTCAAAACTTATCAAATTGTAGATTTTAAATATATGCTGTTTATTGTATGTTCATTTTATGTCAATAGGGTTGTTAAAAATTCAAATAGCACCTCCCAAACAAAATTGTTTGCAAAATTGTCAGTGAAATTGTTCCCTCCAGTTTTCCACAATGCCCCTAAAACTTTCACTGAGAACACTGGTACAGAGTATGGAAATCATTGTTGATGGTTTACTTATTTATCTTTATCCTCATCATATTTGCCATATCCCAAGAGACATTATCCCCCCAAGTCCCATGCTATAGAGTGAGTGAGTTCTCCATTCCAGGGGCAGCCAGGTTATTGTTCAAACCTCAAACAATATCATTATTGTTGCTATTGTTTTACCCCCAAATTAAAGATGATATTTAAGGCTATTCTTTTGTTTTACTTCTGCCAGTCCAAACCCAACCCATCATTTAAGGATCTTAGCTTTCTTGCCCGCTAATTCTTACCATCTCCGTAAACTCATTGACGTTTCCAAGTCTGACTTAGTTTAGCAAACAGTTATTGAGGTCCCGCCTCTCAGCTCTGTTCTGCATAGCACCGTGAGCTCTTTACGGCGGGAGTAATATTTTACTTTTGTGCTGTGTGTCTGGCTTAACTTGTTAATCTTAAATTGTTAGTCATTTTAGCATGTTCTATACTGTATTGTATTATTTGCTAATGATTTTGTGGATTTCTTCCTGTCCTTTTCTATATCCTTGTCTCTAGCACAGACTTAACACAGAGGAAGTGACTGATGCTTATAAATCAAATGATTTTGGCGGGAGCATAGATAATCCATTAACAGCCAATAAGTAGCCTTAGAACTTTCTTCCACATGCCAGGACCCACTTGTTAAATATGAATGCCTTAATAATGTGCTTGGCTGGACAGAACCATTTCCTCCTGTAAAAAAAGAAATGAAAAAGATGATGTCTAGGCCTGTGTATACCAGTTACTTCATTCCTGAAACATCTGCTGTTTTTATTGGCTATGGTCTGACATTGCTTAAATAGTACTGACTAATTAATTGACCTACCAAAGCATGACTCTAATAGGCACTACTAGGTATGTGGTTTCTTTAGCCCGGAGCACTCTATTTTTACAGAGTACTTGTTTTTATGGTAGAATCTGAATCACTAAGATCAGCTATCTTATAGATAGCTAAGTGGACTTAGACTTATTTCCCAAATTCAGAAATATTAGAACCAGAGAGGAGGACCGAGATAATCTTAGGACATGTAACAAGGAGAACGGTTGTACCTAGCTTTTGGTGCTCTGATGCAACTGTCGTGCCCAAGAGATGATGTGCTCTAAAAACATGAGATTGCAGAGGGTTTGGATGAATTCACAAATGATCAATCCTGAGCTGGCTAGTGGGGAATTTCAGGAATGTTTGCGGGTCAGTTCCAGATCTGTTGGAAACGGATGCCTGGGAAGGCGATGACAGCTTTAGAGACCCAGTGCTGGACTAGAGAGATCTTTGGCTTGATACCTTAGCTACTTCATAAATTAAATAATTTTCCCAACTCCTGATTATATGTGAAATTCATGCTTATTGTAGTCAAGTGAGAAAATTCTGAGAAGTATAAAGAAATAGATAAGACATTCTCATTACTCAGTGATGACTCTATGTCTATGCTCTTTTTAATAAGTATACATTTATTTTTCTAATATTTTATTATGATAAATTTCAAATGCACAACAAAATTGAAATATTTTTTCAGTGAACACTCTGAATAGGTAATAGCCACACCTAGATTTTGCCATTAACATTTTACTGTACTTGCTTTATGATATATTTATCCAGCTATCCATCCGTCTAACCCTCCATCAATCCGCCTTATTTTAGTGAGCATTTCAACAATTCAGCACGCATATTTAGAACCCAGTCTATTTTTCCTTTTGATGTAAAATGCCCAACTCATAAGTGTTTATTCTCTGAGTGTGGAAGATATACACTAAGGTGACCCCCAACAATACTCGCCCGGTATTCACATCCTGCAGGATCCTGTGTAACTTGCTTATAACCAATAGCATATTGGTTATGCTATTAAAGATGGTAGGATGTTACTCCTGTGACTATGTTACATTATTTAAGACTCTATCTTGCTAGTAGATGGAAACTAGGGACTTCTTGTGGGCTTGATGAAATGTGATCATACTGGAGAAGCCCATGTGGTAAGGAACTGTGGGTGGCATCTAGGGTCTGAGGATGGACTCCATCTAAGAGCCAGCAAAAAGCTTGGCCCCTTGGCCATACAGCTGCAAGGAAATAATTCTCAAAACAACAGTGAGAGTGAACTTAGAAGTAGCTTCTTCCTCAGTTGAGCCTCAGATGAGAACACAGTCTTTGCTGCACTCTGAACAGAGGACGCAGGTAAGTCATGCTCAGACTTCTGACCTACAGAAACAATGAGATAAGAAATGTGTGTTGTTTTAAGTTGCTAAGTTTGTGGGAATTTGTTATACAGCAATAGAAAACTAATGCAGATATTGGTACCTGGAAGTGGGGTGCTGCTGTAACAGATTCCTAAAAATGTGGAGTCGTTTTGGAGCTCACCAGTGGGCAGAGAAGCATGATAGGGAAAACCTAAGGCTTTCTGAAAAGACTGTTCATAACAGAAAGCTGGGCTTAAAGACACTGCTGGTGAGAAACGTGTATCTGGAAACCGGAGGGAGGGAGGGTCCCTGACAGGTAGTGGCAGGAAGGTAAGTGATGTCTCCCGTGGCGATGGGGAAGTAGGACTTGTGGGTGACGAACTTGGTTATAGAGCTAAGGAAAATTGCAGGCAGAATGTTGAAGGTATCTCCTGGTTTCTTCTGGCTGTTTATAGTAAAACGTGAGAAGAGAGAGAGAAATTGATGGAGGAACTGTTAAACAAAAAAGGAAGTAGGATTGGGTAATTTTGAAAATTCTAAGCTTCTCCGGATGACAACAAATGCTCAAATTAAGACAGTGTGGTCTAGAGAAAAATCTGAGGGGGTGACTGTACAACATTTTGCTAAAACCTGAAACATCAAAAAGTCAGATTATTCAGTAGAATAAAAGGATCTTTCAACAGGACATGCCTCACAGATTCTCAATCAACCCCAAACCTCTTCTGTTAGTTTTTACACTATAGATTAATTTCGCCTGTTCTATAGTTTCATTGTAGGAAGCATACTGTGTATACTCTTTTGTTTTGGCTTCTTTTACTCAGCTTAATATTTTTGCAATTTATCTCCTATTGTTGTTTATATCAGTAGTTGGTCCTTTTTGTCGTAGACTGTTATTCTGTGATTTGAATATATCACAATTTGGTGAGCCATTTTTCTGTTGATGAACACAGGGGCAGTTTCTAGTTTTAGGCTATTATGAGTAAGCCTGCTATAAACATTTTTTGCATGAGTCTTTTGTGAATGAATATATGTTTGCATTTCCCTTAGGTAAATGCCTGGTTGTGGAATTGCCAAGTCACAGGATAGGCTTACGATTAGCTGTATAGGAAATTTTCAGGTATTTTTCCAAAGTGGCTGTCCCATCATACATTCTCACAGGCTATGGATGAGAGTTCCAGCTGTGTCCTCACCAACATTTGGTGTTTTCATTCTTTTTAATTTTAGCTATTCTAATAGGTATATAGTGGTATATCATTGTCATTTTAATTTGCATTTCCTGATTTTTAGTGATGTTGAGTACATTTTCTTGTGCTTATTGGACACTCGCATATCTTCTTTTGGAAAGTCTCTTCTTAAAAACTTTGCCCCTCCCCCTCCCTTGTGAGGAGAGAAGTTGTTTGTGCTTTTATTATAATTGATGAGTTGTAGGAGTTCTTTATATATTATGGATACCAGTCCTGTGTGAGATGTTTGTTTTGCAAATATTTTCTCTCATACTGTGGTTTGCCTATTAATTTTCCTTATGATGTCTTTTGATGAGCAGATACATTTAATTTTCATGAAGTCTAATTTTTCAATGTTTTCTTTTATGGTTATTGCTTTCTGTGACTTGTTAAAGAAACTTTTGCCTATCGTCAAGTCATGAACATATTTGCCTATGTTTTCCTATATGAATACCACAATTTCTGGATTATTGTAGCTTTATATTAAGTTTTGAAGTCAGGTAGTATAAGTCCTCTAATTTTATTCTTTTTTTTCAAGGTTGCTTTGGATATTCAAGGTCAGTGCTGTATAATAGAACTTTCTGCAATAATAAAAACATATATCTGTGCCGTTTAAGAAAGATAACCACTAGAAACATGTGAGTATTTAGCCCTTGAAATGTGGTTAGTGCAACTGATAAACTGAATTTTTAATTTAATTTAATTTTAATTAATATAAATATAAATTTAAGTAACCACATGTAATTAGTGACTACCATAATGTACAGTGCAGTTGTAGGTCCTTTGCATTTCCATGTAAATTTTAGATTAAGCTTGCCAATTTCTACAGAAAAAGACACTAGTATTATAATTGAGATCACAATGAATCTAGAGATTGATTTGGGCAGAATTGACATTTTAGTAATGGTTAGTCATCTGATGAATTATTGTGGTCTGTCTCTCCATTTATGCATGCCTTCTTTAATTTCTCTCAAAATATTTTGTAGTTTTCGTGTACTGGTCTTGCATATGTTTTGTTAAATTTATTCCTAAGAATTTTATGTTTTTTGATGGTATTATGAGTGGAGTTATTTTTAAAATTTATTTTTCAATTGTTTGCTGCAGTTAACTTTTGCATACTTTACCTTCTATCCTTTGACCTTGCTAACTTCACTAATTAGTTCTAGTAGTTGTTTTGTTAATTCTTCAGATTTTCTGTGTAAATAATCATGTCGTCTGAAAATAGAGGCAGTTTTACTTCTTCCTTTTCAACCTGGATGACATTTATTTATTTAATTCTTTATTTATTTTTATTGGCTTATTATACTGGCTAGAACCTTCAGTATGTTGAATAAGAATGGTGATAATGGGCATTCTTGCCTTGTTCCCAAACTTAGGAAAAATTTCAGTCTTTCATCATTAAATATAATATTAGCTGTATGTATGATATTATTTCTAGTTTTTGTTATGAATAAAATTAGAGTTTTGTTAAATGCTTTTTATGCATTTATTGAAATGATCATATGGTTTATCTCTTTTAGTCTGTTAAGACTGTGAATTATGTTGATTGATTTTTGAATGTTAACTCAGCCTTGAATTTCTGGAATAACCCCTATATGATCATGATGTACTATCCTTTTTATATTTTGTTGTATTCTATTTACTAATATTTTGTTAAGGATTTTTGCCTCTATGTTGATGAGTGATATTGGTCCATAATTTTATTTTGTAATGTCTCTGTCAGGTTTTGATTTTAGGGTTTCAGTGGCCGCATAAAACAAGCTGGGAAGTGTTTCCCCCTTCTCTACTATTGGAAGGAGTGTGGTTGGTGCTATTACTTCCTGAAATGTTGATAGAATGAGCTAGTGAAGCTGTCTGGGTCTGCAGTTTTCTTTGTGGGCGTGTGTTTGATAAAGAAATTAATTTCTTTCATAGATATATGACTATTGAGATATTCTCTTCTAAAGAATTTGTCCATTTCATCTAAACTGTCAAATTTGTTCATTTAAAGTTGGCATAGTCTTTAATATCTGTAGGGTGTGTAGTGATGCTCCATGTCTCATTCTTGATATTGTTAATTTGTGCCTTCTCTCCTTATTTTCTTGATCAGAATCACTAGAGGTATATCAATTATATTTATTTTTCAAAGAACAAGCTTTTGGTTACATTGATTTTTCTGTACTTTTTGTCTTATATTGCATTGATTTCTGCTCTTCTATTTAGTATTTCCTTATGTCTACTTACTTTGGGTTTCCTTTGCTCCCTTTTTCCTAGTGTCTTAAGTTGGAACCTTGGATCATTGATTTTAGATCTTTCTTATTTCAAATATAAGCATTTAAAGTGTTAATTAATTTCCCTCTAAGCACTGCTCTAGGTCAATTCCACAAATTTTGATATGTATTTCCATTATCACTCAGTTTAAATATTTTCTAATTTCTCTTGTGACTTGTTCTTTGACCCGTACATTACTTAGAAATGTGTTGTTTAATTTTCAAATATTTGGGATTTTCTAGATATTTCATTGTTATTGATTTCTAGTTCTATTGTGGTCAGAGATCATACTTTGTATGATTCTAGTGAGACTTGTTTTATATCTTGATGAACATATCATGTGCATTTGAAAAGGAAGTATACTCTTCAGGTTTTGGGTGTAGTATTCTATACATATCAGTTAAGGCAAGGTAGTTGATAGTATTGTTCAAATAATTTATGTCGTTACTAATTTTTTTGTTTAGTTGTTTTATCAGTAGTTGAGTCAGGGGTGTTAAAATCTCCAACTATGATTGTGGAATTGTCTATTTCTTTCTTTAATTCTGTCAATATTTGCTCCATGTACATGAAGATCTGCTGTTAGGTACATACACATTTATGGATTGTTATGTTCTTATGATGAATTTATGCTTTTATCATTATGAAATATCCCTCCTTATCTCTGTCAATACTCTACTCTTGAAGTTTATTTTATATAATATTAGTATAGTCACTCCAGCCTTCTTATGCTTACTGTTTTCATGATATGTATTTTTTTTACTCATTTATGTTTAACCTATCTGTATACTTGTACTTAAAAATGTACCTCTTTTGTAGACAGCATATAGTTGGGTCCAACTTTTTTGTTTTTGAATCCATTCTTATGATCTGTGCTTTAATCAGAGTATTTAGTCAATTAACATTTAATGTCTTTTTTTATATAATTGGATTTAGTTTTACCATTTTATTATTTGTTTTCTATTTGTCCCATATGTTTTTTGTTCATCTTTGCATTTTTTAGTGGTTTCTCTAAATATTACAATATAAATCTTTAATTTATCATAGTCTACTTAGTGTTAATACTTCAGCTCACCATGTAAATTGTAGAAACTTTGCAACTGCATAAATTCATTTACCCCTCCCTTCCCTTTATGCTATAGTTATTATATGTTTTAAATCTGCATTATAAATCCATCCAGACAATGCTATCATTTTCACTTAAATAATTATGAGTATTTTAAAACAATTTAAGAAAATAGTTTTTTATAGTTATCCAGATAGTTCACGTATTCATCATTTCTAACAGTTTTCATTTTCCCAGAAGACCTGAATTTGCATGTGGTATTATTTCGCTTGAGAATGAAGAACTTCCTTTAGCATTTTTTAGTGCAGAACTGCTATCAGTAAATTCTCAGTTATCTTTTATCTGAAATAGTTTTTATTTTGTCTTCATTCTTGAAGGATATATTCACTGGACATAGAATTCTGAGTTAACAGGTTTTTAAATTTTTTTATTTAGAACTTTAAAGATGTTGTTCTAGTGTATTCTGGCCTTCTGTAATAATAAACTAGAGGTCATGTGAATTGTTGTTCTTCTGTATGGAGCGTTTAATTTTTCTCTGGTTGCTTTCGTGATTGTCTTTGATTTGGAACTATTTGACTATGGGTGCCTGGGTGTGATTTTCCTTGTAGTTTTTCTGTTTGAGGTTTTCTGATTTTCTTATCTGTAAATTTATATCTTTCATCAAATTTGGGAAATTTTTGGCCATTATTTTTTCAAATGTTTTCTATCCTCTTCTCTCTTTCCTCTTCATTGTACCAGTTACATGTATGGTAGACTTGTTGGTATTGTCCCACAGGTTCCTGAGGCTCTGTTAATTTTTTTCTAATCTTTTTCTTTATATTTCTCAGATTGGATAATTTCTATTGGCCTGTTTCAAGCTCACTGACTCTTTCATTTCTCATATCCATAATGCTATTAAGCATATACAAGGAATTTTTATTTCATATATTGTATTTGATACCCTAGAATTTCCATTTGATTATTTTTTCTAGCTTCTATTTGTCTGCTGACACTTCCTATCTTTGCATGCATGGAGAGCATATTTTTATTTCTATCCTTGTTTTTAAATCCTTGTCTTATAATTTCAACATTTAGATCATTTTGAAATTGGTCTCCATCTATTATTTTTTCTTTTGAGGATAGGTCACATTTTCTTGTTTCTTCTGGGTTGCATAATTTTGGATTCTATCCTGGACATTGTGAATGCCATCTGGATTCTGTTATATTTCTCTGAAGAATGTTGATTTTTTTTTTTTAAAGAAGACTATTAACTTGATTGTACTCAAACTGCAAACTCTTTCCCTTGGACTAGCTCAAATCTTATTCAGCTCTTCATCCCTCACTTAGCTTCTTTGAATCTACCTCTCACATAAATGGTGAGCGTTGGTCACCTAGAGAATTTGGGGTGCCCCTTGTCTGATTCTGTCTTTCTCAGAATTACCTCCTCACTCTCCAGTGACCCCGGTTGACCTGAGCTCTGTCCTTTTGTTCTTTGGGCCAGAAAAACTGTGGGTTTTCTTTCAGAGATTTAGACATTTCTGTGGTGACAATTTTGAATTGCTTTGAGTCTAATAGCCATAAAAATGGGAATTTCATCTCATGCCATTTTTTTCTTCCAAATGTCAACTTCGTCTAGAGTCTGCCTGCCTCTCATTCATTCTCCAGTGAACAAAAGTCTTGTTTCATATTTTTATTCAGAGTTGAAAGTTATTACTTCAGGAGGCTTGGGTCTAGGGGAAACTTACTTGGCTGTACTAAAAAGAAAGAGCTCCCCTCCTTTTACTGAGGTTAAATGCACTTTATTTTTAGACAACCTACAAGACATATGTTTTTTCTTAAAACAACACCTACGCTCCAAATAAATCAGGGTCAAAATAAATGAAGAACTCAAGATGACATCAGTCTCATTTGTCTAAGTCATGGCCCACTTTTAATTTTATGAGAAAGATACTAAGTACAAATTTTGCTTCAAAATTTAGAAAATGTTCTATTTCTTAGTAAGTCTTTATTGAATGAACAAACATTATGATAATGCTATGGGCATTTTACATATCACAAAATAGTTTAAAAATACAGTTTTAATATCTATATACCATTTCACTGTGTGTGTTTATATATCTATATATGTATTGTGTGTATATGTATATTCATCATATGGATATATTTTGTTTCCATACTTTGCCTGTATCACTTACTATTCCAGTAAACATCTTTGTACATAAATCTCTGGTGACATACTTGAATATAGAAGAAATCTCTAACCACGCCTTCACTTAATTGATTGGCTGGATTAATTGATGTTTTCTATGCCTTCTGCATGCTGACTGCACAGGGAACTTTCCTTTTTCTTCTGCTCGTACTCTTTGGGATAGACGCTTACCAAGAGCTAGTTGTGTTTGTTCCCAAACCTGTTTGTGCTATTCATTATTGTGATTTAGTTGATCGGAATATTAACCTATGAAATATGAGTGAAAAAAGAAAGAGGATAGTTGTTTCTGTAAAAATGATGAAAATGAACTTGAATACTTTGGGGAGACTCAGTAAAGTGAAGTAGTAATAAGATTGCTATAAAAAAAGGTTATGGGCAAGGCAACTGTAAACAACTTGAGAAAAAGAATTGTAAACTATGGAAAGAGTCTCTTTTCATACTGATACCCGAGTCTCTTGAAGTTTGTGCCCCATCTTGGAATTAAGAACATGAGTTATATAGGTGTGGTTTGTGCAAGAAAGATGTCACAGAATTCTAAGCAGGGATCAAAACTCCGCGAAAGGCCTTGGTCCTTCATGGTAAGATTGATGAATGAATTCACATTTTCTATTATAACTTATAATAAAGCCTTTATAGTATATTTTTGCTATTGTTTATGATTTTCCTATTTAACTGAATTTTCAATAAACTGGCCAGATTATCCAATTGCTGGTCCCAAAAGCATGAGAAAAGCAGACTTTACTTGTGTTTCGTAAGGATAGGTTCCTACAAATGTAACTACTGAGTATTTTTTAGATTCCTGATACATATTACCCACTAGAGAGATTATATCGATTTATGTTCCCACATAGGGCTATTTCTTAGGTTTTAAACTTTAGCACAGTGAGGTCGATGTCTCCTCTCCAGCTCTGATCAGCAGTCACATGATGGACTTGAGAGCCTGTGGCCTGAAACATCTTCAAAAACATTTTTGCTACAATAAAATGGAATTTGATTCTTTTTCTATTAATGCCAGACTTTTGTGAATCCTAACCTCAAAATGCCATAAAAGCATTGGGATTGTTTGCCAAACATACCCAAAATTCCATCTATCACTTTATAATATTCAGACGATCACAATTTTTTAATGCTAAACAGTACCATAGGGATCAACTTATTAAATCCTTCCTTTTACAAATTGAGCCCTGGAATGGGGAACAGGGAAAAATGACTTGACTTAGATCCTAAAGCTTACTGGTATCTCAGCTGAGCTCAGAGCTCAAGTCTCCTGACTCCTGGTCTAATCCAGCTCTTTCAAGTATATCACATTGCTTGAGATTGAGAAGGGAAGCCATGTGAAAATGTCCCACGTGGAGTTCTGTGTTATCAACGGGGAGGGTTGCAGAGTGTTGTCAGATCATGTCTATAATATGAGCTAACATTTATTGAATACTTAAATGTGCCAGTCACTGTTCTAAGTGCTTTAGCTGGGTCAAATTATCTTATTATCCCACGTAAACTTCATAATGACTCTCCGAGGCCCCACTTTATAGAAAAGGAAACTGGGCCCGAAGAAGTGCCCACGGTTTTACAGCTAGAAGTGGTGGAGTCAGAATCTGATTGCCCACAGTCTTGGTCCAGAGCCTGGATTCCTACGCATCCTGCGGAATTGCCTCTCTCTCTCTGCTGGGAGAATGAAAGGAAAGTGATGTTTATTAGATGTCTACTTTGAGCCGGGCATTTCTTGGTATTTTATATACTTAAAAAGATTAATCTTCACACTCCCATTTTCAACTTGAAAAAGTAAATATCAGGTAAATTAAGTGACTTGCCTAAGGACACAGCTAGTAGGCAGCAAAGCCAGAGATCAAACAAGACGGACTAACTCCAAACCTGTGGTTTTGTTAGAAACCATGCTGCAGCAGCAGCTCGTCCATCGGTGGTTCCTGTGACCGTAGCTGCACGTTGGAATTATCCTGGGAGCATTGACAGACACTGATGTTTTGATCCCACCTGCAGAGTGTCTGATTTAATTGGGCTGGGGTGCAGCTTGGGCAGTGGGACTTTGAAAAACTCCCAGGAGATTCTAACGTGCAACCAAGGATGCCACCCACTGCAAAAGCTTCAGATGGTTTTGGTCGTCCCATACTATCCCATTTCTTTGTCCAAACATGGGAATAGGGATAAATCTCG
Organism: Ceratotherium simum simum; assembly: GCF_057802395.1. Taxonomy (NCBI): domain Eukaryota; kingdom Metazoa; phylum Chordata; class Mammalia; order Perissodactyla; family Rhinocerotidae; genus Ceratotherium; species Ceratotherium simum. The sequence goes on from NC_141923.1 coordinate 5,094,722, forward strand.
TCACTAGAAGTCATGTTTCAACAGTGTATTAGTTTCCTAGGGCTGCCGTGACAAATGACCACAAACTGGGTGGCTTAGAACAACAGAAATTTCTTCTCTTACAGTTCTGGAGGCTGGAAGTCTGAAGTTAAAGTGTCAGCAGGCCATGCTCCCTCTGAAGGCTCTAGGGAAGACTCCTTCCTGCCTCTTCCTAGGGTCTGGTGGCTGCTGGCGATGCCTGGCGTTCCTTTGCTGGCGGTTGCATCACTCCAGTCTCCGTCTCAGTCTTCACATGGCCTTCTTCCCTTTGTGTATCTGTGTCTGTCTCCTTGTGAGATAATAGAAAATATGTATGTCGGTCTCTGCCCCCAGTTCCCAGCACAGAGCTCCTAAAACCCTTGGAATTTCCTAAGTGATAAGAACACTAGGAGCATCTTTTGTTCTAATATTTGGTCTTTGACCCCAGGTCTGACACCCAGCTCCTAAATCCCTTGGAATTTCCTGAGTGATAGGAACGTCTTTTGTTCTAATGAGGCGGCTCTGGGTGGGCTCCTGGATGGGGGCTGGTTCACCAACCTGGAAGCTCTCCAAACCCCATCCTATTGGGATTTTTATGGAGGCTTCCTCACGTAGGCGTGATCACATCCACATACCGGGAAGATGACACACCCCAACTCCGTGGGAACAGAAGCTCCTGCTCTTGGGACCCCCCCAGACCTTGCCCTATGTGTCTCTTCATCTGGCTGTTCATCTGTATCCTTTATCATCTCCTTTAGTATATAATAAACTGGTAAATGTATGTAAGTTTCCCTGAGTTCTGAGAGTTGTTCTAGCAAATTATCAAATCCAAGGAGAGGGTAGTGGGACCCTCCGATTTGTAGCCAAGTTGGACAGAAGTTGTGGGCAACCTGGGGACCTGCTACTTTTGATTGGCATCTGAAATGGGGGACACTCTTGTGGGACTGAGCCTTTAACCCGTAGGGTCTGCACTATCCCTGGTTAGTGTCAGAACTGAATTCAATTGTAGGACACCTAGCTGGTGTCTCAGAGAATAGCTTGGTGTGGGAAAAAACCCTACACACCTGGCCTCAGAAGTGGTGTGAGTGTGGTAGTGGTGTGAAAGTAAAGGAGACACACACAGGAGGAGAAGTGAGTTTGCCCTGCTTGCTCCTCTATTTAAAAGGACCCAATCTAATCCAATAGGACCTCATGTTACCTAATCACATCTGCAAAGACGCTACTTCCACATAAGGACACCTTCTGGGGTTCCAGATAGAAATGAATTTTGGGGGGACACTATACAACCCAGTACAAACAGAAAATTAATTAACATTATATTCTTAAGAATGCCTGAGTCTCTAGGGATGGCAAAAATGAAATTCTATGGCTTTTGGACCTGTCTAGTTTCTTAAAAAGATATTTTTAAATGTCTTAAATACACCCCGCCCCCCCCAAAAAAATCCAGTCTTAGTAGGCGTTTCACTAAGTTATAGAAAAATCCGTATATGCCAACACCCTTTTTGTCTATGGGTCCCTCTAGCATGTTCAGGAATACAGGGATGCCAGAAGGCTCAGCTGGTTGGTCCCAGTTGTGTGTGAGTGTGCACAAAAATCTTTGGAAAAGATAAGTTGTTCTTAGTGGGGAATTTTTGAAGGAAAACCAGTTCTGATCTTCCTTTTACTGTAAGCTGACAGAAGAAATTTATAGTACCTTGTAAGGCATCAAAGAGCTATCTGCCATCTTTCCAAATATGGTTCATGAGATGTTATACATGGAAGCAAACAAAATTTGGAGTTTCGTTTTGAGACCATTATTTTATTCAAACATTTCCTTTCTTTTTCTATAGTGGAACCTTGATAACAATTTGAAAGTATAGTCATTGAAAAGCTAACAGTCTGATTCCTTAAAGGACATTTATAGGTCAAAATTGTAATAGTATTCCCCCCTCCTCCACTTAGAAATAGATACCTACTGCCAATAGCATCATTGTTTCCATATACTCTTTTGCTTTCTATTGAGAAGACCAGCTACCCAATTATTTTCATCTTGGGTTGATCTTGCTGTATAACATTTTGACAGAATCATAGTTTTCATTTTAGAAATGACAGAAAGGATTTGGTTGTAAGAGGTGAATTTCCCACTGAGCTTATCACTGAAATTCCCCCACCCCCCTCCACCCTGGCATATGAGCACCATCAAAAGCTTTTTCCAGATCCCGCTTATTTGTGATGCTTCTCTTGACCCTGGGCAGGGCGATGTAGACACATATGACTCATAGGTTGGTAATTTACCCAGGATAAACATAATGATTGGTGCAGAATCCGTGGACCAGCTTTTTGTTTTAAACCCTGTGAGTCTTTATGAAACCTCAATAGCAACATTTAGGCAATTTCTTAAATAATAAATCTCCATTTCCACTTGGAGAAAAATCCTAGCCTTTCTGTCTCAATCTAGCCTTCCTTAAAGAGGTTACACTTGGATCTAACTTGTATTCGTATTTGTCCTTAGGCAAAATTCAAGGAAAGTCAACCATTCATTCTTCAGTAAGTGCCACAGAATCAAATCCTAAAAGGCTCACTGATCATGTTATTGCAAACAAGCAGTCTACTCCATGTGTGATTCTACAAAAATACGAGGATTGGTGTATACATTTATGAACTGGTACCTGACAAGGAATTCGATGGCTGTTTACCCTGAGAGGTGGAGATGCTGTTGTCATGGGCTGAATATCTCTTTTTGATATTGTCCAGCTCTGTCTAATGTACATTTTTAAGAGTAACCATAAATACCTAATAAGCCACAACTTATTGTGGAGTTTCAAATTTCTTATGCGTTTAAGAATGACATCATGCCACGGTTGTAGAGAGTTCTCTTTCTGTGCCCTCCAAAGTCATGGAACACCCATTCATTCCATAGAGAAATAATTAGTCAATGTAATATGTAACTTAAAAAAATGCTGAAAAAGGTATTTGTGTGGCTTTCTGTTTACTTATGAAAATACCTGCATGTTTGAAGAAGGACGCATGTCCTAAAATCAAACTAACAGTATTGGGATGGTTATAGGGATCAGCGAGGCGAGGGTAAGGGGCACTCACTGTGTGATGCTTTCCCTGGGGGCAGCTTGAAATCGTGGGGCGACCGGGGCTCAGACTTGAGTTTGAACCCTAGTTCTGGCACTGCTTGTGACTTGGGCAAGTTACCTTACATCTCTGTGCCTCAGTTTCCTACTCTATAAAGTGGGGTGATAATGCACACCTGGCAGAGTCTTGAGCATTGAATGAAGCAGGCTAACAGGTGGGGTTCCAGGCACGTGCTTCATAAACGGTGGCCTTTATCACTGTTACTAGCAAGATATCAACCACCCAGAATGCCTCTCCTTATTTAGTCCAAAATATCCTGCTCAGATTCAGAAAATACTCTCTCCTGTACTCAACCAATTGGATAAGAATGCAGCCAGCTGAACAAAGAAGAAACAGACCCACAAAAATAAGTTCCCACAAACAGTCTGCCCAAACAATAAAGTAGAAGTCTTCCGAAATCACCCAATCCCTTCTAACTTGATAGCAAGTATGGTAGTTCCACAGGGGGCATAGGACCCTTTCAAGCAGGAGCAGGTCACAGACAGAAAGTTAAGTGGATTTAAGTATAAGCAGGTCTGAAAAGAAAACAGAATTTCCTTTTAGAGGCTTAAAAAACAATTAGAAATAAATGAGGTCAGAAAGCAAAGTTAATATCAAAATGATGGAGAAATTCATCCACTTCATGAATACTGTTGCAAGGGCAAGAAAGAGCAGCCCCATCCGGAGTCGTTCTGACCCTGCCATTGACTCACTGGCTTCTCAGAGCCCCACATCCTTCCTCCTGGGGAATTAGAAAGTCGCTGCTCCACTGAAATGTTTGTTCTGCCGCTGAGCAGAAGACACTGCCTCTGGTGGCCAGAGTGGGCTGGGGCCAGGCCCTGTCTTCTCTCTCTGACTCTGCGGAGGCTCCAGGCCAGGAGGCTCATCTCCTGTCTCACCAGCAGGTTTCAGATATGGGAAATTTGTTCCTCTCTAAGGAGAAAGGGTGCATGATGTTGTCCTCAGGAGCAGGAATATAATTTTTGACTCTTGTTGGTCCACAGCATATTAGGAATTGGGCACCTGCCATAGCAGATCCCTATCTAAGCTTTGGGGCTCTCTTCTCCTGGAAAACACACTTTGTAGGAAAAAGGGAAAACGGGATGAGAGCAGCTGGCTTTCTCTTTGGTGAAGCCCTGCTGTTCTTGGTGTTTATTCTTGTTTGGATTCAGGCCCTCTTCCTCTGGGTCCCATTGCCCTTGACTACATCATCTTGACTACAGAGTGTCATGTGCAGGTCACCCTGTATCATCTTTTTTGGTTTAAGTCATCGGAGTGTGAGCACCTTGAAGATAGGGGCCAGGTTTCAGGCACAAGCCCCGGCCCTGAGTAGATGCTCAGTCATGGTTCCTGACTGAACGGTAGAGGAATCTGGCCTCTCATTTCAGGGGATAGGAAAACGCCCTTCCAGAATCTTCCAAGGAGTCTGAGAAGCAAAGGCGAGCTGCTTTCTCACCATATTCTTTTCTTGCCTTGTCAGTGTTTGTGGCTTTCATGGCCAGGCCAAGAGTGGCCTCCGGAGGTTGGCGGAGGCCCTGTTACCCTGGCCAGCTCTGTGTTGTTGAGCAAAGTGTGGCCTCTCCAGCCTCACACGAGTCCTCTGCACATCTTCCATCCACGGATCTTGGCTCGTGGCTTCCCTAGCCAACCTCGTCTTCTGATTCCACTGCCGTTGAACTGTGGAGTTGAGCTATGTCAACAAAGGGAGATAGGTGACTGTGACAACCCTCTACCTCTCGGACCATCTGCTGTGCAAAAGTTACCCAGGATTTACCACTTGAGGATGACAAAGCATTTTGAAAATACATATTGCCAACTCAATTAAATGCAATAGAGAAACGAAGACACGGGCTAACGGGTTGGCCGCAATTGTAGAGTGATTTAGCAAGGAAGCCAGGAGGAGAATGGACGTCAGTGGCTCTCTGTTCTGAACTTTTACATCACCCTGTGCTCTAGAGAAGGGAGAGAACTGGACAGCGCAGTTCACCAACCCAAGACAGCTTTGTAGGACTGCCACTCTGTGACCCCTGACAAATGGATATATTCATTACACCAAAGACTGGAAGGAACCACAAAATGGGATATTTAAGGAAATATGCACACAACTCCGTTTATTTTTCTTATCTGATTTTTTTTCTGGTGCAATATGAGTACTGTTGAATGCTTGGCAGCTGCCTTTCCATACTTGACTTGTTTGTCATTTCTGGGGCTGCTGATGTTGTTATGATCTCCCTTTTGGGAGGAATTTACAGGCACATGTTGACCCAGCTGAATGGGAACAGGGAGCAACAGGAATCCTATGAACAAGGACCATTGCAGACCGGAGAGTGCGAATTCGCCCCTTTTCTTGACGACGCCATCAGCATGAGCGGCTCACCGTGTTGCTGGGCTGGCCATTTCACGCACCACAGCTCCAGTTTTGAAAACCCAGGTCCTCTCCCAGGCTGGCCTTGAAATAAACCTGCCTTTCCCTTCAATACTGTCTGGGAGTTGTAGCAGCCTTGCGCTTTATTGTTGGAATATCAGGAAAGTCGGCTCTCCGTAGCAGCTGTTGCTAGGTAAGGCGTGATTTCCCGCAGAGACCAGCATGGGAGAGGATGGGGGAGGTTTATGGGCAGAGGGCCAGACGGGAGTCGGAGGGGGTCCACAAAGAGGCTGTGGTGAAGGACGGGTGGCTGCTTCCCACCCCAGCCCTCCCACTGTCTTCTCTTGCTTTTCTAGAGTGCCCTCTCGCCTCCTCTCCTTCAAAGACCCAGACTGTGTCTCATTCCCATAGAGCCATTCCTGCACTCATTTGCTGCATTTTCTAGACACCTCCAACCTATCAGGAACTGGGAGATACGGAGATAAGTTATCGGTGGGCCCTGCCTTCCTGGAGCTCAGAGCCCTGTGGGAGAGGCGGACCCCCTGCACGATGATCCACAAACCTACCTGTGTGGCTGGTGCCTTTACGGCCCCAGCGGATGCTGCCAGCACCTTGCCTGTATCCTTCTGGTCCACCCCAGTGGTCACCTGCTGGGCACTGTGATGGCCTCCCGGGTCTCTCCTCCTGAGAACTTTTTCTGACCATGGGAGTTAACAGCCAAGAGGGACCTTCTACCACCAAAGGCTGGGAGGTGATGGGACAATTCTTAAAAATGGTTAAGATGGTAAATTTGATGTTTTGTATATGTTGCCGTACTAGAACTAAAAGACTTCATGACTCGGCCTGGGGGCGGTGAGGGAGAGGGAGAAGAGCAACACCCTCTTGGTGGGAGTGAGGGGCACAGGCCTAGAGCCCACGGCCCGAGTCCATGCCCTGGCTTACTGATCTCAGCAAACCTCCGCACCTCCCAGGGCCTCTGTTTTCCCATCCATAAAAGAGATCTTTTACAGTACCTCCCGCGTGGAGTCACTGTCGAGAGTAAATGTCTGGTTCCTATAAAGCAGCTAGTAGATGCGTGGCACCTGGGAAGTCTGGGAGAGAGTGTGTTTGTTCTTAGCAGCGTCCCCTCTCTAGGCTAATGATTCCCAAATGTGTCTCTCCAGACCAAACCAGGTGGGTGACTGCCCATGGCTCCATCCCAGGGTGTCACCCAGGCCTCTCGGTCCCTCCATGGCCACCTGACCTCCTCCTTGTGTATTGACCTGTGAAGAGGGAAGGGTAGTTTCTGATTTCAAAGCGATGCTTTAAACTGAAAGGGAAACTTAGTAAAGAAATGAAAGTAACAACACTCGATTGTTAACCAGTGTGCCTGCAATTCCTCTTTTCCTCCAGATTTCTGTCCACCCTTTAAATCTCAGTCCAGCGGGCCTCTGGGTCCCCTTGGATTGGAAGTAAATTGTACAGCGGCTGCTTTTTATAAGACAGTGAGAACTATTGCCCATATTTTCAATGGCTTCCTCTGAACTTTCCCCTATTCTCTTTCCCTGAATGCATTATTTTCAGGAAATCTATGTTGTAAGACCAGAGTTGGCAACTACAGTCCTGGGGCTTAGTCCCTCCCAGGGCCTGTTCTTGTAAATAAAGTTTTATTGGCATGCAGCCAGGCCCATTCATTTCTGTATCGCCTTTGGCTGCTCTGAGCTGCCGTGGCAGAGTCCAGGAGTTGCGACAGAGACCATGTGACCTGAGAAGCTGAAAGTATTTACTATCTGACCCTTTGCAGAAAAGTTTGCCAACATCCTGTTGTAGGAGATGCTGAAATGTTTAATTCTTTGAGGACTGGGGGACATAAATAGTTTTTTTTTTTTTGTTCCAACATGCTAAAAGAAGGAAAACTTACTATAACGTGCTCTGTAATAGTCGTGAATAGTCTCATGAAATATCATCTCATAGAGTAATTACTAGTATTTTAGTGAGTTCCTATCAGCATATTAGCGAAACCTAAGAGGAGATATACAAAAAAGACAGTAAAATATTCCATAGAATTTCTCCTGACCTCACAGCTGGGATACAGGCCGGTGTGTAAAGTCATCATGCTGATAGACATTTGGTGATTTTATCTGCATCCCTAAACGTTTATATGTATACGTTTTGAGGGAGGCATCTTTTTGTTTGGAAATTTTTCCTAAATTCAGACATATAGGTATAATCAATTATACAGATTTTGCCTAGTTCTTGTGTAATTCTACCCAAAATGGTATCAGGAGTGTGGAGCATCCTGAGGAACAAAAGGAAACAGGTCCCCCCTGCACTGAACTCCTCCTGGGCATTCAGGAATGGGGAGGGTTCAGACAGGGCCCCTTGCTCCCTGTGGCTGTCCCCTAGAAATTCTTACAGGACTTCTGATCCGTTAGACAAGGGTTTCTCAACTGTGGCTCTATTGACGTTTGGGGCCAGACAGTTCTTTGTCAGAGAGACTATCCTGTGCATTCATTGTAGGATGTTTAGCAGCATCCCTGGCCTCTACCCACCAGATGCTAGTAGTAAACACTACCACTCTCCTCCAGTCCTGACAACCCAGATTCTCCCCAGACATTGGCAAATGTCCCCTCGGGGGCCAAATTGCCCCCAGCTGAGGACCACAGAGTCAGCCCAGGGAGAAGCTATGTGGATGCTGCTCTCCAGGTGAGAGGCTTTTGCATGTGCCTCTGAGGACTAGTGCCGCTGGCAGGAGCCAGAGGCCCTCTGCCCTGCTCTGCTCTGGAATTTGACGTGTCCGAGTGGTGAGATCTTGCCTGGGGCTCTCAACTGTCCTGAGCTCCAGTTTTTCCATCTACCAGGTGAGGAGACAACTCCTTTTGGTTGTTTCCCCATCTGGAGCTCCAGTGAAAGAATGAGCATCTCTCCAGTTCAAAGCCAGTGGACTCAAATATGCTTTCCATGGAGGCGTGCCTTACTCACATGATGGAGCAACCCCAATAAACACACAGAAATATCTCATATAATGGATATTTTTAAGTTGGAGATACTTTTTTTTTTTTTTGGTGAGAGAGATTGGCCATGAGCTAACATCCATTGCCAATCTTCCTCTTTTTGCTGAGGAAGATTAGCCCTGAGCTAATCTTGCCCATCTTCCTCCATTTTGTATGTGGGATGCCGCCACAACATGGCTTGATGAGCGGTGTGCAGGTCTGTGCCCGGGATCTGAACCTGCAAACCCTGGGCCACCAAAGCGGAGTGTGCGAACCTAACCACTACGCCACCGGGCTGACCCCTGGAGATACTTTTAAAAGGAAAAGGTTGATCTGCAGTAAAAAAGGTCATCAATTTTAGGGTAAAATATTTGACCAGACAGACGACATTGGAGAGGCTGGAATTCCTGAGCTCTTCTGAGAGAACTGATAATTAAATGATTTTCAGAAACTATATTTCCCTCCGAGTGCCATTTTATGTAATTTTCTAACTTTGAAACAACAGCTCTTCTCCTTGTTAAAAAAAAAAAACAAATCAGTCCTACCTCACAATCAACAGAATCATGGTTTTGACTAATCCCTATAATCAGAAGCTAATTTGCCTTCAGATTAATAATAGTAACAATATGTCTGTTATGAAAGAGTATGCTTTTATCATTTTATTTGCCTGTGATTATGTAAATTCCAGATCCAGGGTGAAGAGAAGGGAGGCTGCAGAAAGCTACCCTACGTTTTCTGTGGGAACCAGGGGGAACTGCAGAGAGGGCCTTCTGCTAAGAAAGAGAGCCAAATTTCACCCCCCCCCAAAAATTTATTTTCTGCAGATTGGCTAAAACATTTGATAGTTTAAATACCATATGTTAGAAAGATAGCAGAGCAGAAAGCACTTCCCTGCTTTCCGCTCCCCTTTTCCTCTGTTTAAGAGCATCGCGGAATGTTCTCTGTCATGTCTGGCAGGAGACCCATCTTGAACCCATTGGGAGAATTTCCCAGTTCCCATCAGAGCCTTCTTCTCCAGCAACACAAACCTCCCTGTGTCCCCGGCTCAGGGACTTTGCTTTTCTTTCCTTTTCCTGCATCAGCTGGAAGGGCGCCCCTTGGGGATCCCTACCTCTGCTTTCTCTGGGCTTCAGTGTGCCATCCCCAGAATGAGAAGATTGGGCCTGAGCCCCAGGTGCCCACGCGGACTTGCTGTCCCCAAGGCTATCCTCTCGACTGCCTTGAGGGTGAGCTCCGGGGCCCATGCCCCCTGCTCCAGCCAGGGCAGAGAAGGTCTGCTCTTTGGTTGCACCCATGTGGCTTCCGTAAGAGGAATATTCAGAATGCATGTGGCTAAATTATTTGTGCAAATCACTGCTCTTATTCCTGGACCTCCCCTATTTCAAAAGCTCTGCAAATACCTCTTCTCTGATTAAATCACCATGTCCTGCGCACTCAGTGCCCTCTCAGAATAGATGTGTCCAGTTGCAATCAGGATAGCCTGGTGGTAGAGACGGCAGGCTTGGACAAGTGAGCATTTGAGTCTTGGCTCTGTGACTCTCTGGCTGTGTGGGCAAATTACTGAACATCCTTGTGCCTCCATTTGCTTTTCTGTGACATGGGAATAATAACTGTACTTCATAGAATTGTGTGGAAATGTCTCAATAAATGCTCACAAAGGTTAGCTGTGCTGGGGCACCCCCACTCCCAGGGGCATTTATGCCCTGCTACAAGAATTCCAATCTCATTTATCTTAATATTGCATGATTCTAGGTCAACAAAAGGACTACAATCCTACTAATGAATGATTTACATTGGGATTTCACCTAAAGTTGTATGGATACTTGAATCTAAATGAATGTTTTCTACATACCGGCCATAGTTCCCAGCAAGTTACATGCATTAACTTGTCCGGTTCTCACAATGAAGAGTAAGTAGGTTGTCCTGATTAACTCCATTTTACAGATGAGGAAACTGAGGCACTTAGAGGTTAAGTAGTTGCTCAGTGTCACACAGCTTTTAAGTGGCAGAGCCAGAATCCAAATGCAGGTCACCTGGCTTGGGAGCCGCACTCTTAACCCCCGGGTGTCAGCCATAGTGGATTTGCGTCGTCAAGCTTTACCTCAGGTGTGCAAAAGGCTGACGTCTTCATCGTTCCATAACTCCCCTCCATTTTGACCCGCTCTTGCATCCAATGACAGAAAATTCTGGATCTGTGAAGTCAGAGAGAGGGGGGTACATACATAGGTCCTACTTCAAAACATCCCCACTGATCTTTCTGTTCTGCCCGATCTGATTTTAAATCTCCTGGGTTAGGCACCTTGTTTTCTTCTTCTCTTTCCTTGGTACTGCATGTGCCTCTCCTAGAGAGTTTTTGTCCTTTGCCATTTTGTTGCTTGCTCATATACTACGGTCTTGAAAAAAAGCCTTCCCTCTTTCCTTTATTTGCTCATTGGCCAGTTTCCCCTGGTCCCTACAATAGATGCAGGACCAGATGATTCTTAGGACCCAGAAGCCAGAAGTGAGGGTCCTGGGAAGTGAGGGTCCTCGGAATTCACTGTAGCCTTGGTGTGTTTAAGCTCAGAGCTCAGCCGGCTGACTCTCCCAGCTGCTAGAAAACATTTCGTGGAAACACATTTGGTGGAAAAAAAACATTTCACCAAAGACAGCTCGAGTTCTAAAGACAATTTTCTTTGCTATGGCTGAAAACCACGTTTTCCCAAACCACATTACAATGAAGGTAAACCAAAGAGGTCCCACTTTTGTTGCAAACTTGACTTTAGGGTATAATTTTGAAGTTTCGAGGAGTTTTAGAGTGTTTGAAGAAATTTCTAATTACAGAAAACAGTATAGGCACAGAGGAAAATCTGTAAAATCCTGGACTAACTGGCCGGAGGAATCAAGCAATGAAATCACTTTCCCAAAGCTGAAAGTCGCTCAAGGCTGGTGGGTGTCTCCGTGTATTTTATTTTCTGTGGAGATTTTGGAGTTAATGAATCTTAAGATGGCTCCTCTCATCTCTGCCCAGTTATCAGAGTGACTCCTCTAAAACTGGCCGTCACCTCCTAAGTGGACAAGGAGTGTCCATTGGGTATTTATAGTGATGCATGATGGGAAATGCAGGCACAGGTTTCTCACAAATCTCAGAGAAAAAGCTGGATTCTGAAGTTTTCTCCTCCAGGCGCTTAGAGGCATTCAGGGACATGGCAGAAAAATTAGAGTGCTGAGGATTACTCATCTTATCTTTAAGATATCGCCTTGTGGCTGCTCTGCAATTATGAGCAGTGTTCCCAAAGCTGGTGTTGGTTGGGAGAAGGCTGGATTGCAGAGCAACAAGATAATTAGGCGCAATTGAATTAAGTAAAGAATAAGTGTCAGCCTTAGCTGCAATTCTCCTCCTCTCATTCTACTCAACCCTGTAATGTCTTTTCTTGTTTCATTAAATCATTTTTAAGCAGCACCAAAAACACCAAGACGACAGTAAAAAAGTGAAAATAAGTGAGAGGAATGTATACTCCATTAGCTCCATCTGAAAAATATTTAATTGGATTAGCTCCATTCAGACACCACTCCAGTGGCATTGTTACCTTACATACAATTCACACTCAGCAATTACTGTGTGTGTGTGTGTGTGTGTGTGTGTGTGTGTGTGTGTGTGTGTGGTTGTTTGTCTCTTTCTCTCTCAATTCTGAGTCTAGTTTGGTGGGTGTGGAAAACGTGAGCAGAAAAGATTTCCTTCAAAGGGTGAAAGTCCACATCTGAGGGCACCTTCCAGTGTTGCCACTAGAAATGGGATACGGACCTGGGAGAGATGGGAGGGATGTCTGACTCACGTGTGCAGATGTGCGGTGCATGCAGGTGCCTGGCTGAGAAGTGACGAGGGGCTGAGACCCCCACCCCCATGCCACCAGCCGGGCTGTGGGCCCGGCACTCTGCCTCTGCCCAAGGAGGAAGCGGGGCATGCTCTGGCCTTGTTGGCACAAGTCAAAGCCTTTGTTGCTCACTGACCCCTGTACCTGGGAGCCATGTCCGCCCAAAGGGGATGCTGCTTACTAATCCCACGCAGGTGCTGTGGGGCTGACAGTGCCCCAAGGGAAGCAGCATGCTTCGATTCCATCAGAGTTTATTGAGTGCCTTCTTGAGGGCCCTGGTGGGCACAGAGGGCTTTTCAGAAATGTTCAATCAAAGTGGGATCCCATGCTATCACTTTCCTTCCTCACTTCCTTCCTTCCTTCCTCTCCCTCCCTCCTTCCCTTCCTTCCTTCCATTTCAATCCTATTCACTGAACATTTATCAGGTCTTCTTTGTACGAGGTCATGTGCTGGTTGTTTGGAAATACAGAATCAAATAAAACTAGGCCCAACTCTTTGGGTTCTGAAAGCCCACGTGACGTGGAATGGGGGTGTCCGTCACAGCTGATGCCTGATTCGGAAGTAGGCTCAGAAGGCCCAGCAAACAAGGGTTCTTTGAGGGTTTATGGTGAGCAAGGAGCTGTGGTGAAGACAGACACCGTTCCGACGGGTCTTCCTTTGAGTTTGCGGTATCATCTGGGTGGGGAATGCTCTCTGGCTCCCCTGCAGGCATCAGCACTCCCTTGGCCTTACATATTTTCCAATGATCTTAATTTTTTAATACTTGTCCTTCATGCATTGTTTGGTAGGATGGTGGCACCACTTTTGAGGTAAGGTTGACAGATTTAGCAACAAAACAAAACAAAACAAAATAAAAATAATACCCCCCCCAGGAAGATGCTGGTTAAATTTGAATTTTAGAAAATGAATAATTTTTAGAAATTTCAGAAAATGAATTTTAGAAAATTTTAGAAAATGAATACTAAAAATGAATTATTTATTTTAGTATAAGTAGGTCCCATGCAATTTGGGACATACTCATACTAAATTTTTTTTGTTGTTTATCTGCTATTCAAATTGAACTATCTGGTATATTATCTGGCAACTCTTCTCTGGGGGACTCAGTAGACGTACATTAAAGCCAGGTGTGGATTAAGAGATACTTAGGTTTTATACCTCAATCTTTTAACTTATAAATCTCTCGTGTAAGAGAGGATGAAATATATAATATTTAAACTTTGAGTTAAAAACAATAGTGCAACTGCAGAGTTTGCATGGTAGA